>NC_137888.1:211286201-211713201 GCF_963455335.1 Martes martes | reverse complement strand
ACGTGGTCACCGTGCTCCCCATGTTGCCAACACCCGCACTCACAGTGACACACTTTTGGGGGTCCTTGCTGACACAGCCACCCACTGTGTCATGCATTACGCTCACAACACACCACGATACACACATGTGGCCGGCTTCACTGGGAGGTGCAGCTGGGTCTTCGAGGTCTTCCCATTTGTTGAGGTCTCTGTGTGGGATGGAGACCCAAGGTCAGGCAGATCCCTCCCCCAGGAGGGAAACTGGGACCAAGTCCGTGGCTCCCTCCTCACCCACCTCCGCAGCCCAACTTACATGAGCTTGGGCTCTTCTCCAGTGCCTTGGAGATTTCCTGTAACTTATTCTTGATTTGGTTCATGTCTGGGGCAGGAGGACAGGAGAAAGCTGGTGTGGGGTCTCCCACAAGGCCCCCACCTTTACTGGACGTCTCCTCCCTGCCCGACCCCCAGTCTGGGGTGTCGCGGGGCCTGTGTACTTGGTGTTCCCAGCAGCATTTAAATATCTGCCGAGTGACTCAGGGGGTGACCTCCATCGTGCCTTTAAACCCCTGCGCCCTGGGAGGGTGGGACCCCTGCTGCCCCCTCCCAGTTCCCCAGCACCCAGCATGAGACAAATTCCGCCCAGGGAAGGTTGGCAAGGGCACCTGCTGATAGCGTCTTCCCTCTAGCGCTCTCGGCCTGGATATCTCTCTTGACCACATTAATGTCCTGCTTGGACTCCGTGACGAGCTGCCGGACCGAGCTCCAGCCTTGATTCTGCTCCTCCTGACACGCGCGCACCAAGGTGGAGACTGAGAGCGGAAGTGGGCGTGTCCTTATCACCGCTGCTCCCCCCACCCCCGCCCGGACCCCCGGGGCCTCCCCACGGGTGCCACCCTCACCATTCCAGAGCTCCCTCTTCAAGACCAGCAACTCCCGGGACACCTCAGAATCTGTTCAGGGGGAGGGGCGGGGGAGGCAGGAGAAGCCTTGAGGCGCCCCCAGTCCCGCAGTCCTGGGAACAAGGGCGGGGGAAGGCAGAGGAACGAGGGAGCAGGGAGGTAGGGTGGAAACACCGGGCCTCCCCACCTCCTGAGGACCGGATCCCCTCCACACTGCCCCAGCCCCCCACCAAAACAAAAACAAAACAAAACCAAAAAACACAAAAACAAGAACAAAAACCCTGAAACCAAAAACCCTACTCACTCTTTGCCAGGACCACTGCCAAGAGAATGACACAGGACAGGATGAGAATGATGTGCAGGCTCATAAGGGCTCTGTGTAGACAACGGGGGACCTGGGCAGAGTCTGAGGGCCGCCTAGACGGGGTGGGGACTGGAGTAGAGGCAGGACAGTGACCCCCAGGGCCCAACACCGCCACCCAGCCCGTCAGCACTGACTCTAACACCATCACCTGCACCTGCTCTTCCCAATACCGTAGCCACTGTGACCACCAACATGCACACTGACCAGAGCCCCAGCAGTCCTAATGCTGCCATCATCATGGCCCCCTTACCGTCCCCTTTACCAGCACTCATGATGTCAGCAGTAGCTGTCAACCACACCCATCCACATCAGTGCCTACCATTGTCAGCACTGTCCCCAGCACCAGGTCTCATCAGCATGGTCATTGGCTCTGTGCAGGCCCACCCCTCCACCATCACCATCATCCAAACCTTCACCAACACTTCCACCAACACCAAGACCACCAACATCATCGTCCCCACCTGGGAAGCTAAGCCGCTGCCCTCAACCTTTAACACACAAGCCCTGATGTCACCATGCCCCCCACCTCAGACCCCGACCTCCGCCTGGTGCTCTTTGTTCCGGTGATGCCCTACCATGGGCCCCTCCCAAGGCTGCTTGATGTGTGTTGGCAGGTGGCTGCTTGTGCTGATCCTTGGATGGTGAATGCCTGCCCTTCAGCTGGTCCTGGTTTCTGAAGGTCAGGGTGATATTCTCATAGTCAGGGTTATCTGCACCTGTGGATGGGTCAATGCCGGGAGCTCTGGGGCAGGGGTGGGGGTGGAAAGGGGGCTCAGAGATCTTGGCTCACCAGACCCCTGCACACAACAAATTTCCGAGGATAAAAGATAAGGAATGGGGAAGACACGATCTGTTTCTTGGTTAGGTGGAGAGGGCGTGCATGAGCGTTTGGGGGATACACATGCACACATAAATTTTGGGGTGGGGAAGGAGCGCTATGACCCCACTTCTAGCCCCTTGTCTCTCCCATCCCCATCTCTCCCACCTGACCTCTCCCCTCCCCACCCCGAGGTGCCTAACCTTCCTTATTGGCTGGGGCCTTCTGTTTCTTGTCTTTGAAGGCTGCCGCCTGCATCTTGACTTTCTTCTTCGTGTGGATTTCCTCAGACTCCATGGTTCCCAGTCTGCCAGTTTGCCCACACACATCCCCACCCACCGGAAGGTGTCATGGCAGATGAGGAAATGTGTGGGTTGGGGGTAGGGGGAGGAGAGGTCAGCCTCCTCTTTTCAGCGATCTAGGACCTTCCAGCCCTGGGACATCCTCACTGCCCCCCATCCCAGATCAAGAGGGTCTTAGGAGACCAGAGGTCCTAGGGAGCGCCAAGCAGGAGAAGCCCGTAGATCCAGAGACAGGAACCACCACGATCAGGAACCAGCAACAGAAATGTTAGTCAACGCTACACGGTCATCATGTTGTAATAAACAAATATATCAAATCCGCACCTGTATACCTCAATCGCACACATCATTATACACCAATTAGACTCAATATAAATAAATTTTTAAAATTTTAAAGGATGGTCACAAACTTTACAGGAAACTATGTGTCTACCCACATGAGCTTCATCCCCTGCCCCTCTCAAGAGAGAATTTGTGGACCTTGGGAGTCCCGCCTTTTAGGTTTGGGGTATCTGGGCATGGAGGCAGGATTCCTAGGTCCCCCACATCCTCCTGCCCCCTGCCCCCATCCTGCACCTCAGCTCTACCCCGAGTAGTTCGACTTCTTCAAGGCCCCGTGGAGGAAAGGAACGGATGTGAGGCAAGGGGACCAGCCACTGGAGCTCCACCCATGTCTGGGACAGAGGCCAGATTGCACCCCTTGACCTAACCCTGGACATGGTGTCCCCTCTCCCGGGGCCCCCAGACAGAGGAACACTTGGAAACATTCACTCTCACCCACACATCTGCTCACCTCCCCACACTCATACACACTCCCAGAAACCACCGCACGTCTGCTCACGTCTGGTTTACCCCCAGAGAAATGCTCATATTCATGTCTTCACGTGTCTGCTCTCTCTCTCTAGAGGTCTTAAAGCTCTCTTTGTGTCTGTGACCTTGAAAACTGGAGATAAAAATGAGACCAAGTTTGTAGGGAATTTCTCTAAGTTTAGAACGGTGCCTTCTGGTAGAAAGGTAAAGTAAACCACGTTTAATTTAAAATTTTCTGGCAGCCACGTTAAGAAGACAAAAGGAGACAGGCTAAATTAATTTTAATAATGTATCTTGTTTAACATAATATACCCCCCAAATGATCACTTCAGCATGTAGGCGATACTAAAAAAATTATTGAGCTATATTATTTTTTGTGGGTACTAAATCTTCAAAAATCAAACGTGATTTAAACGCACAGGACATTTCAAGCATTTGATGGATGCGATATTGGAGAGCACTTGGCCTAGACTATTGGTTCTCTCCCTCTGGAAAAAATAAGTAAAAGATAATTTAAAAGACTTAAAAAAAAAAAAGGATTCATTTGACAGAGAAAGAGACAGCGCACAAGCGAGAGGGGATGGGTTGAAATGGCAGAGGGAGAAGGAGAAGCAGGCTCCCTGCTCAGTGGGGAGCCACTGCCGGGATCACGACCTGAAAGGAGGGCCGACACCTAACTGACCGAGCCACCCAGGTCCCCTTAAAAGGACTGTCCATGTGGGAGAAGTAGGTATGTTTTAGCATTTAAATATGTGATTAAATTTGAGATAACTTTGGAATGGTCCCCCAGGATTTGATGAGGATAATGCTCTGTTTTCTAAACGATTGCCAACTTTACCAGCTCAAGGAGGACCACTTTAACAGTGTCTCTCTGCCCTCTCCTCCCTCTGATTTTTTGAAAGTCAGGATTGGGAGAGAAGACCCTTTTCTGACGTAACAGTCACAGAGGAGACGGACCAATGGGCAACCGGCTCTGCTGTGATGGACAGGCGCAGGGGGGTGGGGCCGCAGCCTTGCCCATTTCTGTAGGTGCTTGAAGCTAAGACGAGGCTCCATCCAGCCCTTTGGACAAAATAGCAGTTGTGCAGCTGGAGGCCCACGAGCAATCACAGTGGCCCGAGAGGGCTCTGTGAGGTTTCCTGACCAGCCCTGTCATAGGGTCACAGTCTCAATTCTCTTTTAAGAAAAGACTATGCGTCTCCCGCCCAGCTGACCATAAACCTGTGATTGATTTAGAGTGGGCACGTGATCCAGGCCCAGCCAATCAGAGTCAAAGATTTGGCACAGGGGTGGGCACAGGAGCCAGATTCAGCCAATGAAACTCAGGCCTGCGACTTCTGCGGCATTAACCAGGGAAAAGGCATTTTCTCCCTCCCCCCCCCCACCCCCGCGCCATGGGGGGCTCTCAGCCTGGGAAAAATGTCAGCCTGGAGCTGTGTTGGGGGAGAACCGCTTGAGAGAGAAGCCAGCATTGAGGAAAGCAGAGCTGAGAGGGAGTCAGATCCTGGCGATATCATTTGAGGGTTCTGTCCACCCATACCTGAATCTGTCGTTTCTAACCCTGGGTCTCTGGGCTTGCCTGGGACCACCAGCATCAGACTCTTCGTTTTGGCTCGGGTCCGCGATATCAGGGTTGTGAGATCGACCCCTGCTTCAGGCTCTGCACTGAGAGTAGACTCTCTCTTCCTCTCCCTCTGCCCCCTCTGCCCCTTTCCCCAGCACTCTCTCTCTCTAAAATAAATAAATAAATCTTTAACCCTGGGCCTCTCAGTTACATATCCATAAACTTCCTCTTTTTTTTTTCTTTTTAAAAGACTTTACTTTTAAGTAATCTCTACAGCCAACATGGGTGTCAAACTCACTACCCCGAGATCAAGAGCTGCATGCTCGACCGACTGAGCCAGCCAGGCGCCCCCAGGAACTTCCTTTTACTTTTGCTCAAGCTGTCTTGACGTGGGATTTGAGGCACTTGCGACTAGAAGAGTCTTGGCTACCTCAGGGGGGCTGGGCAGTTGGCAAGTGAGAAAATGGAGCTTTGGGAAGGGGGCTTGCCTATCCAGGTCTGCACCCTGGGACAGGAGAATGACTATGCTGGAAATGAGTGCTCTGAAGAGGACCTCCTTGGGGCCCAGGCACAGGGGGACAATTGAGGGGAGCTTGGAGATAAAGAAGCATTCCGATCAGTCTGGGGAAAAAGGAGGGCACCCCCCCCCCCTCCATATCAGTGAGGGGGTGGGACAGGCGAGGTTCTAGACCCTTTCTGCCACTCAACACACTCTGACTCAGTAGTCCCACCTCAACCCCATGGCCACTGTGGGGTCAGGGGGGCGGATACAGGAGGGAAATCTCTGGATTGGGGTATAGGTGGGCTCCAGGGACAAGAGGAGAGTTTGTGACCTCAGCTCATGGCTACCTGAATCAGACAGGGGGCTGTGCCATCACAGGGGGTGGGTGAGAGGCGGGGGCAAAGCATAGGGAGAGAGGGATGGTCAGAAGAAAGTCACGGGCGCCCTACGCCACTGCCTCCCTCCAGGAGCGTCTAAAACATCTTGAAAACCAGGATCCCACCCCATCACCCATGCTCCAGTCCCTGGAGTGTGCTGCTGGGGGCTGGGACATTTGAGTCTGGGGTCCCTTTCAAGACTGCACACCGAGTGCTCTGAGGTCTGCCTGCATCTCTCAGGGGCTGGATTTTAAGATGCTTGGGTTAGGATTCCCAGGGATCTGTGCCCCCGGGAAGCTGTGTAAGGGTTGCAGGTGACTTGCCTTCCAGGTCAGAATTCAGACTGGGACCAAAGCCACCCGGGTGAAGGGTGGGAATTTGATGTCAGAAGCAAAAGATTCTGTCCAGGGTTTACACGTTTGTGTGTCTATGTTTCTTCTTCTATGGCCATACTTATGTGGTTCAGGGGCATTGTCTGCGGGTATGTTGTGTCCCCGTGTGACCATAGTGACTGGGTTGTGTACTGTGTGCATATATGTAGTGTGTGCAGGTCTCTCCACGAGGTTGGGGAATGAGGGATCGTGGCTCAGGGCTCTGGGCTGAGAGATGACTCAGGGGTCCACCATGACCCTGGAACTACAGGGGGCTTTGGCCCTGAAGTATGCAGGGGGTTGGGGGGAGGTCAGGGGTCCCTGTCCCATACAGACCCAGACCCCGAATGAAGCTTCACTGTAGAGGCTGGGACAGACTGACCCAGTGACTTCCTGGAAGGCCAGAGACCCGAGGGATCGTCAAGGTGGCCTCAGAGGTAACGCTCCATGATCCTTGGGTGTGAACGTCCTTAGAGGAAGCAAGAGGCCTTGTTCTCGGAGATGCCGTAGGGGGAGGCACAACGTGGGAGGAGATAAATGGGCAGAAGAAAGTCACGGACGCCCACAGCCACCTCCTTCCTCCGGCGTCTGCGTGCCCGGCTCGTTTCGGAGACGCCAGCTCAGTCCCCCACCCCCCAACAAACGACAGCAGGGCGCGTAGACCCTCACCATCGTCTTCTCCGGGTTTATTTCCAGCCCCGCCCCTCCGAGGCCTGACTCCGCCCCCTCCGAGGCCTGGCCCCGCCCCCAGCCCCGCCCGCGCTCCCCGGGGACCTCAGGCGGCGGTCTGCAAGCGGCAGCAGCGAGCTCCGGTCCAGTCCATGCCCGCGCACTGGCAGTGGCACGTGGTCTCGGCGCGCACGTCCCACGAGCCGCAGGCGGAGCCGCAAGTGCAGGCGGTGACGGCGAAGCCTGCGGGCGGGAGCGGAGGGAGTTTGGACCCGAGCGGGAGGCTGCGGGCCCCGGGGTCGGGGGGAAGCGGAGGCGGGAGGGTCTCCAACACCAGAGCATGGGAGCCGGGTTGTGTGGAGCGCAGGGAGGCTGGGGCCCTGGACTCCAGTGTCCTGAGGAAATGCAGTCCCGGTGCTGGGGCGGGGAGGCTAGCGTGGCAGACCAGGACTCTAGGGAAGTTGACTCAAGAAACAGAGCCGGGGACGCCTGGGTGGCTCAGTCGGTTAAGTGGCTGCCTTCGGCTCCGGTCCTGATCCCGGGCTCCTGGAATCGAGTCCCATATGGGGCTCCTTGCTCAGCGGGGAGCCTGCTTCTCCCTCTCCCCCTCCCCCTGTTTGTGCGCGCTCTCTCTCTCTCAAATAAACAAAATCTTAAAAAAAAGAAAAAGAACTAGAGGCTGGACTTAGGGGGAGGGGTTCCTGCGTGCGGGGGAACAGAAGTGAGAGCTGGGAAAAGGACTCGAAACTCACCTGCGGGACAGGTGGCCAGGTCCCCTCTGGAGGTGACACTCCGGCAGGTCAGGCCAAAATTCCTCATTGTCTCAAGAACTGCGGGAGGGAGGGAGGAGGGAAGGCGGCGGTGAGACCAAGCTGCCCCTCCCCCATCCTCCTGCGGCCCTGGCCCTGGTGATTTGGAGAGAGGCAGGGGTCCAGAAAACTGTTCTGAGGAAGGCCCAGGTGGGCCAGGCCCTGTAGAGAGCCGTGAAGTGGGGAGCCCACCACCTCCCAGGTTCTGTCTGGAAATGGGTGTTTAGAGGAAGGAGGATATTCCCAGCTTCTGCGAAGGTGCGGCTAGATGGGGGCTGGGGCTGGGGCTGGGGCTGGGGCTGGGGCTGGGGTTGGGTTTGGGATGGAGGTTTGGTTCTGGTTGGGGCTGGCTTGATGGCTGCTCCGTGTCCGGCATTAGAGGGGCCCCTGCTGAGGTTGAGTGAGGGTCCTCACTTAAGGATTGGGCGCCATCCTGGATCTTCTCATTGATGACTTTGTCCACGGGACACAGAGAATTGCCACACACCAGCAGCCCCAGGACAGGGAGCAGGAGGAGGGGAAGAGCTTTCATCCTGCAGCTGCTGAAAGAGGGAACGCACAGCTGGGTCAGTCCCTTCTCATCTGGGGAGGGTCAAGCCTCCAGAGCGGGTGGGATATGGAATCCTGGGTCCCTGTGGCGGACGAGACTGGAGTCCCAGCTTTGTCCTGGCCCCCTCGGGATGGGCTTCTGGGCTGAGCCGGAGCAGGGTTCACTTACCCTCGGGATGGACTCAGCAGGCAGAATCTCGGGCACTGATTTCATGCCTCTGCCTTATCTCCCTCTTTAAGGGTTCTGGACGTGGAGCTTCCTGTCTTGGCTGGGTGTTTCCCCCCCCACCAGCGCCCCCCCCCCCCCGCCCTCCCATCCCACATCCGGGGCCAAGAGGAAGCCCCCAGGGCAGACTCTAGGGGCTCAGGGGTAAGAAGCGCTGCTCCCCCCTTCCCTGCCACAGTTTCCCCATTCAAGAGCCCATCCTTCTCACATCCGGGCTGGAACTGGTCCAGGAGGTAGTGCCTGGGGGACGACTCCAGAAGCCCTTGCCCCAGGAACCAGCAAAGAAACGGGAGTTTGCACATAAGCATAACCAAAACACTGCATACCGTGTTCACACCCAAATGCCCATCAACAATAGAATGGATAAAATCATGTTTTTATTTCCTTCAGTGGAACAGTGTGCAACAGACGGTGACAAACTCGCAGCCCATGGGACAAATCTGGCCCCACTGTCTATTTCTGTGCAACCCACGAGCTAAGAATGGTTTTTCCATTTTCGTTTGGGGGGGTTTTGTTTTTAGTACAAATGGATTTTTTAAATTGTGGCAAGATACATTTCACATTAAATTTTTAAAAAGATTTTATTTATTTATTTGTCAGAGAGAGAGCACTAGCAGGGGAGCGGCAGGCAGAGGGAGAGGAAGGAGCAGACTTTCCGCTGAGCAGGGAGGCCCATGTGGGACTCTATCCTAGGACCCTGGGACCATGACCTGAGCTGAAGGCAGACGCTTAACTGACGAAGCCACCCAGATGCCCCATTTTAACCATTTTTTAAATGTACAGTCCACTGGCATCAAGTACCCTCGCACTGTTGTGCAACCAACCCCATGATCCGTCTCCAGAACTTTTTCATCTTCCCAAACTGAAACTCTGTTGCCCTGAAACACTCACTCCCTATCCCCCCTTGCTCCTGGCTTCTACCATCTACTTTCTGTCTCTATGACTTTGCCTGTTCACGCCTCAAGTAGGCGGAATCACACAATACTTATCCTTTGGTGTCTGTCTTCTTTCACTTAGCATAAATGTTTTCAAGATTCATCCAGGTTGTGGCAGGGGTCAGAACTTCATTCTTTTTCGTGGCTAATATTCTGTTGTAGGGACACACCACATTTTGTTTATCCATTCATCTGTTACTTACAACTTGCTCTGTTGTTTCCACCTCTTGTCAATGACACCCCTGTAAACCTCGGAATGTAATGAGCATCTCTGAGCCCCTGCTTTCAGTCCCCTTGGGTACACATCCAGGAATGGGATTGCTGGATCATATGGCCATTCTGTGCTTAACTTTTCAAGGAGCTGCCAAAAAGTTCATATATTTTTGAATCATTGGGAAAAAAAAATTTTTTAACAGTGACATACAAAAAGTACATGAAATTGAAATCCCAGTGCCCACAAATAAAGTGTTCTTGGAGTATGGCCATGCCTACTTTTTTATAGACAGTCTGAGGCTGGCTTTCCTAAGTCAGTGACAGAGACGATGCCCTGCAGAGGTGACCCCAGCTACCATCTGGCCCTTTACAGGAAAAAAAAAAAAAATTTGACTACCCCTGGTCAGTAGCAAAGAGTGTGAATGAGAGATCATAAGTGGCAGCTGTGTATAACAATCCGAATGATTCTCTCCAACATAATTGTGAGCAAAAGAATCCAGACACAGAAAGGAACATTAACTGCACAAATCCGTTTATTAAAAAGGACCAGGACAGGGCACCTGGGTGCCTCGGTGGAGTGAGTGTCCGGCTCTTGATTTTTGCTCAGGTCATGATCTCAGGGTCCTGAGATCGAGTCCTGTGTCTGGCTCTGTGCTGGTGTGGACCCTGCTTGGGATTCTCTCTCTCCCTCTCCCTCTGCACCACTCCTCTCCCCACTCCCCACACACACTCGCTCACTCTCAAAAAAAAAAAAAGAAAGAAAGAAAGAAAGGAAGGATGGATGGAAGAGAGAGAGAGAGAGAAGAAAGGAAAGAAGGAAGACCAATTAATCTATGTTGTTGGAGATGATGCTGGAAGTTTCCTGGGGAGTGAGGGGAAATGGGAAGCTAGTGAAAATTCGAGCACACACTTAACATCTGCACACTTTACGCCTGCTGTATTTCGGTAAAAGTGATGTGTGTGTCAAATCCCTGTGTAAGCACAACCGGGTACACAGGGCCAAAGTGTAGAAAATACTTACTGAGCAGTTACTATGTGCCAGATGTGATGCTATGCATCGTGCCTGCCGTGGGAAGCAAGGGGACCCCCACCCCCAGCCCTCAGGCACTTTGCCCTGTCTGTCGGAGGAAGACAGACACCAAGAGAGAGTTCAATTAACCTCACCCTCCATCAGTCATCTCTGCCCTGGAGGAGAGGAATCGAGTTCTGGGAGAACTTCTGGCAGAAGAATGTGGCCCCCACTGGGAGAATCCAAGGAGGTTTTATGGAGGAGGAGATGGCTGAGCGGAGGGTAAGCAAGAGTTAAGCAGGAGAACCAGTCAGGGAGGGCATTCTGGGTTGGAGAACAGCATGTCCCAAGGCCCTGGGGAAGGACAGTGTGCACCAGCTTTGAGGAACTGAAAGAAAGCCAGTGGGCAGGAAGGCAAAGAGCCTGGTTGGCATAAACAAATTTCACAGGCTCCCTCCCTTGAAGACCCCGAAACACAGCTTGGATACAAGGTAGCTCGGGACACGGCAAGGGTCATTTGGTTGAGAGCGCTGATCCTTCAAACCCTTCAGTCTCAGAACTTTTCAGATAAAAACTTTTGAGAGGCACAGAAGTGGGCATCTCTGTCTATAGGTCAGGGCAAAAGCAGGGGGTTTGCGGAACCCCTAGGATTCCCTGGGGACTTAGCTTGAAAACCCTTGGTTTTCAAGTAGCAGGAAAGGGCCACGTGCCTTTTCATTCTCTTTGAAGAAAGGAAAATATTTTGGGGCCGCCTGCCTGGCTCATTTGGAAGAGCATGCCATACTTGATTTCAGGGTCATGAGTTTGAGCCCCACACTGGGTGTAGAGATAACTAAAAAGAAATAAACTTAAAAAATATATATTTTCAGGGGCGCCTGGGTGGCTCAGTGGGTTAAGCCTCTGTCTTCAGCTCAGATCATGATCTCAGGGTCCTGGGATCAAGCCCCGCATCAGGCTCTCTGCTCAGCGGGGAGCCTGCTTCCCCTTCTCTCTGCCTGCCTCTCTGCCTACTTGTGATCTCTGTCTAATAAATAAATACAATCATTAAAAAAAAATAAGGTGTCATTTACATAAAGCAAACTTCACTCTTTTTACCGAGTTCTAGGAGTTTTGACAAATGCACAGAGTTACGTGATGATCACCACCCAATACTTATTACTTAAATGACAGTTGGGGGAAAAAAGGAATTTCCCAACGATCTAAAGGAAATCTGTGTCCTGAGGCCACAGAGAGGATTTTTTCACTCCAAACCACCTGTCTCCCCGCGTGGCCCAGCAGACCTTGTGAAAATTCACAAGTATTACCAGCTTCTTCTTGCCTCTGTTACTGGACAGCTGTCCTTGCAGGGTTATTTTGAACCCACAGGGCCTGGGAAACTGACCTCCAGAAGTAACCTGAGTTACTTACCTCGCTAGATAACAACTTGCTGTCCTGTTGACAGACTCAGATGACAGGAGACGCAGCCAAATCAGGAAAGAATCACTGACACTCGCTTCCTGTCCCATATGAATGACAGAAAAGAAAAGCAAAAACCTTGGAACCCTGCCCGCTTTCTTTAGCAAGAGTTGGCGAGCCTGGCTTCATTTAGAAACACTTCTGACCTGGGGGGGGCGGGGGCTGCCTGGCGGAAGGGGAGTGTGAGCCACTAGCTACCTGCGCAGAGGTGGGGAGAGGACAGGCAAGACCCGATGGGGCCAGGTGGCACCTTGGGGGCAAGGAACAGCGACAGCCTGAAGGTTGGGTGGTAAAGATCATGGAGATTTCCAGCGTTAATGACCTGAGATTGTCCTTGCAGAGACCCACTCTCGCCTCTTGGTGTCCCTGGTGTCCTTGGGCCTCTGGACTCCTTACAGAATATCTTTCCCGTGGGGGCTCCTTGGGATGCTCTGAGATGACTGTGTCTGTTTGTTGATCAATATATACATATGACCACCACCCAGTCAGGTAGAGATGGTAATTATCTCTACAAAAGGAGCTGTTGAGGCCCAGAGAGGCTAAGTGATTTGTCTGGGGTCACACAGCAAGTTGGTGGAGGAGCTGGGATTTGAACCCCGGTGGTCTGGGTCAAGGACATGTACCTTTCAGCCTCAAGAAGTGTGTGGCAGGGTGGGGGAGCTCCCTGGAATGGCCACAGCACTGTCCCGGCTTTACTTAAAAAATAAAAGGAAAGAGAAAGAATAAAAGCAACATTGTTTTGAGAATATTCCTACAGCTTTTCTTTTGCTGTTGAAGAAATGACAGAGATAAAATGTCCCTATTTATTTTTCCTAAGATTTCATTTATTTGAGACAGAGAGGGAGAGAGCAACAAGCAGGGGCAGGGGAGGGGGAAGGGAGAGGAGCAGAGAGAGAAGTGGGCTGGATCCCAGGCGCCCTGAAATAGGGACATTTTGGAGCACCTGGGGGGCTCAGCTGTTAAGCGTCTGCTTTCAGCTCAGGTCATGATCCCAGGGTCCTGGGATTTGTCCAACGCCAAAGTCTCCCCTTTTAACCAAGGCATTTTCTCCCCCAAACCCGGGGATGGGCAGTACGTGGACCAGGGTGGGGATGCGTGGAGTACAAAGGAAAGGGGTGTGGGAAAGAGTTTCATAGAAACTCCTTCCACCCAGCCTGGCTTTTTCATTTTTTTAAAGCTTTTATTTATTTATTTGAAAGAGAGAGAGAGAGAGCATGAGCAGGGCAAGAGGCAGGGAGTCCTACACATGGGGCTTGATCCCGGGATCTGAGGACCCCAGGATCGTAACCTGAGCCGCAGGCAGACGCTTCACCAACAGACCACCCCACCAGGTGCCAGCCTGGCTTTTTTAGGTTCCACATATCAATCTTAAAGAAACAAACAAACTCAGCGTGCCTGGCTAGCTCCGTTGGAAGAGCATGTGACTCCTCATCATGGGGTCATAAGTCCAAGCCCCACACTGGGTGTAGGGATTACTTTAACTAATTAATTAATTAATTTAAAAACTGGGGTGCCTGGGTGGCACAGTTGATTGGGCATCTGACTCTTAGTTTCGGCTCAGGTCATGATCGTGGGTCCTGGGTTCAAATTCTGCGGTGGGCTCCACTCTCAGCTCAGAGGCAACTTGAGACTCCTTCTCGCTCTTGCTCTGCCCCTCCCCCCTGCTCTCTGGCTCTCTAAAATAAATAAATAAAATCTTGAAAACAAACCAAAAAACCACCCAAAAACCTTATAGAAACAGAGAACAGATCAGTGGTTGCTGGGGGTGGAGGGTGGGATGGAGAAATACAGGAAGGTTGTCCAAAGGTCCAAACTTTGAGCTAGACGATGAATAAGTTCCGGGGAATCTAATGTACCCGGGGGGGTCACAGTAAACACTACTGCATTGTGTGTCTGAAAGTTGCTAAGCAAGTAGACTGTAAAGGTTTGCACCACACACACACACACACACACACACACATACACACACAGTAACTCTATGAGGGGATGGATGTGTTAGCTAACCTTATGGTAGAAATCATTTTGAAATATGTCACATCACTACATTGTACACCCGAAACTGACACAATGTTGCAGATCAATTACATTTCAATAATGGCAGAGGACATCAGTTTCATATAAGGGAAATCATGCAGTGTTTGTCTTCGTCTTTCTTTCTTTTTTTTTTTTTTAAGATATTTATTTATTTGGGGCACCTGGATGGCTCAGTGGGTTAAAGCCTCTGTCTTCGGCTTAGGTCATGATCTCAGGGTCCTGGGATTGAGCCCCGCATCGGGCTCCCTGCTCACTGGGGAGCCTGCTTCCCTTCCTCTCTCTCTGCCTGCCTCTCTGCCTCCTTGTGATCTCTGTCAAAGAAATAAATAAAATCTTGAAAAAAAAAGATTTTTATTTATTTGACAGAGAGAGAGACAGAGAGAGAGGGAGCACAACAAGCAGGGGGAGTGGGAGAGGGAGAAGCAGGCTTCCTGCCCCACAGAGAGCCCAATTCGGGGCTTGATCCCGGGACCCGGGTATCATGACCCGAGCCAAAGGCAGACGCCTAACGACTGAGCCCCCCAGGCCCCCCAGTGTTTGTCTTTCTCCTTCTGACTTATTCACAGGCAGCTGCAGACACCACGCGGATCGGGACACCACACAGAACAGATGCTGCAGAAATGTCACCTTTCCTCACCATCGTTTTCCCAGAATTTCCCTGGCCACTGACAGGGATGGAGACTCCGAGTGGTCTCACGAACTTTGGTCACTAGAGGGTTCGGAAGCCCGAGTCAGGACCTCCTCTTCCTGTCCCGTCCCCCCTCCCAGCGCCCCAGCCCTGGGGACTCCATCTCTGCCCACCCCACCCCCCAGCAGAGTCTTCCCACTTGCTGGGCAATTTCTTCACTCCAGGGGCCTTTTCACAATATTCTTGGCAGCTGTTGGTTAACGGCTGTTTGAAGATTTTGAGTAACTTTAGAGAAACAAAAAAACGGGAAGCTTGCTTCGGTGACCTCCTGGCTGTCTGGGCTCCCCTGGAGCGGACAGCTGACAGCCTCCTGCCGTCTTCTCCTTCCTGGAGCTTTCCTTGGCTCGCTGAGTCACACTCACTTCCTGTCCCTGCCCTGCGGCCACTAAGCCCCTGCCTCCCAAGTTGAAGGTTTCAGACCCTCCTTCCTCTGCCAGGGTTCCTGCTTTCACCCCTCCTGCCCACCTGGCAGCTCTGGCGTGCCCCAGAGCCTCGAGTTTGTTTCAGTGGAGCAAGTTCCAGGCCACAAACTTGAATGAAATCTTATTCTAGAAGGACCTCCCTGCATGGCACGGGTGGAGAACTCCCACTCTAATGCATTCCTGACCCTGAGACCGTCCGTCCTCACTTCTCCTGGGGACGTGCCCTCAGACCCTCCAAAGCGCTGATGTGAGCCTGGGAAATCCTTTTTGCTCACTTTGGGGGGCCCTCCTTCTTAGCCCAGGCCCAGACCCCATTAGAGTGTCTAATAATAATAATAATAATAATAATAATAACAACATTATTATTATATCCATAAATTATCATGATGATAATTATCATTACGGCAGCCAGAGTCTCCAGGATGCCTCCTATAGGCTTACAATGTGACCACTGGTCACCCTGAGATCTGTTTCCCCCCTAGATCTCCCTGATAAACTCAAATATCCTGCTGCCTCCTGGGGATCCTGCAGATAATGCCTAAGAAAATGTATCAGGTTGTTACTTTCCAACTAGTTGCCAAGGGACAGGCTGTTTGAGAAGGATCCCAGCTAATCCCAGTGGAAGGATTCATGCACTTGGAAATAATCTTCAGGAAAGAATGGGTCCAGGCATGGAGATGTGATGGCTACTGACACCTTTAGGTGGAGAAGTGGTGGGGACCGAGGGACATCTGCCCCACTCCCACCAACCCACAGATGAACGGTAGCACCCTGACCTTATGGAGCCCCTGAGAAGATGCAAAGGGAGGTGTCCAGCCGCACCGGTGAGAGATTATTCTGACCTACAGTAGAACCTGGTTCAGGAAGTGCTAACCACCCGCTGATCTGAGGAAACAGCACGGTGGGGATGGTGGGAACAGATGCTAAGAACAAGTTATACCGGGTCACAAGGAAGCAGCCAGCCACATCCAGAAGGAGGAGAACCCTGAGGAACCCCAAAGAACACACGCCAAGTCGGGATAGATGTCCTCAGGAAATAAAGGACGGTGACATTTGAGCTAAAACCGGAAGGAGGGAGGATACGAAGATCTGCAGGAAAAGCACTGTAGGCAAAGAGAACAGCAGGTGCAAAGGTCCTGTGGCTGAAACGGAGTGGTGTGTTTGACTGATGGCAGTTGTGGCTGAGGGAGCCAGTGGGGAATGGATTTGAAGAGGGACTTTGTAAAACACAGAGAGAGGGAGGTTGGGTTTCGTTCTCATAGGACGGTTTTGACAAGTCTCAGTAATGCATGCGGAGGGATTGGCGTGATGCTTGACGCCCACAGGGGTCCATGAATTTTTGTTGAATCAAACTGTCCTTAAGTCGGAGACGCTACACCACCACCTCGGCATAGAGGGCAGAGGCTGAGGCGGCGGGAGCAGGGGAGTTTTGTTGCAGCAGAGAAGCTCGGAGTCACCGCTGACCCACTTACCGTTTCCAGGGAGGGTTACCCCAGCTCCCGGTACGGACGTCAAAGGGCCAAGAACCCGGAAAATTGGGGGCACAGCGCCCCCTGGTGCTCACAGCGTTTATCTACCTAAGCGGGCCCCGGGCAGGGGTGGGGCGGAGCGGGGAGACCGCGGCTTCCCGGGGAGGCGAGTTTCACTGTCAAACTTTGAAACCACCTCCTCTCCGCCCCGACTCCGGCCAGTTAAATGGCTTCTCTGCCAAGGCCGGACGGGGAGCCCCGCATCCAGCGCGGGCGTCCCAGGGGTCGGGGGTCGGGGGTCGGGGGTCGGGGCCCCACCCCGCCTCCTCGACGACCTCGCACATCCAGCCTTCTGCCCTGGTGGGAGTTCCGCGTGTATTCTAGAAGTAGACTGAGTCAGAGGGTTCAGCCCTTCTCGAGGGCCCCGCCTGCAAACGCGTCCTTAGAGTTCCCTGAATTCGGAAGGCAGCTATGCTCACCACTATACCACCAACGCTCGCTAGAGTTCCCTGAATTCGGAAAAGGAGAGGCGACTTCAATCGGGGCCACGACTTCCATGGCCGGTGAGGAAGCGTCCCGTCTCCGCCCAAGCCCTCCCGGTCCCGGCCTTGGATGGCCACATCCCCTAAGGTGACCTAACGGGAATAAGTAGCGCTCCACGGGGTGAGGGTGGGGTGGGGAGGGAGGCGCTATCCCCCGTTTGCCCACCCGGAGCCCCTCCCCGGGCACCCCTTCCGGCAGTACCTCTTTGCCAGCGTTAAACGTGGGCCCCTCCGGCCCTGGCTCGGATCCCTTCTGTAGTTTTCCCACTGCGCCGCCGGCAGGGGCCGGATCCCCACCTGCGCCCTCCTGGCGCTCCGCGGCTCTCAGATCTCACCGCCCCTCAATATCCTTTTCACTCCATCTCACTCTCTTGCCTTGACTTCCACTGTGCCGTCCCCGCCTTCCCTGACTCCTCTTCTCATTACCAACTCAAACTTCCCCTCCTCCAGGAAGCCTTCCTTGACTGCCCCTAGACAGGATAGATGGGGGCATCCCTCTGGGCTCCCACAGCCCCCTCTGCTGCTGTCCACCTGGCTCTCTATCTGTGCCCCAGAGAGGGACAGTCCTCATGTCTCATTCACGCTGCAAGATTCCTAGCTCCTTTTTAGCTGAGTGTTGCGGGCTGAGCTGTATCCCCCCTCCCCGAAATTCACGTGGAAGTCCCAACCCCCAGCGCCTCAGAATGTGACCGTATCTGGAGAGAGTTTTTTTTACAAGACAATTAAGTTAAAACTAGGTCATTAGGGTGGGCCTTACTCCAACATGGCTGGTGTCCTTCTAAGAGGGGATTAGGACACAGGCGTGCAGAGGGACAGCCACAGGAGGACATGGGGAGAAGATGGCCTCCCGGCCTCCACTCCCCAGGGCGAGAGGACCAACCAACCCTCACACCTTGAGCTTGACCTTGCAGCCTCCAAGGGCCGTGGGAGAACACATCTCTGTTGTTGAAGTCACAACACGCCCCAGCACGCGCATATACCCAGTTCTGAGCCCCTGTGAACACCCTGGGGGTGGGGCGGAGGACGAGAAGGGGGAGCTCGGAGGCTCTAGGCTGGGTGGGAAGTGGGCGTGGCATGCTGTGCACCTGTCTTCACGCAAAAGCACACTCTGATCCCAGGAGCTGGAGAGGACCCCTGGCCGTCCGGCTCCACGGCCCATCAAGTCTGTTCCTGGAGTGGGGGTTGGGGGAGGCTGTGGGAGGATAGGATACCGGGTCCCTTCTGCTTGTCGGTACTAACAGGCCCATCACAGCAGCCAAGATGACTCAAGACGGAGGAACAGCGGCTGTCACGCCCTCACGCCAACAGCTTTCTGGCATGATCTCTATACCTTGTCTGCAAAGCGGCCCCGAGTTTTGGGGGGATGGAGAAGCCAGGAAGCCGGCCAAGGCCTTACAGCGAGTCCCTCTCAGAGCCAATGTTCAAACGAGGCCCATTTCTTAAGCTTCAGATGCGTAAGATGCCTTCTGGCAGGACAAGAGTGGGTCCTGAGGGACAGGTCAGGGAGGAGGGTCCACGGGAGGCTGGCCCAGGTCAGCTCCATCAGAAAGAAGGCGAGGCGGGCGCCGGCGGGAGGACAGAAGGGAGGAGTTTATTTCTCTGGGAAGGGAGGGGGGGCGGGTCAGGGCAAGGCGATGTCCTCCAGCTTCTGGTCCAGCGTCTTGAGGTCATCCAGGAAGCGTGTCGGGGTGAGGATGTGCGAGGAACCTGGGCCACGAGGGAGGGTCGGGGAGGTGGATCTAAGAAGTCTAGACTCCCTAGAAACATAGGAGTCCAGCCCCCAGGGGACCCCCTTCCCTGGAAACCCAAGCCCCAGCCCCTCAGAAAGTCAGGAGTTTCCAGCTACTCACCCGGGGCTCCCGGACACAGGCCCTGCACAGGCTCCAGGGTTTGGGGACCCAACAGGGAGTCCCCTGTCAGCCCGACCCTCTAAAGCACGTAGGAGTCCAGCCCCAGCACCCAGGGTACCCCAGCCCTGGCTTCTCACCAATGAGCACTTCCCACTTGCCATCGGTGGCCCTGGTCACCTCGTAGGCGGCCCTCATCTCTGACATTGCCACGCCGCCCAGGACGTAGACGATGAGCCGGGGCCCGGCCCGCGTCTCCACACCGGCCTTGTTCTTGTGCCAGTGGCCGAAGCGGGCACTGTGCAGGGGGAGGCGGGC
Source organism: Martes martes (assembly GCF_963455335.1). Classification (NCBI taxonomy): domain Eukaryota; kingdom Metazoa; phylum Chordata; class Mammalia; order Carnivora; family Mustelidae; genus Martes; species Martes martes. The sequence goes on along the minus strand of NC_137888.1, from coordinate 211,694,031 downwards.
ACAGGTCAGTCCGGGCAGGACACTCTCCCCCGCACCGCCACACCCCTCATCTCCCATGGGCCCGGGTGTGGGGCAGGAGGCGGCCCCCCGGGGCCCTCACCTCACAGCAGCCTGGGAGCTGGACGTGGGGGTGGGGTCGGACACGAAGGGCCACAGCTTTCGGTCCAGCCGGTCCTCCACGGCATCCTGGGAGCCAGAGAGGGAGGCTCAGGACAGCAGCTTCAGGTGAGCGCATCCGGGCTCCACGGGGGTGGGTGGGGCAAGGCTGCTGGGCCCCCAAGTGGGAGAGGTGCCAGGGGCCAGAGGAACAGGGGGCCCCTGGCCTGGTCCTTTTGCCTGTTGCTGCTTTGGGCTCCCAGGACAGGTGGGGAGGGTGAAGCGGGAACATGGGGATTTCTCGGGGAGGGTGAGGAGCAGGGGAAAGAGAACTGAGGAGGACGAAGGGGCCAGTGCTTGGACAGGAAATGAGGCTCCCCCTTGAGGTGCCCCCCCGCTTTCCTAATTCCTCGGGTGTGGGCTTGGGGACCCCCCCCCAACAGCAGAGCAGATCGGATGCCAGGGGGATGCCCGTAATGAGGGATTTTCCCTTAAGCCCTGAGGCTTAGCACCGTGACATGAAGAGCACTGAGCCACCGCCTAGATCAGGGCAGGACTTGCCATGGTGGGGGGGGGAGGCAGGGGGAGGCCAGGCCCCACCACTGGTACCTCCATCACATCCTTGATGACTGGGGTCCAGCGGGACAGCTGATAGGTGGGCTCCAAGCGCTCCCTCCGCTCTAGCCGGCTTGAGGTCCCAGAGCCCTACAGGCAGGGCGCAGGGATGGGGGCGGGGGAGGATGGGGGAGAAGGAGGTGGGTCATGGGTAGGACCGGGGACTCACCTGGCTTGGGGAGGGGCTGCAGAAAAAGATGAAGAAATGGAACAGAGAAGCAGAGAGAGAGGGAAGAAGGTGAGAGAAGGAGAGAGAGGGCTGGGGAGGGGGAGAGGGAGAAAGAGGGAAAGAGAGAGGGAGAGGGAGAGGACAGGGAATGAGAAGGAAAAAGAGATTCAGAGCCCGTGAGACTAAATTCTGTGGCAAAGAGAGACAACAGACAGGTGGAGACAGAGGCGGAAGGCAATGGAGAAACAGCGGAACGGGGAGGTGGGAGGCAGGGTGACGGGGGGGCTGGGAGAGAGATGAGGGACAGGTGAGGGGACAGGAGAGCCACCCCAGCAGTGGAGGCAGGGTCAGGGGAGGTGGGACACACAGGGCCAGAGAGAGACAGGAGTGGCTAAGCAGACAGCTGAATACAAGAAGCTACTGTGTGGGTGAGTTTGGGGTGGGGGTGTGCGGGGGGGGGGTGTCCTCTGAGTCCTCCAGGAGCCCATGGTCAATTGTGTGCTGGTGACCTTGCTCTCTGTCCCCTGGGACTCCGGCCACACACCCCACACTGTACCATCACCAGGACCACAGCTCTGGCTACACCTCACCCCTGTTTATCATGCAACCCATGACTGGGGACAGCTGCGGTGCCCGCTGGTCCCCAGACCTGACCCTGCACAGACCTCCCTGTCCTCCCAGCGCCCCACCATGCTTTGAATGCCCCAGCCTCCCAGGCCCCAGACTCTGACTCCCAGGCACCGCCCCCCCATGCCCACATTTGCCTTCCGCCCAGTCTGACCCTAACGGCTTGCTGCCAGCATACCCCAGGGTTGGTGACCGTGCCCCCCAGCTGCTCCAGGTTCCGGATAAGGCTGCTGTGTGCCTGCACGTTGGCGTGCTGGATCAGCTTGGCCAGGTTCTCCTCACTCACACCTGGAGGAGGAGGACGGGTGCGCTTCTAGGGATGGGACCCTCATGAGGGGGGCTGGCTCAGAGAGGGCAGGGAGACAAAAGGTGGCCAAAAGGATTCCTGGGTCAAGGGGTTTGAGGGTGGCGAGAGGAGGTCCCAAGACTGTGATGGGGGGGTCCTCAGGACCAAGGGAGCCACTGGGGCAGGTGCGAGGGGGATGCTAGAATTCTGGATGGGGATCCCAGAGGGGAGAGATGGGGGTCCAAAATTAGTTGACGGGGCCAAGTTTGGAGGAGTCAGGTTTGGGGGTCGCTATGTCAGCGGAGCCCTCATGTCAGTGAGAGTTCCCCCAGATCAATGGCGGGGGTTCCCAGGTTTGAGGTGGGTGTATCTGTCGCGTCTGGTGTGCCTGCTGAATGGGGGCATCCCAAGGTCGGGAAAACTGTGGGGTTGAGAGATTCCCAGGACCACTGCAGACCCCTGTGAATGGAGGTCTCCGGAGGTCTTCCCACGCCCCCAACCCACCGTTCCGTAGAAGGATGTACAGCAGCAGGACCCGAATCTTGTCATAGGCCGGCACCGCCGTATCCAGCAGCACCGGCACGATCAGCTTCATGGCATCCTTGATCTTCTCACCTTCTGCGTCTGAGCCCATGGCCAAGTCCTGCAGGGCAGGGGTCGGTGGGCTTCCAGGGCTAGGCCGCCCCCAGGGTCCTTAGCAGGACCTCGGGGACGGGTTTCTTCCTACTACCAGGTCTGTTGTTTTTATCAACAAGCCCGCCCCTCTCAAGGCCCCTACCTCTCCACAGGCCCCACCCCTTTCCCGGGTCCCACCCCCTCTATGGACCCACCCACCCCATAGACCGCAACGTTGTTCCAGGACCGCCTCTCTCCCAGGGCGGAGCCCCATCGCAGTCCCTATCACAGTCCCCGTGGGTTCCCCGAAGGCCCCGCCCCCTCACAGGCCACACCTCTCCAAGGCTCCTCCCCTGCAGACCCGCCCCCTCTACAGGCCGGTCTCTCTGAGGCCCCGCCCCCGACCCAGTCCCGCCCCCACCTGCTCCACACCGCACAGCTTCTCCACGGAACCCTTGAAGTGCTTCATGCAGTCGTCGGCTAAATGCAGGTGCGTGGAATACTGCGGGGTGGGAGGAGGAAGTTGGGGGGTGACAGAAACTGAGTCCCAGTCCCCCACCCAGGTTCCCCGCCCGGGCTCACCTTGTTCAGCTCCTTCTGGTACTGCGGCATCTTTTTCAGGATGTGGGACAGGTCTTTGATGTTGGCCTGGGGACAGGGAGCCCGTGAGGCCCGGCCCTGCGCACCCCGGATCCCACTCCGGGCTCGGCCACGGGACTGGGGCCCCGCCCCCGCTCGACGGTGGCAACGGGCCTCCGCCCCAGCTGCCCATCCAGACGCGGGCCCGCCGCTACCTTGTCCGTGGTCAGCCTCTTGCTCTCACAGAACGTCTTCAGAAGCTCCGTGACCCTCCTGGTGGTGAACAGTGAGCAGGGGTGGGGTTGGGGACTGGCGCCAAGGCTGTAGTTTGACAGCAGTGTGTGCAGGGGATGTGGGGTGTCACACAGCCGGGACGCGGGAGCCAGGGGACACATGCGTCCCTGTACTACAATGGGCAAGGCCACACTGAGGAGTCGGCTGAGGGGCGTGGCTTGCACTGGGGCGCTCACCCAGGACCAAAGACCACACGCGTGGTCCACAGTGGGAGGTGGGGGAGGGGACGCGACTGGGGTCACGGAGTGGCCCACGCACTTGGACACGTCGGCGATGTGCATGTGCCGCAGCTCCACCCACAGGTCATCGTCCTCGTCCAGCAGCACAGCCTTCTCGCGGGCCTCGCTCAGCCCCGTGGTCTCGTACCTGCGGGGCACGGAGGGTCAGGGCGAGCAGCCGAGGGGGGACGCGGGAGCCGATGCAGCCCGGGTTAGTGTGCCTGGGCTCTGCGTACTTGTACGTGTCCTGTTCGATGTTCAGCAGGTCATAGGCCATCGCCTGGAAGGTGAGCTCGTGCAGCAGTGGGGACACGGGGTCCGCCCCCCGGTCCATGATGAGTAGCTGTGAGCGGGTTTTTTCAGGGCCCTAGGGGGTGGGCAGGGATGAGGACCCTGACCCTGTCCTTCCTGGGTCGCGGCTTCACCCTCTCCTCCCTGGCAGGCCCCCTTACCTCACCCAGACTGGGACTGTCTGCCTTGAAGGCATTCAGCTTGGCCAGGACTGCGTGGGCCAGCTGCGCCGTGACCTCTGGGCCCCTGGGGGTGGGGTGGACAGACATGGGGGCCTCAGGCTTGGGGTGGGGGAGGGCCAGGCCCACGCGGGAGGTCAAGGAAGAGGTTAGGGATGGGAGCTGGGCCCCGGGCAAAGACCAGGACTGGGGTCAAAACTGAGGTTCAAGGCTGCAGGTAGGATGGGGTCAGGGCGGTGGTGGCCTCGGGGGGGGGTCCCCACTTGCGGTAGCGGATGGCCGGGTACTCCTGCAGTGTGGCACACAGTGTGGCGATCTGCTGGGCCAGTGCCTCGATCTGCCGGGCCCGCTCCCCCACCCGGAAGGGGCAGTAGAGGTTGTAGGTGCTGTGGGGGGCATCCAGGGAGAACACCTGGGGGGACATAAGTGTCGGGGCCACCGCTCTGGGTGTACCCCTGGCCCGCACATGGCCTCCAGCACCTGCAGCTCTCCGGGGCTTCCCCTGGGCTCTGGAACCTTCCTCACCATCCAGGAGGCAGGCCGGGCTGCTTTCAACTGATGCCCGCAGGAGGCAGAGAAACAGCCTGGGCCCCTCCCCCTCGGCGGGAAGAACTCAGGCCCCTCTGTGTTGGCTGCTTTCCTTTCTGACCCGAAGGCCCCTTTCTTTACTGGATTTAGTGTCTTTCCGAGGGAACCCAGGCTGTTTGGTCACGGGCTCCCGCCCCCCATCCCGGACCAGCCTCGGCCGTACCTGGGCCTCGTAGGGGAGGAAGGCCAGGTGGATCTCTTTCAGTGTCTTCACCACCTTGGCTAGACGGGAGCGGCCCAGCTCACTGAAAAGGGGCTCAGGGCAGGCTGGGGTGGCAAGAGAGGGCATCAGGCTAGAGTGGCCCCACGCCCCCGCCCCGCCCCATGCCCCCTGCCTGTTTCACTCACTGTCAGTGAAGAAGATGTGTGCTGCTTTGTAGGTGAAGGTTGGAGTCCCCCGGAAGTCGGCTATCAGGGCCTGCACTGACTGGGGGGGGGGGGGGGGGGCGGGGCAGACCATTGTCCAAGCCTGGTCCTGACCCTCCAGAGCCCTGCCCCAGCCTCCCAGCCACGGCCTGTCCCGCCCTCCCCACAACACGTGCAGACATGCACAGAGGCATGCGTACACACACAAACACACTCGTTCACACCGGCACCTTCTCCGTGGGGCTCAGCAAATAAATGGCCTCCAAACTGGGGATGGGTTCTCGCCGTTTGTTGATGTCTTCAACAACTAGCAGGAACGGAGAAAGGACCGTATGTAGGTGGCACTGGGACCAGGGCTCATGGAAAATCTCAGACTCGGAGAGTCGGACACTTGGGCAAGAGGGCTGGACGCCAGGGCAGGGGGAGTGGAACGCCCTCGACGCCTAAGGGGAGGTACCCGCCCGTGGGGCACATGGCGAAGGGTTACATGGCAGGGTTCAGCACGTTCAAGGTCACAGCCATGCCCCTCTAGGTGTCCCCCATAGAAAGTGACACATTCTGGGCATTAGGGGACCCCATGCTCAGGTCCCATCTGGGCAGCATGGGGTGGGGGTGTCCACTCACTTGTAATGCCCTCAGCCAGGATGTCTGACATCTTGCAGCAGGAGGACAAGATGCGCATGCTTGGATGGTCCATGATGAGTACCTGTCCGGATGGATGGACAGACCGACTGATGGACTGAGGAGTGGGAAGGAGACGTTCCAGCTGCCCCCGAGGTAGGGCTGGGGTGGTGGGCAGGACTGACAGCTTCAAGAGCTGGCTGGATGGGAGGACCCGACCGCAGCCTGCCCCACACCCACACACCCACCCCAACCCCCTGGACCAGCAGCCTCCCCAGGGAGTACTTATGGGTCCCACATTCAGGGCCCCCCACATGGCTCTGGACAAGGCATTCTGCCAACCCCATACCTTCCACTCCCCATCCTTTTTGACACTCCGAATGACTCCGCTCAGAATTTCTGCGGGAAAGGTAGAGCGAGCTCAGGATATTAGATTCTCTGGCCCCAACATGGCCCCAAGCCTTCTGAGTCTCGGGGCTGGGCCTCTGTCTTCAGTCCTGTTTACTTCTCTCATCAGTCTTGGGAGGTCACCCCTAGGGTCACCCCCAATTTACAGACAGGGAAACAGTTTCAGAGAGGACAGGTGACCAGCCTAAGCACCCTCAGCCCTAATTGGCTAAGTCCCTGGGGTTTAAGTAGTCACTCAAAAACAAATATGCGTTAGATGAACGAATAACTGTAAAGTTACAGTTCGTGCACAGGTCGACCTCCCTCCAGAGCCCAGCTCTCAGCCTCACCATCGCAACCTCGAGTTCTCCTGGTGGGGGTCTCAAAGCCAGACCCCCCCCTCCCAACCTCCGTCAGTTTCCTGCAGGACCCCTGACTCCCTGCCCTGAAGCAGGCCTGGCTTCTCCGCATTAACCTCCGTGTAGGAGGCTCCGCTTTGGGCTGGGTGCGAGGGGTTTGAGACATAGTCTGCTCTGCCTCACGGAGGGAGAAGCAGAAGGGACAGGGTGGCCCCGCCCGCCCAGAGTGTCATGTCCACTCTTATCAGGACAGCCAGGGCGGAAGGAGCAGGAAGGAGGTGCTGAGGCCGGAACTAGTTGAGATGGGGGAAGGGGCGACCTCCACCCCTCTCCCAAGAGCCCCGACCCACGGCGGAGACGCCCGAGTCCTCACGCTGCGTGAGGTTCGTGGGGACCCGGCAAGAAGGAAGGTGTCCCCCACCCCCCGGGCCTGGACATTGGCCTGACCACAACCCCCAAGCTCTCACACCACCTGGGGTAGTTGACCAGCGCACCCAGCCGGGGCCCCAGTCCAAGAGTCCAGCCCCCCCGGACTCTGCCAGGCTCGAAGACCCGGCAGTCGGGCGTCCAGCTGCGCCCTCACCCCGCCGGCAGCCTAGGGGGTCCAGGACTGCAAGCCCTGGCGCCTGCCTACGCCACCCCTAGCCCGATCCCCTTGGGTCCCGGGAGTCCAGTCTCCCAACTTTGTTTAGCTCCGGCACGGGAGAGCCAGGATGTCCAGCAGGACCGAGTCCCCGCCCGCCCCCTCGAGGATCAGGTGCTCAACGCCCAGCCCGGCCGCCAAATCCCCGCCGCCCGCGTCCCAGGGTTCGTGCACCCCCGCCCCCCGCCCCCCAGGGGACGCACTCACTTTCCCCCACCACCGCCTTCAGCCCCGAGGGCGCCATCTTCCCCCAGGGGCGCCGCCACCGCTTCCGGGTCTGTCCCAAGGTGGGGGCGTGGCCCCGCGCGTCAGCCACCTGGACCCCGCCCCGCGGAGCTGGCCCCTCCCCCACCGGTCCTCTGCGCGGAAGACCCGTCCCCCGCAGAGAGGGCGGGCGCGTGCGTCCACGCAGACGAGTGCGGAGTCGCTGGAGGGGCCACCCGACGACACACGCAGACGTGAGCTCAGACACATCTTCCCTGCTTGCGTGCAGCGAGCAAGTGGGATCGCGGGGAAACAACGCTTTAGTCTTCCCCAGACGCGCCTACCACCCCGCCAGAAGTTTCTCCGCGGCTGACGGATGCTGTGTGCCCATCCGGGGCCGCGGGGCCATAAGCCCGTGACCCACTTACCTTCTGTTCCCCAGAGCGTAGCCGCGGGCTGGACAACATGTGATCAACTCACGAGAAAGCCCGGAGGGAGGGCTGAAGCTAAACCAGCACCCACTGTGTGCCAAGGACCTGTGCCAGATTCTCACTCCATCCCCGGAGGAGCCCTGAGTGCGGTAGAGACAATGAAACCGCCGCTCAGCGGGACCCTTGCCTAAGGCCATACGATGCATAGGCCTGCTGGGATCTGAACCCGGACATCCGAGGGGGGCCGCTTGTCTTAGCCTTGCCCTCACAGGATGATAATCACATCTCTCTGCTGATGAACCCGTGGACTCAGCGGGATGCTCAACCCCTTGCACACTTACACACTCAATTCACACTTGACTCGAAAGTTCATGGCCTGCTCCTGCTGTGCCCCAGCAAATGGCTGCCACCTTGCCACACAGAGGGCACAGTCCAGCAGCACCCATCCAAAAGAGGTCCCGTATCTCGGGTGTGATGCACGGGTGTGAATGCAGATTCCAGAACTGGTTCCCTCATTTGGCCATGTTTATTACGAATTGGTCTGGATGGGGCACCTGCGTGACTCGGTCGGTTAAGCAGTCTGCCTTTGGCTCAGGTTATAATCCCAGGGTCCTGGGAGGGAGCCCCATGTCAGGCTCTCTGCTCGGCAGGGAGTCTGCGTCTCCCTCTGCCCTTCCCCCTGTTCATGCTCTTTTGCTCTCAAATAAATAAAGCTTAAAGAAAAAAAAAAAGGTAATGAGTCTGGTGCTTGGCCCTTTGCCACTTACATGGGACAGGCAATTCACTAATTCAATTAGTGAATAAAACTAGATCTGCCATGTGGCACTTAAGGTGAAGCGGAAGGGGGAGAGAAAATGGTCAGTTCTGCTCTAATGGAAATAGTGATGTGAGAGCACATGCCAGGTTGGGGGGGGCGGCGGTTTATTGCGTGTGGTACCAGAGGGGGACACTCACAGGGTGACATGTAGATTTAACCTGAACAACGTCAAGGAGCCATGCAGTGATGCAGGCAGAGAGAAGAAGGGGTGTGGCTGGAGGAGCAGGGGGGAGTGAGGTGAGCTGGGAGGCCAGACCTCTGTGGGACAAGGGAGGACTGACCCAGCCCAATTTGCCTGGGATTGAGAAGTTTGCAGGACACAGGACTTCCAGAGCTAAAACTGAGAAAGTCTTGGGCAAACCAGGATTGCTGGCCACTCCAGGTAGAATTTGGGGTTTTCTTCCATGTTTTCCTCCCTCCCTTCATTCCTTTCTTGTTTCTTCTTCTTTTTTTTTTTTTTTTAAGATTTTATTCATTTATTTGACAGAGAGCGAGCGGTCACAATGAGGCAGAGGAGCAGGCAGAGAGAGAAGGTGGGGAAGCAGGCCCCCCGCTGAGCAGAGAGCCTGATGCAGGGCTCGATCCCAGGCCCCTGGTATCATGACCTGAGCCGAAGGCAGAGGCTAAACCCACTGAGTCACCCAGGCACCCCTTGTTTTTTCTTTCTTTCATAGCTTTGTTGAGATATAATTCACATACCACAGTCACTCTCAGAGTGTACAATTCAATGCCTTTTAGCATGTTCAGAGTTGGGCGTCCACCCCCAATTTTAGAACGTTCCATTACTCCGTGGTGTTTTCTCCTGAGGGCAACGGGAGCCCAGGGAGAGTTCTGAGCAGGGAAAGGAGGGCATCCCTGCGGCTCCTGGAGGGGAAGGGTGGATTGCAGGGGCAAAGGGAGGAGCTGGGAGGCCGTGACACCCCCCCCCCAGCTTCTCAGTCTGTCCCCTGGGGGTGGAAGTCTGGAGGGTCTACCACCCCCCACTGTACTCTGTGAGGGTGACCAGGGTCTTCTGCTGTTCATGCCTGAATGGTATCCTGTCCACCCTCCCCCAAGACAGGTTGAAGGCCTAAGCTCTGGTACCTGAGATTGTGACCTGATTTGGAAAAAGAGTCATAGCATGAACCTCTAACACAACACGTCTGGTTTCTATGTCTTGTGACGGCCATGTGGAGACAGGGACACAGAGGAATGTCACATGACAGAGCCAGAGGCTGAAATACTGCAGCGACCAGTCAAGGAGCACCGAGGGCTGCCTGCAATCCTGAGGAGCCAGGGAGAGGAAAGGAGGGACCCTCCCCAAGGGTCTCAGGAGCATGGTACCGCCAACGCCCCAACTTCTGGCTCCGGCCTCAAGAACTGTGCAACAATCGTCTGTTGCTCTAAGCACCCCAGTTTGTGACTTTGTTGAGGCAAGAGGAAACTAGTACATCTGCGGAAGAGCAGGGCATCCCGCTGGCATCGAGGACTCGGGGCTGCCAACAGGGTGCAGGTGGCGCCCCGGACGGGGGACGGTTGCCTGGGGAAGAGGACCGAGCTTCCCGCTTAGGCAGGTGTGGTCACAGTGCGGAGAGGTTTTAACTGGTTTCTAGAAAGGCATCTTGGGTAGGGGATGGGGTGCCCGTGGGATCCTCCCAGTGGCACCCTCTCCCAGGCCACTGAAAGGAGGCCATAGGTACTTGGGGGAGGGGGCAGGGACTCTCCTCCTTGCCTGCCATCCCCGGGTACTGAGATGACAGGTCTCAGGGAGAGCTCAACCTGGCATTGGCGGCAGGACAGGAAGTCCCAGATCTTCTTGGGACACCTGGGTGGCTCAGCTGGTTAAGCGTCTGCCTTCGGCTCAGGTCATGATCCTGGGGTCCTGGGATCGAGCCCCGCATCGGCCTCCCTGCTTGGCCGGAAGTCTGCTTCTCCCTCTGCCCCTCCTCCCTCTGCCCCCAGCTCATGCTCTCTCTTGCTGTCTAAAATAAATAAAACCTTTAAAAACGGGGAGAGGGGGAAATCACAGACCTTCTGGTATTAGGGCCGGTGGTGGGCAACCAGACCCAGGGACTGGGAGGGGTGGCCGGGAGACCGGGACGGAGCTACTCAGCCTGGTGGTGCCTCAGTGGTCCTCAAGTCCACCTTCTTGCCCTACCACCTGTGGCTGGCAACAGCCCTACCAGCAGGGTGAGCCCATCTCACTCTGCTTCCCACTGGAGGGCTACAGATCCCGCCTGAGCTGCCCTGGTGGCCTGACCTCTCCCAGCGGGCCAGCCAGCCCCTGCGCCCCACCGTAGGGGGACACTGCTCTGGCCTACTGCTGAGCCCCACTGAGAGTTCTTGGGGCCCAGTGAGTCCTGCTGGGCAAGGTCCCAAACCCAGGTCACCCTGTCTCCTGCCCCCACCGCAGCACTGTGTCCTGCTGCAAAAAACAATTATCTGGATCATCTTTATGGGGCTTAAGCTTGGGTGGGAGCAGATGGGGCATGAGCTGGGGATTTGGGGCTGGGTGTCCGCTCCCCCCTCCACATCCCAGTCTTTTAAAAAGCCTTCTCTGGCACAAGGCCGGGACAGAGGCCAGCAGAGAAGTGGACGGGACCCAGGGGAGGGGAGCGGGGACGATGATGGACCAGGAAGAGAAGGTGGACGGGACCTCGGCTCCCTGCGTCAAGGTAAGCAGATCCCACCCCACACATCCCTAACTCAAGGGCCTGTGAATGACAAGACTAATTGGTTTGTAGGGCACCTAATTAGCAAGCAAGTCTCCTGGGACCCCTGACCCAGTTGCTGCCCAAGGAAGTGCTGGTGGGCATGGGGGTCCAAGGGCCTAGCCCAGCCCCAGGGCAGAAGTCAGGGCTCTTAGTGTTAACCCCTGGGAGGTGGGGGATGCTGGGATTCGGGGGCAGCCCTTGGTATGTTTCCCTGGGTCACATCCCAGCCCCCAGGCCACCCTGCAGTCAGGTCCCAATTTAGGACGTCAGGATGCTGGCACCGGCAGCCTCTCCCTGGAGGCAGCACCACGTGGAGTGGCCCTGCTGGCGGGGCCCCTGGGGCAGGGGCCGGGATTGGGAAGGAGGCTCAGGTCTCATTCTGAGCAGCTCTGCAGAGCAGCACATCAGCGGGGACCATGGTGAGCGCCGAGGAGGGGAGGGGAGGGGAGGGGTTCCCCAGCTGAGAGGCCGGCTAGACTGAGTGTGTCTGTCCCCCAGGCTGGCTCTCCAGACCAGGAGGGCTTCTTCAACCTGCTGAGCCACGTGCAGGGCGACCGGATGGAGGAGCAGCGGTGCTCGCTGCAGGCAGGGCCGGGTCCGACTTCTGAGAGCCGTGAGCATGGGCACGGGGCAGGGGGTGGGGTGGGACTGGTGTAATGTTTGGGGGCATGAACGGGGCAGGGCATAGGGATCCAGGGAGAATGGCCATCTGGGGGGCCTGTGGGCAAGAGTCTGAGAAAGCAAGCTGCAAATGGGAACACTAGGCAAGGGATGGGAGGGAGAGGCCAGCGCGCTTCCTAGAGAATGAGTGGGGGCGGAGGAGCGGGTTGGGGGCTCCGGCTGTGTTCCCTGGAGTCAGCGTATACTTTCATCCCCGTGCGCCTCTGCTTAACGCAGAGAGTGGCCCTGCACCTGAGATGGACAGTCTCATGGACATGCTGGCCAGTACCCAGGGCCGCCGTATGGATGACCAGCGTGTGACAGTCAGCAGCCTGCCTGGCTTCCAGCCCATAGGCCCCAAGGTAGGTGACGTGCTGCCGGGGCTGAGCAGAGACCTGCTAGGCTGAGTGCTCTGACCCTGCCTCCCACTCCCAGCCAGGAGTAAATGGGGCCTTCCTCACCCTCATGTCTAGCCACGATTTGCCCCCTACTTGTAAGTGCTTAGTAAAAGTGCCACCCTGGGTCCATACCAGGCACAGGATCCTGGCCAATCGGATACCCAACTTCGGGTGGGAGGACAAAGGCCCAGACAGGGCCGAGAGGGGCCCAAGGTCAGGCCCGGGGGCATGTGAATGTCAGAGCTGTGGCTGGAACTCATGGCCCCTGCCTGTCTCAGGGTTTCAGGGAAGACAGAATGAGCAGACCCCCTTCCTGGGAAGACACCTCCGAGGAAGAGGGCACCTGAGTTTATACACGGGACCCACGCCTCCATACACTAGTGTGTGTCTGTGACACACATATGCACGTGTACCCCGGGTTCTGATCAAGACCCCAAATACCGCCCTAAAGGTGGTAACTTAGGAGGTAACTAAAGGAGTAACTCATGTACGTGGAAGCCGGGGGATGGCAGGGGCAAACGGCAGGAGGTGGCACACAGGCACCGCCTCCCGATGTCTGGGTCAGCTTCGGCTGGCACTGCCCGTGATCCCTCCCTCTGGCTGACCCCTCTTCATCCACAGGACGGAGTGCAGAAACGAGCCGGGACGCTCAGCCCCCAACCCCTCCTCACCCCTCAAGACCCGACTGCTCTCAGCTTCCGTCGGAACAGCAGCCCCCAACCCCAGACACAAGCCCCATGAAGGCCTGAGCCATCCTGGGCCCTGCTTGGCCCCTGAAAACAGACAATAAAACACTTGCACAAGAAACAAGAAACCGTGTATGTGTATTTTCTTGGGTGGACGGGCTAGGATTCAGGAGCTCTGTTGCGCAGCACGAAGGAGCTTCTCCTCCCGCTGCTTCCGTATCCTCTCTTTGAATTCTTCTAGCTCCCGGCGCTGGGGGGTTGGAAAAGGGGGGTGGAATGGGAGAGGAGGAGGACACACACCTCAGGGGCCTGGACCCCCTTCCCTTCACCCCCTTCCTCCCCCAGGCCACAGCTTCAGAGTTCAGCGTCCATGCTGGAAGCCCTGCACCAATTACAGCGAGGGTCCAAGTGGGATTAGCTTCACCTTTCAGGAAAAGGGCAAGAAAGAAACTATACACCCCTCTGCTCTCAGTTCTCTTTCCTCAGGACTGAGAGCAAAATTTTCATTCAAACCCATCACGGCCACAGGGATCCAGGCACCTCTGTCCCTTTAGGGGGAAGAAGAGTATGTTACTTACCTGGTCTTCCCTCTCAGGTGGCCACAGCTCCCTCTGTGGGGACAAAATAGCAGCTGGAAGCATGAGCCAGGAGCCTCCGGAGCCCCCCCACCCCAGGGCAAGGTTGGCTGGTGGGAAGCAGCCACTGGTCCCCAGCAGGTTGGTGCCCCATTCTCTCCCCCAGCCCTGGAACGAACCCATGAATACTCTCCCTGTGCCCACCTTACGCTGTATGACATAGTCTTCAAACCATTCGGCCTGATTGGCAATCCAGAACATAGCCACAGGGAAGGTGAGGTAGAGTGTCATCTAAAAGGGCAGGGGGTAAATGAACAGAGCCAGGGATTAAAGCTCTTCCACAACACACATAGGCTGCTCAGAGCCTGGAGCACCGTCCTCCCACGGAGACCGGAGTGCCTCCTCAGGGTCCCCAAGAACCGCAGAACTCCCACCACGGGCACAGAAGCCTCACACCTTAAAGCCTAGACCTCTAGTAATAATAATTTAGGAGATCTCAAAGCCTCCTCCAAGTCTGGGGAAACGGCCCCTCAAAGACACACACACACACGTACGTACACACGCGAGCGCGGAAAGACCCCTGCCTCAGAGTACAAAACCCCGTACTAAAATCGAAGGCATCTTCGTGAGACCTCATTACCCACCCGCCCGTCAGATCCCTGGAGCATCTTCAGACCCTGGAAGCCTCATTACTTGGAATCGATTCCCCTAAGCACAGGGGTCTATCAGAAACACACAACCACCCGGAGCCCATGAGCTTCCCCAGGGTCTGGAGCCTTCCTTCTTGGAGCCCCTTTTCCCCATCACTCCTCTCGGACGCCCCGCCGCCACCAGCCCTCCCCCTCCGCTGCGCTTCCAACCTTCAAGATCCCTCTCAAAACTCAGAAGCCTTCTCCCCACATTGCCCTCTTTCCCGGAGTCCCCTCCCTTCCAAAGCCTCCTCCTCAGTGCCCAGAGGAGTCCAACTGTCCACCCGCTGCAAAGCTCACTGACCCGAAACACCTCCAGCTTCACCCCCATCTCGCTTCTCCCAGGCTACAGAGCCGCTTCCGCCCAAAGTCAACCCTTCAGCAAAACAGCAGCTCATTGGGCGTTCGTTGCCTCCATTACTGAAGCTGATTGGTAGACGAGTTTCGTGATGACGTCATCTTCGGACGTCTCTATTCTGCTTCAGGTCGCCGGCGCCTTCTAAGCGAAAGTCAACAGACGCGGTCGGCGGGGTCGGAAAGGGTTCAACCAATAGGAAAGAGGTCTGGCCCCGGGGAGGGCGCCTTCGGCAGGAGACGTCATTATAACGCGACTCCTGCCCGTCGCTGGAGAGCCAGGAAGATGGTGGTGATGGCGCGTCTTTCCCGGTCCGAGCGGCCGGACCTCGTTTTCGTGAGTCCGCGGCGGGGCCGGGGGTGGCCCGGGTGAGAGCACAGGGCTTGAATGCTTCGGAGGTTCGCGGTCTGGCCGCCGGGGGTGTCGGCCAAATTCTGTCCGCCCGAGAGCAGGGCGTGCGGGCCGGGCTGCCAGGAGCCAAGTTCTGGTGCCGGAGTCCAGGTGGTCTGAGTGAAGAGCTGCTGTCGAAGTTAAGCGCCAGGCGACCCGGGCCTCCGGTGGAAATGCGAGCGCGCGGGAAGAGGGGTGGGTCGCAGCGCGAAATCTTGAAGAGATCTTGGCGTCTGAAGTAGGGGATAGTGACCCAAAGCCAGGGCTCTGGTTTCTGTGGTAAAGTCTTGCTGTCCTAAGTAACGGCCTAGGTCTGGCCCTGAGTCTTGTAGTTTCTGGAATAAAGGATTGGTGTCTGGATTCGGAGAACTGGAGTCAGATGTGGAGCTGGTCAGGCGATGGCCAGTGGGATCCTTAGGAGTCCAAGACTTGGTATCTGGAGCACTGACGTATGTCCTTTGATTGTGCTTCACAGATATTGCAGGAGATCTTTGTTTTCTTTCTTCTTTCTCTCTCTTTTTCTTTTTTTTTTTTCTTTTTCTTTTTTTTTTTTTTTGAAGGCTTGCATTTTCTAACTTCTTGTCTCTGTGTCACATTTTGGTAATTCTCACAGTATTTCAGACTTTTCCATTAGTTTTGTTTTGGGGAACCAGGAGCCGCACCCAAATAAAAGGGAAAGTTAATAAATGCAGGTGTTCCAAACTGCTTCATGGGCTGTTGCCTGTCTCTGTCCCTACTCCCTGAGACGTGACAATATTGAAATTAGACCAGTTCATAACCTTACAGCAGCTTCTCAGTGTTCCAGTGAAGGGAAGAGTCACGTCTCTCACTTGAAGTCAAAAGCTAGAAATGATTAAGGTTAATGAGGAAGGCATGCTGGAAGCTGAGATAGGCTGAAAGCAAGGCCTCTTGCACGGAACAGCCAAGTGGTGATGCAAAGGAAAAGTTCTTGAAGAAAATTAGAAGTGCTGCTCCAGTAAACACATGAATGATAAAAAGGTGAAACAGCTTTATTGCTGTTACGGAGAAAGTTTTAGTGGTCTGGGTAGAAGATCAAACCAGACACAACATCTCCTTAATCCAAAATCTAATTCAGAGCAAAGCCTAACTCTTTGGTTCTACAAAGGCTGAGGGAGGTGAGGGAGCTCCAGGAGACAAGTTTGAAGCTAACAGAGGTTGGTTCATGAGGTTTAAGGAAAGAAGCCATCTCCATAACAGAAGTGCGAAGTGAAGCAGGGAATGCCAATGTAGGATCTATATAGCAGGTTAATCAGAAGATCTGGCGGGGCGGCGCCTGGGTGGCTCAGTGGGTTAAGCCTCTGCCTTCAGCTCAGGTCGTGATCCCAGGGTCCTGGGATGGAGCCCCACATCGGGCTGTCTGCTTCGCAGGGAGCCCGCTTCCCCCTCTCTCTGCCCCTCTCTCTGCCCGTCTCTCTGCCTACTTGTAATCTCTCTGTATCTGTAAAATAAATAAATAAAATCTTTTTTAAAAAAGAAATTTAAAAAAAAAGAAGATCTAGGGGCACCTGGGTGGCTCAGTTGGTTAAGCGTCTGCCTTGGGTTCAGCTCATGATCCCAGGGTCCTGGGTTTGAGCCCCATGTCAGGCTCCATGCTCAGTGAAGAGTCTGCTTCTCCCTCTCCCTGCTCTTGCTCTTTCTCTTCCTCTCAAATAAATCAAATCTTAAAAAAGAAGAAGAATATCTAGTTGAGGGGCGCCTGGGTGGCTCAGTTGGTTTAAGCGTCGGTCTTCAGCTCGGGTCATGATCCCTGGGTTCTGGGATCGAGCCCCATGTCCGGCTCCCAGCTCTCCAGAGAGCCTGCTTCTCCCTCTCCCTCTGCTGCTGCCCCTGCTTGTGTGCGAGTGCACATGTGTGTGCATGCACGCACATGGTCTCTCTCGCAAATAAGTAAAATCTTAAGGAGAGTTAAGATAATTAACGAAGGTGAGTACATGAAGCAGACTTTTAAGTTTATTATTATTATTATTTTCTCACAACCCTGAGATCAAGACCTGAACTGAGATCAGGAGTCAGACGCCTAACCAACTGAGCCACCCAGGCGCCCCAAACAGACTTTTAATATGAATGGAAAAGTCTTCTCTCGGAAGAAGATGCCATTTAGGACTTAAATAGCTAGAGAGGAGAAGTCAGTGCCCGGCTTCAGCACTTCAAAGGACAGGCGGACTCTATAGTTAGAGGCTAGTGCTGCTGATGACCTTAAGCTGAAGCTGGTGCTTGTTCTAAAAATCCTAGGGCTCTGAAGAATTAAGCTAAAACTACTCGGTGCTGTATGATTGGAACAACAAAGTTTGGATGATGGCATATCTGTTTACAACACTGTTTACTAAATATTTTGAGCCCCAATGTTGAGAGCTACGGCCCAGAAAGTAAAGATTGCTTCCAAAAAATGACTGCTTATTAACAGTGCACCTGATCACCCAAGAGCTCTGACAGGGCTGTACGAGATTAATGTTGTTTTCATGCCTGCTAACATAACATCTGTTTAGTAGTGCACAGACCAAAAGGGTAATTTCAATTTTCAAGTCTTATTATTTAAGAAATATGTTTCATGGGGTTATAGCTGCCAGAGACGGCAGTTACTCTGATAGATCTGGGAAAAGCAAATTGAAAACCTTCTGGAAAGGATTCACCATTTGAAATGCCATTAAGAGCATTCTGATGCATGAGAAGAGGTCAAAGTATCAACCTTAACAGGATTTTGGAAGAAGTTGACTCTGAGGGATTCCAGCTTTCAGGGAAGGAAGCAACCGCAGATGTGGTGGAAACAGCAAGAGAACCAGAATTAGAAGTGGAGCCTGACGACAGGACTGCCTTGCTGCGGTCTCATGTTAAAATTTGAATGGGGGAGGAGTGCATTACTTCTTACAGATGAGCAAAGAAAGGAGTTTCTTGAAATGGACTCTACCGGCGAAGATGCCATGAAGATTGTTGAAATGACAACAGAGCTTTTTTTTTTTTTTAATTTTTTAAAAAAAGATTTTATTTATTTATTTGACGGGGAGAGAGAGAGAGAAATCACAAGCAGGCAGAGAGGCAGGCAGGGGGGCGGGGGGGGCGGGAGCAGGCTCCACACGGAGCAGAGAGCCCGATGCGGGGCTCGATCCCAGGACCCTGAGATCCTGACCTGAGCCGAAGGCAGAGGCTTTAACCAACTGAGCCACCCAGGTGCCCTGACAACAGAGCTTTTAGCATGTGATGGAAACTCAGTTGACAAAGCAGCGGAGTTTGAGAGGACTGATTGCAGTTTGGAAGGAAGTCCTGCTGTGGGCAAAACGCTGTCAAGCTGAATCCCATACTACAGAGAAGTTCATGCAGGAACGATTCAGTTGATGTGGTAAACCGTTTTTTTAAGAAATTGCCACAGCCCCCCCAGCCTTCAGCAGCCCCACGCTGATCCGTCAGCAGCTGTCCCCGCGGAGGCGAGACCCTCCACCAGCAAAAAGATCTCAACTCCCTGAAAGCTCGGGTTCGCATTTTTTGAGCAAGAAAGTATTTTTTCGTCAAGATGTGATTTTTTTAGACATGATGCCATTGCACACTTCGTAGACTATAGCACAGCATCAGTATAACTTTTTTTTTTTTTTTTTTAAAGATTTTATTTATTTATTTGTCAGAGAGAGAGAGAGGGAGAGAGAACGAACGAGCACAGGCAGGCAGAGTGGCAGGCAGAGGCAGAGGGAGAAGCAGGCTCCCTGCTGAGCAAGGAGCCCGATGCGGGACTCGATCCCAGGACGCTGGGATCATGACCTGAGCCGAAGGCAGCTGCTTAACCAACTGAGCCACCCAGGCGTCCCATCATCAGTATAACTTTTACTTGCACTAGGAAACCAGAAAATTCACTTGCCGCGTTGTGGTACTCCCTGTGTTGTGGTGGTTTGGAGCTGAACCCGCAGCATCTGTGAGGTGTCCCTGTTGAGGCCTGGCCTCTTCACCAGGGTTTTGGTGTTCGGTGTTGATGAGGCTTGGTGGCGGTCCATACCTCTCTGGAGGTAAAGGTCTAGCTCCTGTCGAGCGTGGAAATAAAACTGATAATTATGTTACCAGCAAAATGGGTTTATTTAAGAGTGGCAGAGGAATTTTTTTTATCTTTTTACTTTATTTATTTATTTACTTTATTTTTTTAAAAAAGATTTTATTTATTCATTTGACAGACAGAGATCACAAGTAGGCAGAGAGGCAGGCAGAGAGAGAGGGGGAAGCAGGCTCCCAGCTGAGCAGCGAGCCCAATGCGGGGCTCGGTCCCAGGACCCTGGGATCATGACCTGAGCCGAAGGCGGAGGCTTTAGCCCCCTGAGCCACCCAGGCGCCCCCTGGCAGAGGAATTTTAAATAGGGGTGTGCAAGCTCTGGTAAAACCATGGCAAGTCTGAAGAACAAAGGAGAGGACTGTCACTTTATAGAGAAAAAGTCAGCTGAGAGGGGCTGCTTTGAAGGAAGGTCTCTTAGATGAAAGTGATATTCCGGGGGTGGTGATGGCTTCTCATTGACTGAGTTCTGGCAGTTTCTGGGCTGTTGCCAGGCAAGGAGAGCATCTTCCTGTGGGGGTTCTGCAATTGACAGAGAGATGGTAGCGCGTGAGAGTTCCCCCTTCGGGCTTCCCCATTCCACTCCAGGTGAGGTTTCCGTATTCATAGTTCAACTTATCCAAGTTCTGGGGCAGAGTCGAGCTCCGCTCTGCCTAGTGGGAGCCTGAGATGTCAGAGGCCTGGTGTTCGGGAAGAGACACGTTGTACGGAGTCACGGCTTGGTGTCCAGGTCCGAGTGAGGTCTGGCATTGGACCCAGGAGTCTAAGGAATCCGGTGATCGGGGCCAGGGAGTGGGTGGCTCGATCCAGAAGTCCCAAAGAGTGGTGTCTGGGGGACAGTCTTGAGCCTGACCTCGAACCCTGATTGAGGGGTCTGATGACTGGGTCAGATGGTTGCCGCTGGGATTCCGAGGAGTAAAACCCGGACCTGAGCCCTAGGATCTGGGTGTCTGATGACCTGGCTCCGATGAACGGGGGGACTTGGGAGCACGCTCTGAGGGCAGGTCTCTCTCCTCCCCATTCCCTGGTTCAGGAAGAAGAGGACCTCCCCTATGAGGAGGAGATCATGCGGAACCAGTTCTCGGTCAAGTGCTGGCTCCGCTACATCGAGTTCAAACAAGGGGCCCCGAAGCCCCGGCTCAACCAGCTGTACGAGCGGGCGCTGAAGCTGCTGCCGTGCAGGTGGGACCCGCTGCGGCCCCCACCCCCGCCCTGACCTTACAGAACTGGCCAGGAGGTCCTGGGGGATGGCTCTCGTTCTGGCACTCAGTAGCCATCCCCCCGCGGGTCAGCACATCTCCCCTCCCTGACCCCCGTTGCAGGGACTTGTCCTCCTTCCTCAGGTCCCTTCTCCCAGCAGTTGCTTCATGGGGGCAGGGCGAAGGGCTCGGGGTGGGAGGCGGCGGGTATTCTGTAAGGCTGACGGGTCATCGGCTGCCCCCGCCTGCCTCCCCAGCTACAAACTCTGGTACCGATACCTGAAGGCCCGCCGGGCACAGGTGAAGCACCGCTGTGTCACTGACCCTGCCTACGAAGACGTCAACAACTGCCACGAGAGGGCCTTCGTGTTCATGCACAAGGTGGGGAGGGCGGAGGCCGGAGGCGGGGTGGGGGGGTGGTTTGCTGGGGGAGCGCCACCCGGTCCCAGCAATGGGCGGAGCGGGGGGATCGGAGTCCGGCCACCTTGGTAGACTTGCCCTTGAGCTAGACTTGGCCGTGGAGGAGGGAGTTCTGGGCTCACCGCGCGCCTCTGCCCCGCGCCGCCAGATGCCCCGTCTGTGGCTGGACTACTGCCAGTTCCTCATGGACCAGGGCCGCGTCACGCACACGCGCCGCACGTTTGACCGTGCCCTCCGGGCCCTGCCCATCACCCAGCACTCCCGAATCTGGCCCCTGTACCTGCGCTTCCTACGCTCCCACCCGCTGCCCGAGACGGCCGTGCGGGGCTATCGGCGCTTCCTCAAGGTAGGCGGGAGGGGCACTGCCCCGCGTCAGGAGGCCCCCAGAACTGGCTCCCTGGTCACTAGCCCCTGGCACGATGTCACGGGGCAGAAAGTGGGGAGAAGGCTTCCTGAGACAGATTTTGTCAGCAATTTGTTTATTCTCCATGCCTTTGCTAGCACCTGCCGCGTGTCCAGTATCGAGACAGGTCCTGGGACAGGTGACAGGGACAGTCTCTGCACGTGGAGGTGTTTGGTCCCACTGGGCAGACAGATGCCCCTGAGCTGACCACGTAAACCAGAACTGCCACCACGGGAGGGCAGGGAATGCGAGGCGAATGGCTATGGGAGTGTGTCTAGGTAGAAACCGGGTGCGGATGGTGTGTGGCCTTCTTAAACTTCTAGCAACTATCATACACCACGGAACTCTTAACACAGCGCTCTCTGGCCGCGTAGGTCAGGTTGTGGTAAAAAGCAAGGCCTGGAGGGTGCAGGCTGTTCCGTTGCTGTCGAAGCCGGAGCAGTCGGGGCTGGCCTTGGACCAGTGGGGCCCAGACTGATTCCAATTCAGACTTGGATTCGGTGTGGCTGAAGCCGCACTGGTGGGACCCGGGTTGGACAGGGGTGGCTGAGGCCGGGTTGGCACGGCTGGCTCTTGGCCGGGACAGTGGTGGCTGGCTGACCTAGAGCCGCCGAGAGGGAGGGGGTGTCGTGGTGTGGCTCCTCGGCCCCCCGACTGCTGATGGGGCCGGTCACCGCGCAGCTCAGCCCCGAGAGCGCGGAGGAGTACATCGAGTACCTCAAGTCCAGCGACCGGCTGGACGAAGCCGCGCAGCGCCTGGCCACCGTGGTCAACGATGAGCGCTTCGTGTCCAAGGCCGGCAAATCCAACTACCAGGTGGGCCTGTGGGGGGATGGGGGCGGGGCAGGACTTCTCGCTCTCGTGGGGGAACGCGGCTGAGACTTCTTCTCCTGGCGCTACAGCTGTGGCACGAGCTCTGTGACCTCATCTCCCAGAACCCGGACAAGGTGCAGTCGCTCAACGTGGACGCCATCATCCGCGGGGGCCTCACCCGCTTCACGGACCAGCTGGGCAAGCTCTGGTGCTCACTGGCTGACTACTACATCCGCAGCGGCCACTTCGAGAAGGTGAGCGGGCCCGGCAGCCGATGAGGGGAGGGGGGCAGTCCCTCCAGCACGTGGCATTCAGGGGACGCAGGCGGGCATGTGCGGGAGCAGCAAACACGCAGGCGTGCCGTTTGTGCACACGGGGCACGCCCGCTGGCACGCACGCCTGCCTTGGGGTTGGCCAGACCTGAGTCCTTCCAGGCTGGGTGGCCTTGAACCCACCAAGCCTGGGCGTCCTCATTTGCAAAGTGAGAGTGACAATTGCTCCCTCACCTGTGAGGAGCCCTGTGCCACCCAGGCACCTGGCGTGAGGGTCACTCCCAAAGAGTTAGCCTTCCTGTCCGTGTCCCTGTCCGCTTGCTTGTCAGTGGGGTGGCACGCCCGGGGTGGGGGGTGCCTGGGGCTCTGACAAGTGCCTGGAGGGCCTGGCTGGGGTTGTTGGGAGCCTCGGGGAGGAAGGAGCAGAGGGGAGTAGAGCTGGAGCAGAGGGGAGGCTGGCGAAGGCGAGGGAAGGGAGAGTTCTGCGGGCCGAGGAGGGGCTGGGTGGGCCGTGCGGAGGGGAGCCACGGGCCCCTCGTGAGTAGGACAGAGGCAGGACCAGCTCTGCATTTTAGCCCCTGGGCGGCCACAGGCTGAGGCCCATGGCAGGAGACCAGCCAGGAGGTCTGGCGGGGGCCGTGGGATGACCAGCCAGGGCTGGGTGCAGAGATGGGGCCCAAGCTTCGGGGGCAGGAGTGATGAGGAGACCATGAGCTTCAGCAGCGGGGCCGGGCTGGCACGCGGGGTGCTCCACAGCCATGGCGGGGCCCTTCATGGCTGAGCCGAGGCCAGGGTCCCTGCGGCGTGGACCTTGGGGCACGGGGGTTGGTCACCTCACGAGTCTCACTGGGTATCGGGCACCTTACACACGTTTCCCTCGAGTGTCATTCACTTTGCACAAGGGAGCATCACCGTCAGTTTCCTGGGGAGAAGTGGGGGCCCCAGAGCACTCTGGCGGGGCGGGGGGCAGGGGACAGTTCATCATGGCTCTGCTGTCACCACTCGGAGCCTGACAGAGCGGGGCGATCCCGGCTCGGGACCACTGCCAGGGCCGTGCTGTTGGCTTCCCTGTGTTCACGTGAGCGGGCACCTGTGCCTCCCCTGCCAGCACTTTCCTTCCGCCCTCCCATGCCCACAGGCCCGAGATGTGTATGAAGAGGCCATCCGGACCGTGATGACCGTGCGCGACTTCACACAGGTGTTTGACAGCTACGCACAGTTCGAAGAGAGCATGATTGCAGCCAAGATGGAGACAGCCTCAGAACTGGGGCGGGAGGAGGACGGTGAGCTGCCGGGCAGTCGTCCTGGGCTGGCAAGGAGGGAAGGCCCGGGCTGGCCCGAGGGCCCCGAGGGTCCTGAGCGGCTGGGGCAGGGGAGAGGTGCATCTCCAGGGCCGTCGGGGGCCGGCAGGGAGGGAGGGAGGCCGGCTGAGTGGCCCGGGGCACGTGGAACCTTGGCGAGTAGCCAGGACGATGTGTATGTCTCCGGCTGGAGTGGCCGGTGGGCTGAGTCCGCCAAGCCCAGGGCACGCGGTGGGGGCTGGGGAGCGGGGCGGCTGTGTACCGAGGCTCTCACTTGTGCTCCCCGACCCCCGTCACGGAGCCCAGATGACGTGGACCTGGAGCTGCGGCTGGCCCGCTTCGAGCAGCTCATCGGCCGCCGGCCCCTACTGCTCAACAGCGTCTTGCTGCGCCAGAACCCACACCACGTGCACGAGTGGCACAAGCGCGTGGCCCTGCATCAGGGCCGCCCCCGGGAGGTGTGTGACGGTCCCTCCCCTCGGCTGTGCGACCCCCACACCCCCCCACTGGGGGCCCGACTGTCTCGCCTGACTCGATCCCTCCCACCAGATCATCAACACGTACACGGAGGCTGTGCAGACGGTGGACCCTTTCAAGGCAACGGGCAAGCCCCACACGCTGTGGGTCGCATTTGCCAAGTTTTACGAGGACAATGGGCAGCTGGACGATGTGAGTGCTGTGCCATTTGTGCATGCGTGCGTGTGTGTGTGTGTAGATGCGTCCTTGGCCAGAGGATGCAGGAGGCCCAGACGCAGTCACGTTTGCACGAGTGTATCTGTGTGCACCCTCGTGGTGGGGGGGGCAAGCGGGCAGGGTCTCAGCCTGCCCTCTCTGCACCCTGACAGGCCCGCATCATCCTGGAGAAGGCCACCAAGGTGAGCTTCAAGCAGGTGGACGACCTGGCCAGCGTGTGGTGCGAGTGTGGTGAGCTGGAGCTCCGGCACGAGAACTACGACCAGGCCTTGCGGCTGCTGCGGGTAAACACAAGCCTGGACTTGGGGCAGGCCGGGGGGTGTGCAGGGCCACATGGCCGGACCCAGGACGCTCCTAAGCCTCCGCATCCACCGCTGGCTCCCTGCAGAAGGCCACCGCGCTGCCCGCCCGCCGTGCTGAGTACTTCGACGGCTCGGAGCCCGTGCAGAACCGTGTGTACAAGTCGCTGAAGGTGTGGTCGATGCTCGCCGACCTAGAGGAGAGCCTGGGCACCTTCCAGGTGAGCTGCGTGGCCAAGTGCCTGTTGCAGGGGGAAGAAGGGGGGATACGGGGCTGCAGACTCTCCCCGGGACCTGCTCCAACCTGCCCCTGCCCCGCAGTCCACCAAGGCCGTGTATGACCGCATCCTGGACCTGCGCATTGCCACGCCCCAGATTGTCATCAACTACGCCATGTTCCTGGAGGAGCACAAATACTTCGAGGAGAGCTTCAAGGTGAGCGGGGCTGATCGGGGGGTCCCAGATGACAGCGTGTCCGCTTCAGAGCCTCGAGCACTGTGTTGTGTCCTCTCGCTGTCCTAACGGGGTATCACAGACCAGGGAAGTTAAACAACTGAGACGTGTCATCTTAGTCCCGGAGGCTGGAAATCTTGGATTGTCATGTCGGCGGGGCTGGTTTCTCCTGAGGTCTCTGTCCTTGTCGCGCAGGCAGCCGTCTTCTCCCCGTGGCCTCCCATGGTTGTCGCTATGTGTGTGTCTGTGACTTCATCTCCTTATAAGGACCCCAGTTCTTGGATTAGGGCCCACTGTAGCGACTTCATGCTCGTTTCCTTTTTAAACCCCTCATCTCTAAGTACAGTTCCATTCTGAGGTCCTGGGGATATGGCTTTGGCAGGATTTGGAGGAACCCTGTTAACCCCTACAGAGGCCCCAAGTCCTGCTTCCGTGTTTACGGGGCGGGGGTTGGTGTGGGTGTGGGTGTGTGGGAGCTGTTCCCGCTCCACAGTTTAGGCCCGGGTTGTAGGTCTGCGCATGTGCACGCAGGGACGCCCCACCTGGCTGCGTGACAGGTTTGGGAGACCGGACACAGCTGGGGAGGTGGTACACGGCACACGGGCCACCCCCAGCCTGAGTGACGTGGGCCCTGCCCCTTGGCCTGGGTGTGGGAGCCTCCGTTTGGGGCTCTGGGCTCCAGTGTCTGCAGAGCTGAGGCCCCCCCCATGCCCCCAGCTCCCCGGCCCATGACGGTACCTCCTGGTGACTTGGTGAGTCCTAGTCCTGCCCAGTGGTTGGGGACTTTGCAGTTTGTTGACGGAGGCATACGGGCCTTCTCGACAGCATCGCGATAGTAAGGAGGGGGCGCTAGGGAAAGGCCATCTTGCTTAGCCCAAGGGAGATGGGGGGCAGGCTCCCGGCAGCCCAGGCACCAGGCGCGCTCGCCCCGCCTTCCCGCACATGACTCCCTCTCCTGGGGCAGGCGTACGAGCGTGGCATCTCGCTGTTCAAGTGGCCCAATGTGTCGGACATCTGGAGCACCTACCTGACCAAGTTCATTGCCCGCTATGGGGGCCGCAAGCTGGAGCGCGCGCGGGACCTCTTTGAACAGGCGCTGGACGGCTGCCCTCCCAAATATGCCAAGAGTGAGGCGGGCAGGGCCGGGCAGGGCCGGGCAGGGCACCCCGGGCTGGGCTCCAGCCTCTGACCCGCCGTCCTCCCGTCCCAGCGCTCTACCTGCTGTACGCGCAGCTGGAGGAGGAGTGGGGCCTGGCCCGGCACGCCATGGCCGTGTACGAGCGCGCCACCAGGGCCGTGGAGCCCGCCCAGCAGTACGACATGTTCAACATCTACATCAAGCGCGCCGCCGAGATCTACGGCGTCACCCACACCCGCGGCATCTACCAGAAGGCCATCGAGGTGCCCCATGGGGTGGCTGGGGGCACTGGAGGCCGGTCCCGGGCGTGGGGACCCCGCTGACGCCCACCCCTGTGCGCCTGGTAGGTGCTGTCGGACGAGCACGCCCGGGAGATGTGCCTGCGCTTCGCGGACATGGAGTGCCGGCTTGGCGAGATCGACCGGGCGCGCGCCATCTACAGCTTCTGCTCCCAGATCTGTGACCCCCGGGTAGGGGCAGAGCCTGGCAGGTGGGCGGCGGGGCGCTGCAGCCAAGCCGGCCCGCTCACACACCTGCCGCCCACCCTCCACAGACCACCGGGGCTTTCTGGCAGACGTGGAAGGACTTCGAGGTCCGGCACGGCAACGAGGACACCATCCGGGAGATGCTGCGGATCCGCCGCAGCGTGCAGGCCACGTACAACACTCAGGTCAACTTCATGGCCTCGCAGATGCTCAAGGTGTCGGGCAGCGCCACGGGCACCGGTGAGCAGCCGCGGCTCCCCCTCTCCCTGGCCAGGCCCCATCAGCCTGGCCTCTGCCCCCTGCGCGGCCCGGACCTTCTGGGCTGGGAGCTCTGGGGGTCACCTCTGCCCTCCCCACTGGAGCCTGGGGACTCCCTGCGGGCTGCGTCCTCAGACAGCTTGGGGCACCCTGCAGCACCCAGAGTGAGGTGGGCCTGTGGGCTGCGGTGCGGGCCGGTGTGGTTGTGGGGCGGGCAGGACCCCCCGAAGCTGTCTGACCCCACGCTCCCCCTCCCAGTGTCTGACCTGGCCCCCGGGCAGAGCGGCATGGACGACATGAAGCTGCTGGAACAGCGGGCAGAGCAGCTGGCGGCTGAGGCCGAGCGGGACCAGCCCCCACGGGCCCAGAGCAAGATCCTGTTCGTGAGGTAAGCGTGGGGGGCGGGGGTGGGCCGGCTCTTCGAGAGGGGAGGGGCCGGGGAGGCCGAGTCGTATGGCCCCCGTCCCTGATCGCTCCCTGCCTCCAGGAGTGACGCCTCCCGGGAGGAGCTGGCCGAGCTGGCCCAGCAGGCCAACCCTGAGGAGATTGAGCTGGGAGAGGACGAGGATGAGGACGAGATGGATCTGGAGCCCAACGGTAAGGGGCCGGCCAGACGGGGCAGCTTGGGGGGAGGCAGGGGTGGGACCGTCCCTCTGGAGTGACCGTGTCCTCCCCGCCTCCCCCCTTCCCCAGAGGTGCGGCTGGAGCAGCAGAGTGTGCCGGCCGCCGTGTTCGGGAGCCTGAAGGAGGACTGACCCGCCCTAGCCCCCACCCCGCCTCCCCCAATATAGCCTGTGTTTGTACGTAGTGGTCTTAGCCTCTTTCCTGCTGCCCAGGTGCCCGTAGGGACTGCCTGCCCAGTGGTGCTCTGGCCCTGGGCCCAGTCTCCCCCCGCCCTTCGCGGCCCCCCCCACCCCTAGATTGGCTGGTGCAGGGGGTGGGGCGACTGGGCTCCAGGCCCGGGCCTGTGCCCCACCCTCCCCCTGCAGAGCCGGTTCTGGACTCCGAGGCCAGTCTCTGCCGCCTGAGGCCTCCTTGAGGGCCTTGCCCCCGACTGCCCCAGTCTTGCCAGCCCGTGCCCGCACTGGCAGGTGGATACACTCAGCCTCCCCTCTCTAGACTGTTTCTTCCTGAGCCAGGGCGCCGACGACCTCTCGGGAAGGCAGGTGGACGAGCTTAGGAAGGTACTTCCCCCCCTGGACAGCAGCCAGGAGCAGTCCTCAGCCCTGGGCCAGAGCCAGGGCCGGGGCCGGGGCGTGGTCCTTAGGCCTAAGCTCTGGGAAGCCATTAGTGGGCTCTAAACTAATAAGGGATTTTCAGCATTGAGGGATGTAATCAGATTTGTGCCCTGAACAGGCCATGCAGGCTGTGAGGGATTGGCTTATGGTGGGAGGGCACTGAGGCGGGGTGGGGAGGCCCAGGTCGTTGGCCTGGACTGGGGGGTTGTCATGGGGATGGAGAGAAGCAAGTGAGACCGAAGAGGCCATTAGGCATGGGGGGGGGGCAGGGAGAAGGGGCAGGGGGGAAGCTGGTCCCGTGCCTGAGCCATAGGGAGACCAGGAGCTCAGGCCAGCTCGAGCTCACAGTGTAGGGCCTACATCTGAGATGTCCGTGGCCATGCCAAGGTCGGACCCAGACCCTTCAATGTGGAACTTGTGGGAGAGAAACATGGGAATCCTTTCTAGCAGTGGTAACTGAGCCCAGAAATGGAGGCAGGTGGCGGTTGGAGAGAAGGTCAAGCTTAACCGCTGGCCGCAGACCAAATGCCAGGAGAGGCCGGTAACCTCCTCACTGAGAAGAGTGGAGTGGGTGGCGGGTGGGGAGGCCACGGGGAGAGGTGGCCAAGGAGGGACCATGAGGGGCCTTGGCAGGAAGCCACATCTAGGCCGTTGAGAAAGGGAAACAGGCAGCGAGATCGCCAGCTGCCCGTCAGCCTCAGGAAAATGCCAGCACCCAAGCTCTTTCTAAATTATTTTATTCAAGAAGATGGGGAGGACGGACAGGGGACTGAGCTGAGCCCTGAGTCCCTGAACCTCCCAGCTCAGCCCCCACAGCAGGACAGGACAGAAGTTAGGGGGTAGGGACTCCAGCCCTACCCAGACAAGGTTGGGGACAGACGAGACCCAGGAATACCAACTGATTGTCCTCCAGGCTGTCCTCCGGGAGGGCGAGGCTGGGGCCTGCCCCCTGTACCACCGGGACGAGGCTACTTGGGGGTGCTGCTGCCCTTCTTGGGAGTCGTGGGCTTCTTGCTCTGCCAGAGGTGGCCCTGGATGGTGAAGGCGTCTACGCTCATGGACATGGTCTTGGCAGGGATCTGGGTAAAGCGCTTGCGGTCCGAGTTGTACTTGTAGATGCCCTCAACCATGGCGGGTGTGACCGTGCGGGGGCCGTAGCCCGCCAGGCGGGTCAGCTCCTCCGTCTCCCCAGACAGCGTATAGAGGGCCCGGAACTGGCAGCTTGAATCTCGGAAGAGGATCAGGAAGTGGTTGGCTTTGCTCTTCTCAATTTCCTGGTGGGACGGCGGAAGCGGTTGGGGGGGAAGCAGGCCCTCCCAAACCCCCCCCCGCCAGTGCCCCCACCCCAGACGCGGGCTCACCTCAAGAATGCGGTTCTTCTGCGGTTCGTTGACCTTGCCCGCCAGGCAGCAGTGAGACAGGGCGTTGTGAATGATGAACTTGTTGGACTTGGCGCTGGGCTCCTTGTACAGCCGTGGACCTGGGGGGGCGAGGCAGTCAGCGGGGCTGGGGGGTCGGGGTGGGGGACAGGCAGGGCCTGGGGCTCGCCAGCTCCGGCCCCACTCACCCGTGTACTCGGGCACCGACGCGGGGGATGAGGCGTTGCTGCCGTTCTCCCAGTCGCGCTCACGGCTGCCAGGCAGGCGGCTGGGGGACATGAGGCCGGATGGGGACGGAGCCCTGTGGGCGGACAGGAGGCGACAGGGATGCAGTCAGCGGTAGGGGACGCCTCCCCAGAAGCAGAGGGACCAGGGAAGGGACCAGCCTGGGACCCTGCGGCGGGGGAGACGCGCACGTGTGTGTACGTACTCCGGCGGCAGGTGCCTGCACCCTCACTCGTCTGCACCCCCACTCGGGTGCACAGGCACGTTCTTGACGCCCATCAGCAGCGCCCTTGCGCAATGCACAGGATTGCGTTCTCCCTTCGACAAGACACACAGACCCTGAGAGGGTGCCCGGGCCAAACTCACCGAGACGTGGGCCTTTTCACGCCAAGGTTATTGGGGGCCTCGTTGGCCACGGTGGACAGTGACAGGGTGGACTGAGAGTAGACTTTGCTGAGCCGGGAGCCTGGGAGAAGAGGGCGTGGGGTCACCCCTACCCAAATCCCCCTGCCTCCAAAGGGCCTGGGGGCGGGGGGGTGTTACCTGACGGGCTGTGGAAAGAACATGGGGTCACCCTTGCCTGAGACCCTCTCCCTGTGCACTCCAACTGGGACAGACCCCCCCCTTCCCTCCCCTAAAAGCTCTTGCTCCTAAGCATTCCCGAGAGAGCCTTGCAGCCCTTAAGCTCTGCGCATGCCTTACGCCACTGTAGACCCCACACCCCTCTGAAGTCTAACAGACACGGGCAACCCCTCAAGACCCGTTTCGCCCTATGTACTCATGGGGGGGGGGGGTCTCAGCAAGGCCTGGACAAGCGCAGTGGGCAGGCACTGACGCCCCAGCCCGACAGGGTCCTTACCCAGCAGGCCACGGGCAGGGCTTCGTGCCAGGGCCGAGTCATCACAGCAACCGGAGCGCGGCCGGGGGGCCCTCCGCCCGCCCCGGCCTGGCCCCCCGGTCCCCGCAGCCCGTGGCCGCAGCACCTTGTCAAGGTCATCCATCAGCTTCAGCTGGGCCCTGCGTTCATACTCGAGCCGAGTGAAGTCCCCCCGCCTAGGGCCCACCTCCTCCTCAGCTGGGGCCCTCCCAGCAGGGGCTGGGGCTGCTGCAGGGGCCACAGGAGCTGGGGGGGCCTGAGTCACCTCCTCCTGGGCCAGCCTGCAGACCGAGAGTTACCGAGCCGTCAGACGGGTCCCAGGTTCACCGGCAGCAGGTGTCCCGGGCAGCCCCCGGCCTCACCGTGTGGCCTCTTCCCTCCGCTGCTCCTTCTCCGCCTCCTGCCACTGCTTCCGCCGCCGCGCCTCCTCTGCCCGCCGTTGCTGCCGCTCCAGCAGGCTGGCCCGCTTTTGGGCCATCTCGTCCTCGGGCTTGTCTTCATCCTGGGGGCAGGCACCGAGTCCGGCTGGCCATCCTCCCCTGGGACTCCTCTGCCCACCCCGCCTGCTAACCACGCACCCCTCCTTGGCCTTGTGCAACTGGTCTGAAGGCACCCAGTGGGTTCCTGCTTCATGCGCGGCCCCGTGGTGTGTACGAGGGCTAAACGGGGACCCGGCCAGACCGGGTGCTCATCACACCACGGGCTTAACCTGATGGGGAAGGCAACCTGAGAGATGAGAAGGCTATCAGTCTACGACGGTGTGGGGACATGCCTAGCCTAGCCTGTGGGCATTAAGAAGGCTTCCTGGAGGCTGCAACCCAGAGGAGGGCAGGGACTTCACTGGGGAGGGGTAGGAGGGGAACGGAATATTCCAGGCAAAGGGAACAGCAAATGCAAAAGCCCTGAGGCCGGAACAGGCCTAGCAGGCGTGGATCGGTAAGGAGGCTGCTGGGGCTGGGCGGTGGCGGGTGGGGCCGATGGGCCCAAAGCCACGGGAAAGACTTTTTTATTCTAAGAGCAAGGGATGGCGTCAAAGGGTTTAAGCAGGGGACTGACAAAGTCTAGTTTACGTTAATATCTATACATCTATATCTATATATCTGCGCTGTTGAAAATGGCCAGGGATGGAGCCGGGGCTTGGACGGTAAAGGCCAGTCAGCACGTGACTGCGGGCGTCCAGGTGAGACCACTGGCCCAGGCCGGGGGTGCTAGAAGGACAGAGAACAGTGACATGGAAGAGGAGGATGGGGAACTGGCAGGGCCGTGGTGGGGACAGTGGGAAAGAACATGAGGGAGATACCGTGGAAGACCCCAGCCCTGTCTGTCCACCCATTCCTGTCCATCGGTCTGTCACCCACCCACCCATCCATCTGCCCACCCACCCATCTGTCATCTGGCCACGCACACCTCGCCTGTCTGCCCGCTCCCACCTGGCCAGCCACGTCGCCTTTTATCCACCAGCGTCCCCCGATCCCTGACCACCCAGCGGGTCCCTTCCCCCACCGGCTTAGGGGACTCTCACCTTATAGAAGAACCCCAGCCCGGCCCGGGGCTCTCCCTCTGAAGATGCCTCTTCCTCTAAGGAATCCTCAGCACCAGGGGGGCTCCCATCTCCCTCGTCCTCGGCTGCGGGTTCCTCCAGGCTGCCCAGCGGGATCTCGATGAGGCCAGGCCGGGCCACAGGCTCCTCGGGAGGTGACCCCTCCGCCAGGAGGATCGAGGAGCGCGTCTGCACGGGCACCTGGCTTGGCGAGAACTTGCGCAGGTGGGGGAGGCTGTCTACGTCGTGGGGAGGTGTGAGCACTCTCGTCAGGGGCGCTAGCCGCAGCTCTGCCGGCCGTGCGTGTTTCGGGCTTCGGGGTGTCGGGCTGGGGCCGGGCCCGGGGCTGCGCCGGGCAGCCGGGGCACGCCGAGCAGGGCTGGGAGAGGCGGCTTTGGGACCCGCCGTGGGACCGGGGATGACCCATGCGGCGGGCGGCGGGGCGGGCCCCGGGGCCTCGGGTGGGGCCAGGAGCCGCTGCTGCTGGTCCGTGAGCCTCTGCATGTCCCGCTGCAGTGAGCTCAGCGCGGCACTTAGCTTGCTGACCGCCCGGTTATAGTCCCCCAGCCCCTCGGGGGGCACCGGGCCCAGTTCCGGTGAGAAGGTCACTGCCTTGGGCCGTGGGGATGGATCACCCTGGCCCTCACCCGCTGGCCGCTCCCCACCAGGGACCGGGCCCGGCTCCGCCTCTGCCTCCCCTCCGGCCTCCCGCGGCTGCACCTGCAGGAAAGCGCTCTTGCCCAGCCGCTGGCGGTGCTTGGCAAAGATGGCCTCGATCCGTCGCTTCTGAGCCTCGATGGCCCGTCGTTTCTCCTCCAGCCGGGCCCCCAGCTCACTCATCTCTGAGCTCAGAGCCTCTGGCGCTGTGGGGGTGGCCGCCGGGGACCCTGCCTCGGCCTCAGCCTTGACCAGCTGCTTCTTGCGTTCAGCAAAGCTGGTCATCTTGACCTCAGAGTTGCTGGCCGCTGGGGACGAAGCTGCTGCCTTTGGGGAGCCCTCAGACAGGGCCAGCGGTTTCGACACCTCCCCTGCCGGGCAGGAAGATGGTTTCAAGGGGCCCTCAGGGTGGGGCACGTAGATGGGTGCTTTGGTGGGCCCATCGGGCAGTGGCTTTGAGGCCCCCTCGAGTGGGTAGGAGGAAGCCAGCGGCAGTTTGGAGGAGCCCTCAGGGGAGTGGAGGTAGAAGCTGCCGTCGGCAGCCCCATCGGGAAGCAGCCGGGGCTCGGCACTGTGGATGATCTGCAGGGCCTCCTCGATGGTAGGCAGGTCGCCAGGCTCCGGGGGCGGCTGGACGGGGGTCCGGGCTGGCACAGGGCGCGGGGGGCCCAAGCTGTCTGAGCTGACCGAACGCAGCAGGACGGGGTCTCCCATGACGACATCCACGTCGCTGTCCAGGCCAAAGGGGGTGCTGAACGACACTGCCTGGGAAAGGGGACGGCTGGGCGGCCGGAGGGAGGGGTCAGCCCCTGGGACGAGCCCCGGCCCCGCCCCCGCCCCGCCTGCTGCCCCAGCCAGGCCCCGGAGATGCACTCACCTGAGCTGCCGGTTCCAGGCCTTGCCGAGGGCCTCCATGTGGGACATGGACGGGGAGGACTTCAGTGAGCCTGGGGAGGGGTGGTAAGTGGTCACTCAGTGGTCACTATGGAGTCACTGGGGACCCTGGGTGGGGTCAGCCAGAGTGTGTCACTGACGGGGCATTATGTGGACAGATAGCTGGGGCCACTGGGGGGGTCAGGGTCACCATGGGGTCATTCGGGTGTCAGAGGGACCTGGTGGAGGGATCGGGAGAAGTGGCACCTGCTGAAGCCGTGTTTGGGTGGGGGCCGCCGGCAACCGGCTGCACCCCTGCCCTCACCTGTGGATCCCCGGAGTGGGGACTGGGGGCCTCCGGGTGACAGGAGCGGGTGGCGGAAGTTGAAGACGGGAGAGCTGCCAAGAGATGCATGTCAACCATGGGGGTCCCTCCGCGGGAAGGGGGTCACCTCTCCCAGGAGCGGAGCACAGGGTGTCCCCTAGCTCTGGCACAGCGCCCAGCAAGGGGAGGAGCCCACCACGGCCACGGAGACTCCCCCAACAGGGCAACCGTACCTGCAGCCACTGCTGTTCTGAGCAGGAGAGGCCTCTGTGGCCCGGGGGGAGGCGGCTGCAGCAGAGAAAGCAGGGTCAGGCCGGGCTTGGCCTCCCTACCCTGCCCCACACCCGGGGACAGGCCTCACCATGACCATCAGGCAGGTCCTTGGCCTGCACGAAATCAGGTTTCAGCACCTCAAAGCACATGAACATCTCAGCGAGCAGCACCACCAGGTTGACCTGGAGGCAGAAGGCAGGGTCAGCCTCCGGTGCCTGTTGCCCTGGACACCTGCCTCGGCCCAGAAGGCCTCGAGATGACCTTACCTTGAGGGGCGGTGGGACATAAAGCAGGTCCTCGAGGGACAGCGGGCAGCCACGAGGAAGGCGGGAGGCACAGAAATCCTGCACCAGCTGGAGGTTGTACAGGCTGTCCGCCACGGACATGGGGTCCTTGAGGCACACCTCTGTAGAAACAGGATACCTGGGTCCCCAGATCTATGGGGAGGAGGACGGGGCCCTGGGGAAGCGAGGGCCTCCTCGTGCTAGGTGCTTTTGACAAAGTGGGTACTAGGACAGGCTGTTCTCGGGTCTCTGCACCTGTTCCCAACTGCCTGCAGAACTAGTCCTCCAAGAACTCGACTCAAAAAGCTTTTCCTGGGGCACCTGGGTGGCTCAGTGGGTTAAGCTGCTGCCTTCGGCTCAGGTCATGATCTCAGGGTCCTGGGATCGAGTCCCGCATCTGGCTCTCTGCTCAGCGGGGAGCCTGCTTCCCTCTCTCTCCCTCTCTCTCTCTCTCTCTCTCTCTCTGCTTACTTGTGATCTCTCTCTGTCAAATAAATAAAATCTTTAAAAAAAAATAAAAAAAAAAATAAAAAAAAAAAAAAAAGCTTTTCCTGACCCACCCAGCCCGCCTTGGAGCACCTAAGATCCAGAATGTTCTTCTGGATGAACTTATTGTCTTTCTCTCCCCACTAGGATGGGAGCTACCTGAGGTCAGAAACCCCTCTGCACGGTTCTCACAGGCTCTAAAATGGAATCTGGCATTCTACAAATATTTGCCGCAGGAATGAATTATACTAAGCACAGAGAAATTGAGACACTTGCGCAAGGTCACAAAGCTCACTGAGGGGAAAGTGTGCAAGCCCCACTCCATCAGTTCTGGAAGCCACCCTCATAATTACTGCCCCACTCTGGGGCGGATGCCCAGGGGCCAGGCTCCCAAGGACGAGTGTGGCCCAGGCCCACACACTCACCCTCGAGTCGCAAGAGCTGGGGACAGTAGCAGTGGATCGTGGCAGCCAGTGCAGCCCCACTTGCCAGATCCTGGAGGGTGGTCACATTCGGAAAGCAGGGGGCGCGTCGGGCCACAGCTCGGTCCTTGCGGTAACGGATCTGTGGGCGGAGGCAGAGCCGAGTTAGGGCAGAGGGTCAGGCTGGTCCCAAGTCAGTGGTCGCGCAGGCTGGGTGGGGGGGGGGGCCTGGGGTTTCCGCCATGTGGGGGCGTGAAGCTGGGGGTCCCAGAGCCAGAGTGGGGCCAGCCTGGAGCGGGGGAAGGGCAGCAGCAAGAGGCAAAGGAAGTGTCTGCGAGCAGCCAGGCCAGCAGCGAGGGCTGGGGCGGGACTCCTGGGAGCCTGGGGCGGGGGATACATTACCATGGGGGGTTTGCTCCCCGACTCCTTCAAACAGAAGGCAATTGCGTGCTGGGGGGGAGAGGAGCAGCCGTCAGCGGGGCGGGAGGGGTGCTGACTTGCTGGGCCCCCAAGCTCACCTCCAGGGGAGGGGGAGCTCGCCCTGACCCTGTCATGAGCCCTGGCCATCCAGCTGCGACCACGCTCTGGCCAGCTTTGGGGACCCCAAGCTCCTCCCAGCCTGGAGGGACCCCACAGAGCAGCCTCCCATGCAGGGAATCTCCGCCCCCCAACAAAAGACCCAGGCCCCAGCTTGGGGAGGGGGTGCAGAGGAAGCAATAGGCAGGAGAGAGGAACCCCCAGCCCAGGCCCGAGAGTGGAAGGAAGGGGGCCCCAGAGTGAGCAAAGGGAGGGACCCCGTCCAGCCCAAAGCCTCCCACGTGCAGGGGGCACCTGCCCCTGGTTGTGCTTCAGGGATGGACACCCCCCCCCCCCCGCCCACCAAAGCTGGGACCCGTCCCTAGGGAAACTGGGGTCTTGGGAACGTCCTTCCACCTTCTCCTGGGTTGGGGGTCTTCTTCTTGACTAAGGGGGTGTTCTCCGTGTGCCCTGCCACTGGGGTCAGGATCCGTATGTCTGATGGGCCGGGGTCCCCCCTTCGGAGGTGCCGGAAGTCTCCCGGCTCAGCTAAGATGGACAGGCCGAGGAGCTCCGTCCTCTCGATTACGGGGAGGGGAGGTCCGTCCCCCTGAACGGTAACTGGGGAGGGGTCTGCCCCGGCAGCGAACGGCAGAGACTCATCTCTTCTCTGAGTCTGCAGAGGGCTTCTCTGCCCCCCGCCCCCCCCAGGGCTGGGGTCCCATGTCTTTTGCTCACAGCTGGGAAGAAGTAGGAGAGGGAGCGAACAGGCAGGCAGGACAGACACATGGAGAGACAAAGCGACAAGCAAGGCAGGCAGACGGGGCGGAGAAACAGCCCCACTTACAGGAACCAGCTTCCAGTACCAGCGTGTGGGGCACTGATGCCATAGAGGCAGAAGGGAGAGCAGCGGGAGAGGCACAGGGGAGAGGGCAGAGAGAGAGAGAGAGAGAGTCACCTCAAGCCCCCCCCCCCCCAGTGCGGGAATGGCCTCGAGGTGCAGCCCTTCCCTGCCCACCCAGCCCTCCAACTGTCCTTGTGTCCGTCCGTCCGTCCAGCGCCCTAGCCTCACCGAGGGCTGTGCTGGGGCCACCCCATCGGCAGGGGCCGCAGGAGAGGCTCTCTGGGCAGCTTCCTGCTCTGTCTTCTCCTGCAGCCGCCGGATGGTCTGGGGAGCAGGGAGAGGTCGTCAGAGCTCTAGTCCCTGGGCCATCCCGGCCCCCAGCCCACACCAGCCTAACCCCACCTACCGTGTCCACCCAGAAAAGGAGCTTGTGCTCCAAGCTGGCCAGGGCCAAGGGACCGGGCAGTGTCTTTGTCCACTCGAAGGCAAAGGCAACCATGAGGGCGTCAATGACAGCTAGGTGGGCCCCCTGTGGAGGTAAGGGCCGAGGGGTGAGACCAAGGCGAGGGGTGGGCGGAGCGTCCATCCCCTCACCTCGGAGGGAGAAGAGGAGGAAGTCCCCCAAGGTTGGGGTAGGGGGCGGGGCTTGAAGTAGGAGGGGCTTTGGGGGAGGGGCCAGGGTCAGTGGGTGGGGCACCAGGGAAGGAGCCAGGAGAGGGGTCCTGGAGGGCCAGAAGGCAGGTCCCCAAAGGCCTGGTGGCGCGTCTGGGGAGGAGGAGCCTGGCAGGAGGAGCCTTCAGGAAGGAGCCGGGCGGGCGTGGCGGGAAGGCGCGGGGCCTACCATGAGGATGGGCTGGTGCCTCAGGTCGGCCTCCTGCACCGGGCGCTCGGGCAGCGCGGGCACCGTGCCCCTCCGCGCCAGCTGGGCCAGCAGCGCCGAGGGGCTGGGGGGGGTCTCGAGCTGCGGCAGCGCCTGGCGCCAGGCCCGGCAGTAGAGCTCGGCGGAGAGCAGCAGCCGCGTCACCGGGGGCTTCACGTGCTCCTGCGCGTACTGGTCCGTGTAGAAGGGCTCCCACAGCTCCGAGGGCACGTGCTCTGTGGGGCGAGGCGGGGCACGGCGGGTCAGGGCCCCGCGGCATCCGCAGGGAAGGCGGCACCGGGACGGGAGGCTGGGGCACCTGCGTGGAGGCACGCCGCGCACGTGTGCAGGAGACCCCCGGAGGAAGAAGGGCTCTGGGCAGAGGGGCCCGCGCCAGCCTGGGGCCAGGAGGTGGGAGAGCAAGGGGCCTGGGGTGGGGAGGGGAGGGCAGCTCTGGGACCCGAGAGGAGGCTGCCACCTGCTGCCACCTCCGCAGGGGCTTGTGGGGACGTGGGTGGTCCTGGAGGCCCTCAAAGAACAATCACAAGGACAAGATGGCTTAATGGAGCTCCCTGGGTGGCCCGGCAGCCGGGGAGGCCGCAGCCAGGGCACAATAGGTAACTCCAGACACTGAGGCACAGGGTGGGAAAGGCCACCCAGCTGCGGCGCGCCGGCACTGGGATTCAAACCCAGGCCTTCAGCAGAGCCTACACCCTCTCTCAGCTTGAAGGCTGGGGTGGGGTGAGCTGTGGCTCGGAGGGCTGGCTGGTGGGGCACAGAGTGGGGGAAGGAGCTAGACTGCAGACGCTGGGGGGTGGGGAGGAGCGGTCTGTACCTGGCGACTCAAGACCAGAAGCAGGGGAGGGAGAGGGAGGTGCCCCAGGCCCCATCAGGTGTGACTGGAAAGATGGGGGAAAGGGAGGTGGCTGAGGTGGGGGGACACGAGGGCCAGCAGGTGAGGCAGCAGAGACTGAGTGTGAGAGGCTGGGCCTGAGGACAGAGGTGAGATCATCTAGCAGAGGCCGCCACAACCCCCCCTCCCCCACAACACCGAATGACAGAGAATGACACCAGCAGGGGAGGAGGCCAGAGGAAGCCCCATGGCAGCGGTGGGCGCTGGGAGGGCAGGTCCCAAGCAGGACCCAAGGGTGGGGAGGAGAAAGACCAGAAGGGGCCACGAGGACGAGTCTCTGGGGAGGTCTAGGAGAAAGTGGCTGAGGCCAGCATGGGGAGCTGGCCCTCGTGGGGGTCTCCCAGGGAGGCCCCAACTCTTAATTCCAGTCCAAACAGCTGTTTTGCCTGTTGGGGTTCTGTGTGTCGGAGAGAATGGGGAGCAGCATTCTACCGCTTAAGAACATTTGCACAGGACATCCCAGACCGTCCTCAGGTGCCTGTCGTCACAGCCGTGCTCCCCAGAGGCCCCCTGCCTTCCCCTACAAGAACCCGGGCATCGGTCCCTTCAGTCCCTCCCCGCCCCAGCTCCTGACCCACTCCCTAAAATCACACTTGACCTTCCCTCTTAATGCTCTACTCCTGTGCAGACTTGTGCCCGCTCTCTGCCCCTCTCAGCGCAGCTCCTTGAGAGAACAGAGTGTTCCAGGCTCTGCTTCCTTCCACCGGACCCCCACCCCAACCTCTCTAACTCCTGCCCTCCCAGCCCCTCCACCTCTCCAAGGCCAGCAGCCGCCCTCCGATGCACAGCTGTGGGCCGTATCTTGCCCGGGCGCTTTGCCCAGCACCTCCTTGTTCCGGAAACCTTCCTCCCCCAGCATCTCCCAGCGTCCCATCTCCTCTGTCCCACCACTCAGGCCAGGCCTCCTCCCCACATGCCCCGTCAATGCCAGGTTCCTGACACTCGATCAGAACAGCCCTGTAAATGGATATGGACTCCACCCCCCACCCCCACCCCAGTGGCGGCTTCCATGGCCATCTGAGTACTGCCACCTGCTGCAGCCCAGGCCTTGTGTCCCACTGCCCTCTGGGCATCTCCCATGATGCTCAGTACCTGCTCCAAACCTGCTCCTTCTCTCTGAAATTGCACTGAGAAATCACCATCTCCCCCTCCCCCTCCAACACCTAATGTCCTCGGGTTTCAACCTCCTGGCATCTCCCCTACCCAAACCCTGCTCCCTAGCTCCCCAAGCCCTGCCCACTTCCTGCTCCCACTGGCAAAATTAAACAAGTTTCTTTCTGGGGCTCCTGGGTGGCTCAGTCAGTTAAGCGTCTGTCTTCGGCTCGGGTCATGATCCTGGGGTCCTGGGATGGAGCCCCACGTCTCTCTCACTTTCCCTCTGCCCCTCCCCACTGCTCATTCTCTCTCCCGCTCGCTTTCTCTCAAATAAATAAAAATCTTTTAAAAAGAAAAAAAAGTTCCTTTCCTGCAGGACTTGTCAGGGCCTTCAAGATGAAAACCATGAGCTAGGGCTACCACTAGCTAATGCTGATCAAGCACTTCCTCTACACCTGTGTGTGTGTGCCAACACCCCAGCACTGCTGGCATTTGGGGCTGAATAATTCTTCCGTGTTTGGCAGGGGATGGGGTAGGCTGCCCCGTGCTTTGTAAGATAATCAGCACAGTCCCTAGTCTCTACTCACTAAATGCCAGGAGCACCGTCCTCCTAAGTAGTGACAACCAAAAATGTCTCCAAATGCCCTCAACAGTCTCCTAAGAGGCAAACCCCCCCCTCTGGGTAGAGAGAGAGCCACCACGCACGACTCAAAAGGTTCATTAGCCGTTCACCATAGGGAGTGCTGTCCGAGAGAAATATAATTCGGCCCACAGGCGTAGTTTTCAACTGGGTACTAGCCCCATTAAGAAAGTAGAAACGAGTAACCTTAGTAATATATTTAGCCCCAGACATATCTGATACTAGCACTTCAACACGTAATTAGTATGAAAACATTATGCGATATTTCACTTTTTTTTTTTTTTTTTTTTTTTACTATGACGTCTTCAGAAGCCACGGGGTGGTTCATTCACGCATCACGAGTCAGAGCAGCCCCGTGTGGTGGTGGCCACGTCCTGGGACCGCACGGCTCTACGACAGAGCTAGCACTGACTGAGACCAACGCCACCTTGCATGCGTTTGCTGGTGGAACCCTTGGGACAACTTATTCTTAGCCCCACTGTCCAGATGAGAAAACCAAGACCCAGGGAGCTGACATAACTCGCTCGAGATCACACAGCTCGTAAACAGTGCTCAGCTGCCGTGAACCCCGGTTCCCTACGGGTCACAGTGATGCTCTGACAGGGACTTCGTGTGGTGTTTCCCAAACTTGCAACAGAGATGGTACCCTTTCTTATCTCTGAGCCAGAGTCCCAGCTGCCTGCATTCCTGTCCAGCCTCCTCACACCTGCGCCCCCCGGCCACCAGAACGACCTGCTCCCTGGGCAACTGCCTGTCTGATCTCATTTTGTCAAGTCCTCAAACATGTTCCATAGCTCCCCAGTGCCCTCAGATCCCCCACAAAATACACACACACCCCTTGAGAGGGCATCCACCAGCCTGTCTCATCTCCCACCTCCCCCAGCCACCACCCGCCACCAGGACCTGCACAGCCTCCTCTGAGAACTCCCTGTTGGTCCAAACCCCAGGCCTTTTCACATGAGGTCTCCTCCCCCTGGAAAACTCCTATGCATCCTTCAAGGATGGGAGAGGCTGTGGCACACCCGGGTCTCTCCTTGCCAGCCTCTTCCTCTAGACCCTCCCTCCTCTGGGGGGACTTCCCTTCTCCTTCCCTCCCTGGCAGAGTTCAGGGATCTCCTCCCAGAGCCCCTCGGCAGCCTCTACAACACAGACCTTATCACTCTAAGCAGTAATGATCTGGTCCCCTGTCCCATCCCCCTCTCTCCAACTCGGCCCCCACTCCCTCTATCCGGAGCACCTAGCACCAGCCAGGCACCCCATGGGCACTGGTAAAAAGTCCCAGAGTTCATGAATTGAGAGGAGCTTTGTTCCCCACTTCCCTCTTGGGGCTTGGCCACCTTCCTCTGCCCCATCCGTACAGAGAAGGAAGGCGGGACTGAGGACTGAACGTGACCCTCGGGGAGGAAGGACACCACACAGTGCGGGGAGCCGGGTCAGTGCAAACAGAACTGGGGGAGTCAGGGCATTGCCTCAGGAGACTTCACTTTCCTTTCTGCAAAATGGGATGGTAATTTCTGCTCCATGATGATAGTAATATTAATAAAAATACCACTACTGATCACAGCAGCAGGGACAGCAAGCAGCCGTTTAGGAGGTACAGTATGCCAGACACGGCACAAAGAAATCTGAGATCTGCCGCCAGCAACCTTGTGAACAGGGTCCTGGGACCCCCACCAACCCAGGCACTGCCCTGACCCTTAGTGGGTGCCCCCCCCCACATCTGCAGAATGGATAAGTGAATAAATGCCCTCTTTTCCAGAGGGGAGAACAGCAGCTCTGGAGAACTGTAATAATTCGTCCATAACCTGGTGGAGGGGGGCTCAAACCCCGTCTGATCCCCGAAGCTGAGCCCTCTAGGGCCACGTAACCTGGGATGGGAGAGGCTGGGGCACACCTGGGTCTCTCCCTGCCAGCCTCCTTTCTTCCTCTAGCAGATCCTCGGGGAAAGGAAGGCCCCAGAGTGGGCCCTGCATGGGAGGGTGCTGGGAGAAAGACACGGGCTTGGGCGGACCCAGGAGACGGGCAGCTGTCCCTGAGCCCCACACCCAGAACAGGTTGATCTAGGAAGGCCACCAAAGGGAGGATGGGCTGTGCCCAGCCGGTGCCGAGACCAGTGGGCAGGCGGGTGGGAAGGCAAGGCGTCCCCTCAGGACTCCCCGGAAGGCCCAGACCTTAACTAACCCCAGCTGCCCCATAACAGGCCCTGGCTCCCAGCTCTGGCCTGAGTGGTGGGGCTGCCCTAGGGCCCTGACTTGGCCCTCTCGGGCCCTCGCATCCTGGGGACCCACCCGCATCCTTCCCCTCGGGGTGGCCTGACTTCCGCACACATGTGGGCCTCGGGGAGGAGTGGAGGCTCTGTCCCGGTGGGAGAAGGCCCTACACCTGGGCTCCCACCCCCGCGGATCTCGGACAAGCCAATTCCCTTCTCCCGGGCTCGCCCGCCTCCTAGGCAAAATGGGGTAATAAGTCACAGCTGCCAGCCGCTGGCCGCGGCCATGGAGGCGAAAGTAGGGGCTCCCTCGCCGCCCGCAGCGCAGGGAGGGCTGACGCGGGCTGTGGGGTCCCGGCTGCGGGGCGGTGGGGAGGCGGGGGTCCTCGCGGGGGCGTGATGTGAATGTGTAAGGGGGGGAGGGCGTGCAAGGCCCGCCCGGGAGACCCCGCCCCGCTCACCTGGGCTCCCGGACGCCCGGGTCCCGGCGCGGATCTGGGCCGCCGGCCCCACCCCCACCGCGCTCCCGCAGC
This sequence comes from Martes martes, assembly GCF_963455335.1. NCBI lineage: Eukaryota > Metazoa > Chordata > Mammalia > Carnivora > Mustelidae > Martes > Martes martes. Next base: position 211,651,233 of record NC_137888.1, on the reverse strand, counting down.
CGGGCGGGCAAAGTCCACCGCCCCGGCCGAGCAGGAAGCCCGGAGGCCCGGCGCGGCGGGGCCCGAGCCCGGGGCCCCCCGGCGGCCGGCGCTATTGTTCCCACGGCCCCGGCCTCCGCGGCCCGGCGCCCCGCCCCCCGCACCTGCCGCCCCCGGCCCCGGTACCTGCGCCCCCGAACGCGGTCCGCAGCACCCACGCCAGGCTGGCCGCCGCCTTGGCCCGAGAGAAATCGTACTGGTCCAGCGACTTGATCTCAGGCACCAGGAAGGTCCTCCGCAGCGGCCCGGGCCCGGGGGGCGCCGCCTCCACCATGGCGGCGCCGGGGCTGCGGGCGCCGGCTCCGCGCTCGCTCCAGCTGGGCTGCGCCGCGCTCGCACCCGGACCGGGCCCGCCGCCGCCGCCGCCGAGCCAGGTGCGGCCGCTCGCGCTCGCGACGCAGCGTCGGCCCCGCCCCGGGGCGGAGCCCAGGTGCGCCCCGCCTCCGGCCCGGACCCCGACCGGGTACCCACCCCCCCGCCGCCCCGCCTGGCCGACTGCCGCGGGGTGGGGCGGGCCCGGACTGCGGTGGTGGAGGGAGGCTGCGGAGGAGTGCGTGTGCGCGCGTGCGCTGGGGAGGATGAGGGACCCTCTGTTTGCGGATGTGTGTGCTGGCCCAAGTGTGTCCCCTTAGATGTGAGCGTGAGCATCCATGCGGGCATGTCATTCCCGGCCAAGAGGCAGCGTGTGCATGGGTGCACCTGTGTCCGACTGCGTACTGGAAACGTGCAAGAGTGTGTGTGTGTTCCTATCAGTGTGTGCGTCCCTGAATGTAGTCGGGTGGGGACTATATTTGAGGGTGTCTGCGTGTGCGTATCTGGGTGGGAGCGTGACGGCACGTGTGTGTCCGTGTTTCTCATGTGTGTGGTGTGTACAAGGATCTGTACTGTGTAGGTGTCTGTGTCCAGAAGATATAGGAGTGGTGAGTGTGCGTGTGTATTTGTGTTTTATCCATGGACTTGCGAGTGTGCCTATTAGTGAGCATCTAGATGTCGTGTTTTGTATAAGGGTGTGATCAGTACCAATGAAGGAGCCTATGACAGAAATTGAGGGCGTGTGTATTTATGCACCAGTGTGAATACTTGTATCTATGAATGTGGTTGAATGGGTCTGAATGGATACACTTGCAAATGTCTGAGCCCCTTTGTGGATCTTTGTTTAATAATTGCTTTTGTATACCACTGTGGTTTTGTGTCAGAACATCTACCCTGTGCCTCTTAGCAGTTTGGAACTGTGAATGCCCAAGTGTTTGTGTTAAGTCTTTGCAGGCCTGTATGTCTAAGTGTGTGTAGTCCAGTGTGATTGTGTGTGTGTAGTATGTGTATGTATGTGTTTGGGTTTGTATGTTATCTCTTCTTGACATGTATGACTGCTTGAGTGTATGTGTGTGAAGCTCTTCACATCAGTGTGAATTTGGGGATAATTTGCATGGATCTGTGTGTGAGCATGAGTGTGACAAGGTGCACACGTGGGTCTGTTTCCTGAATGTAGACTGAGTGTTGGAACTTACCTCTTTATGTGTGAGTGCATTTGTGGGCGTGCCTGATTATGAATCTGTGGCTGTAGTGTATTGGGGGGGGGGAGGGCATGCATGTGTAAGTGGTTGTGTTTCGAATGGCTCGGTTTTTTGTGTGCAACCAGATGCATTTGTGCATCGTATCTAAGTGAGACTAGGTGGTTGAATTCCATGGAAGGCGATGTGAGTGTGAGTTTCTGCCTTTACAACTACAGAAGGAGTCTCATTCAAAACACGTGCATGCACATGCACACATAGAACAATCGGTATTTTCTCAACTATATAAAATTCTATGAGATGAGAAAGCACTACAGCAAGTCAGTTTCCTGAGACAGCCCGCCTCCCAGGGGGTGGTCCCTGAGCCCACACTTTGTTGAAATTCCTGGGTCCCCTAACATACATTGCACAGATGTGTTTGAGGGGTGGGTCTCATGGTCCAGAGCGTGTGACTGGAGAGGGGGTGGGTGTGCCCGAGGGAGAGGCACTGGGGCGTCGGCCCTCCTGTCGGGATGTGCCCGCGCACGAGGTGGGTGTGGGTGCACAAAGGGGCCAGTGTGTATGCGTTCGAACACACATGTTGACGTGTGTGATGCATGTGCCTCGGCTCCTGTCCCAAACCCCGTGAAAGACCTGAATTGTCCTTTCCCCACTGGGCCTTGGTTTCCCCCTCTGTGGCACTTTTGGGGCTCCCAGCACAGCATGGGGAGGTGCCCTGGCCGGGAAGGGCATGCTATCATGGGCTGCCACTCCTGCGAGTGTGGCGTGTCCTGCTGGCTCACGCTCGTGTTTGCTTTTCTGGGAAGGTTCTCGTGACCTCTGTGGACCCCAAGGACGAACAACCAGCTGGCCCACACCCCTGGGGGATGCTGTAAATACACAAGAGAGGCTTTTGGCCCCAGAAGCAGACCCGCAGGCCTTCACCTGTCCTGGGCTGGAGGGCCTGGGGCCTTCCGCTGGTGTCTGTGCCGGAGTTGGGCACAGATGCCCTTGCCTCAGGCCCAGCCCCCACACTGGGCCAACTGGAACTCCTGGCTGGGCCAGACCGCCCCACCCACACAGCCGGCTGGAACCGAGGTCCCACCTGCCCCTGAGGGCCTGTTCCTGGGGCCCAGGCGGCTCCAGACACACTGGCTCCCCTGTGTGCAGGAGGGGGCCCCCTCCCTGCGGCCCCCCTCCCGCCCTCCCCAAGTCCTTGCCTGCCGCCTCCTCCCTCACCTGGGGCTGCCTTGGGTTCTCACACCTCCTAACTCATCAGACAGGCTCGGGTTATGAAGCCGGGGGTGGGGATGACTTAGAGGGTTCATAGGTGAGAATTCAGGACTAGGTTTTGGGGAAGCGTATGAAGCCCCCAAAAATCATCTGCAAAATTCTGCGTGTGTGTGCCCTTTGGGGATCATACCAATGGGTAACAACTTCAGAGACTCTTTTATCCCTAGCACAGTCTCATTTAATCCTCACACTACCCGGAGCCTGAGGAGTCGCATACCCACTTTACAGACAGAAACACTGAGGCTGAGAGCCCCGAAGTGACACGGCAAGGAGAATGGAAGGGGGCTTTGAGCCCAAGGCACCTGGATCTACCCGCTGATCCGCTACGCTGCCCTCCCACTCCGAGGCTAGCCCACCTTCTGCCCTCAGATGGCGCTGGATGAGGCCAGCAGTTGTGGGGACTCAGAAGAGAGGATGGTTGGGACTCCCTCTCTGCACCTCTCACCTACACTTAACTATAGCGGTAGGGATTCAAGAATGGTCACTGTTTTTGTTCTCCCCACTCCCAGTGTCCTACGGTGGCCCCTCTGAAGTTTGGCCTCCGTGGAAGGAGATTATTATCAGACCGCACCCCCCCACACACCATCACCACATCCAGGGATCTCCGGAGACGGTTCTGAAATATCTAAAAAAAAAAAAAAAAAAACCACCCCAAAAGCCACAATATTGTGCATGCCAAAGTCTATCCCTGTCCTCGTGATGCTTGCATTTCTTTTTCTTTTTTAAAAGATTTTATTTTATTTTAAAGATTTTATTTATGTATTTGACAGAGACAGAGATCACAAGTAGGCAGAGAGGCAGGCAGAGAGAGAGGGGGAAGCAGGCTCCCCACTGAGCAGAGAGCCCGATGCGGGACTCGATCCCAGGACCCTGGGAGCATGACCTGAGCCAAAGGCAGAGGCTTAACCCACTGAGCCACCCAGTGGCTCATACACATAAAATCCCAAGATTTTGTTTTTAAGTAATCCCTCCACCTAACATGGGGCTCGAACTCAGAAGCTTGAGATTAAGACTCCCACGTGCCATCATCGGAGCCAGCCGGGTGCCATGAGGCTTAGGTTCAGAAGTAATTGATAATACGTCAGATTATTTCAGCAGGGGGCAAACTATTGGGGGGGGGGTAAGAAAACAAAGCAAGAGTGCTAGAGAAAGCTTGGGGGGGTTGCTGCGTCAGCCGGGGAGGAGGCGGCTTCTCTGAGGAGGGGAGATAGGCAGAGACAGAAAGGATGAAAAGGACGAGCTGAAGGAAAAGCATTCCAAGCAGAGCGCACTGCAAGGGCCCTGGGGCAGGGGCAAGCCTGGTGTGCTCAGCAGAAGGTCGTTGATAGGGCAGAAGAAGCTGCTGGAAGTGCTTCTCCAATTCTCTCCTGTGAAGAACTACCCCCCCCCATCCATAAAATGCAATAAAAATTTCTAGGAAAGGGGCACCTGGGTGGCTCAGTGGGTTAAGCCTCTGATTTCGGCTCAGGTCATGATCTCGGGGTCCTGGGATCGAGCCCCACATTGGGCTCTCTGCTCAGCAGGGAGTCTGCTTCCCCCCCATCTCTCTGTCTGCCTCTCTGCCTACTTGTGATCGTTGTCTGTCAAATACATAAATAAAATCTTTTAAAAAAAATTTCCAGGAAAGTACAGTTGAAAAAGACATGCATGTTGCCAGAAAGCAAGGAATGGCAGGCAATGAGGGGGTAGGTGTCCAAGGCCACGGGAGCCCACCGAAAGAGCCCCCAGGGGCCACAGCTGGAGCGAGTTAAGGAACAAAACTGATGTCGTGTTGTATTATAACCCCAAGAATAAAGTCAATACCCGTGAGTTCGTCCTGATACAAACAAGTGATCAAATGCATTCACAGTTGAAGGGCAAGAAATGAACTTGACATGCAGAAGAATTCCAAATCATTTACGGAAGATACTGCATCTTCCAAAAAAGGTGAAGCGGCACAGGGTGGCTTCCTTCCAAGAAGCACAGTGTGGAAAGAGGGGGACAAAGAGGAGCTTCCCAGGGCAGAACCCTGACAAACACATAAGGTCACCAGGCTGGGGGGGTCAAGGCCACCGTCTGCAGTCATGACTGGGTGGGTAGTATGTACTCTCACGCTATATCGGGAGAAGACTGGCACTCTGTGATCTTCCTTCCCCAAACCCGAAACCCTACCCTAACTGTGAGGGAAAGATCGGGAAAATTCCAACAGAGAGGCACCCTCTGGGATCCCTGACCAGTTCTCCTCTGAACTGTCAAGGTCATCAAAGACAAGGAGAGCTCAAGGAACCACCCCAGCCAAGAAGTGCCTAAGGCGACGTGACGGCTTAAAGTCATGTGGGATCCTGGGCCACAAAAGGACATTAGGTTAAAGCTAAATACATCCGAATAAAACACGTGCTTTAGTTAACACTAGTGTGTCAAAACTGTCCCATTAACTGTAACAGATGTCCCACACTAGTGTAAGATGTTACTAACGGGGAAACTCGTGTGTGTGTGTGTGTGTGTGTTGGGGGAGGGGGTATACAGAAACTACACTAGTTGCTCCATTTTTCTGTAAATTCAACATTGTTCTGAAAAAGGATTTAAAAAAGAATTTAAAAGACACGTAGGGGCACCTGGGTGGCTCAGTGGGTTAAGATTCTGCCTTCGATTCTGGTCATGGTCTCAGGGTCCTGGGATGGAGCCCTACATCGGGCTCTCTGCTCAGTGGGGAGCCTCCTCCTCCCTCTCTCTCTGCCTGCCTCTCTGTCTACTAGTGATCTCTCTCTCTCTGTCAAATAAATAAATAAAATCTTTTTTAAAAAATTAAAAAATAAAAGACATGTAAAACATGAGCCCCAAAGTCGTAAAATTACTATGCCAAGTTACTATAAAGTGTCTCTACACTTCCTGTTTTCTATACTCTCTCATCCGGACAGGTGATCAGCGGGTCCGGACAGCGGAGGTCTGTGGAGGGCTTTAAGCCGTTCCAGGTAAGGGTTCTTCCCCCTCAGCTCTGTTGACATTTGGGGACAGATCATTCTTGGGGGAGGGGCCATCCCGTGCATCATTGGGTGTTTAGCAGCATCCCTGACCTCTACACACTAGACGGCTTGTAACGGGCCCCTCTGCTCGTGACAACCAACAACATCTCCGGACATTGTGCAATGGTCCCCAGCCGGCCAAATCGCCTTCCCATCGGAAACCATGCGCAGAAGCAGGTAGCAAAGTCAGGTCTGGAAGTGCGGGCCAGAGAGCTCCGTGCGTATTTGTGGGTCTCAGGGCCACGTGGAGGAGCCTGGTATTTCCAAAACAACTCTACCAGCGTAAAGGGATTCGTGGAGGCTTCACTCAGAAGGCCAATCCCAGGGTGTGGCTTTGGGGCTGCAGAGAACGGAAAGATTCCGAATGTGTTTGGGAGAGAATTGACCGGACTTGCTGATCACGGAGGCAGGAGGCAGAGAGAGGAAGGGAGGAGTTCTGGAAGACGCGCAGGTTGCTGATACCTTTCGCAACTGGGTAGATGGTGGTGTCATGTGCTGAGATGGGAACGTGAGATGAGGGGCCAGGCTGGGCGAGGGAGGGGAGGGTGATGAGTTTCGTCTTGGACAGGTTGTGTTTCAGGTCCGGTAGGGCCACGAAGGAGAGCAGAAGTTCGCGATCTCGTACACATCGTGGAGGAGGGATGCTCCGTGGGTCCATTCAAATGTACAGCGTCCCCAGGGGGGCCACGTCAGAATGGCCAGAGCCCCCTTCTCTCTCCACCTCTCCCTACCCCCATCCCCTACAATCACATGCGCTCTTCCGACATTACCCCTCTGGGAATGTTGCACTTTCAGTGGGCACGTGCGGCATCGCTCATCACGATGTGTACAAGATCGTGAACCTCCTCTCTCCTTGGCCCTGTCCTCTCCCACACGAAAGGACAATGGGACTTGGGAGCCTCCAAGACTCCCTTCAGGACGCGAATGGATACATAAACTGTGGTCGATTCGGACACTGGCACATCATAAAGCTCGTGAAAAGAATGAACTTTCAAACCACAAAAAGACATGGAAGAATCTTAAGTACTTATTACTAAGAGAAGGAAGCTGATCTGAGAAGGCTACAGACCATCTGATCCCAGCTCTAGGACCTTCGGAAAAGGTGAAACCCTGGAGCAATTGCCAGGGGTTCATGGGGGCGGGCGGGATAAACAGGTAGAGCACAGAGCAGTTTCAGGGCAATGAAAATACTCAGTATGAGACTATAATTATGATCACACGTTACTACACACTTGTCAAAACCCACAAAAAGTATGACACCAAGAGTGAACCCTGATATAACCTACAGGCTCTGAGAGATGGTGATGTGTCCATGTGGGTTTGATTGTGACAAATGTCCCTCTGGGGCGATGCTGATAGTGGGGAAGGCTGTGATTTTGTGATGGCAGGGGGTATATGGAAATTGTGTATTTTCTGCTCAATTTTACTATAAACCTTAAACTGATTTTTAAAATAGCTTATAATAGGGGCGCCTGGGTGGCTCAGTGGGTTAAAGCCTCTGCCTTCAGCTCAGGTCATGATCTCAGGGTCCTGGGATCGAGCCCCACATCAGGCTCTCTGCTCAGCAGGGAGCCTGCTTCCCCCCTCTCTTGTGTCTGCCTGCCTCTCTGCCTACTTGTGATCTCTCTCTCTCTCTCTGTCAAATAAATAAAATAGAATTTTTTAAAAAATAAAGTAGTCTATAATAAACACGCACACATTCACACACATAGTCCGTACTAAAACAGGTCAAGGGAGGGGCGCCTGGGTGGCTCAGTGGGTTAAAGCCTCTGCCTTCGGCTCAGGTCATGATCCCAGGGTCCCGGGATCGAGTCCCGCACTGGGCTCTCTGCTCAGCAGGGAGCCTGCTTCCTCCTCTCTCTCTGCCTGCCTCACTGCCTACTTGTGATCTCTGTCTGTCAAATAAATAAATAAATAAAATCTTAAAAAAAAAAAAAACCAAAAAACAGGTCAAGGGACAGAGATTATCTCAAGTATGCCTTCTGTCCTTGATGGGAAGAAAATTTCTGTCCACTTCATCTCTTTTTTTTCTCCTCCCTCTGGTAGGACAAGGTCTTTGGGCAAACAGATGTGAGGCAGTGACTTTGCAGATATAAAACCTGAAGACAATGGGATTGTAGAGGATGGAGGGAGGAGGGAGAAGTGGAGAGAAGAGGGGGCTCTGGCTGCTCCTCGGACATTGGTGAAGCCTGGAGGAGCTCAACACAGATGAAGGTTCCATATCATCCTCTAAGCTCATTGCTGTGCCCACTGGCCCTTGCCAACCCCGCGGGGACAGCTAAAGGACGTGCCGGGAAAGGCTAATCTCATACAAACTTTGGGTCCTGTGATGCTGCAGTCTGCCAAGACCCCACGGCTCAGGAGCCCCTCAGGAGTCATGCCCAGAACCTGCAGTGCCCTTGGAGAAGTCCGAAATTGAAGCCCCACGGAAACTGAGATACAGGCTGACAATGGAGCCTGGAGAGGAAAACCAAAGAGGGCAAGGTTTTCCAGAGGGTGCGAGTGCTCCCCGGGGTTTGGGGCTGGCCTGGAGGGTCTGTGAGATAAGGACCGAACACTCACAGTGGATACAGGAACGTAGTGTTCAATAGTGACCTTGAGGAAAGCAGTTTCAAGGGTGCCTGTGGGAGGTACAGGGGAGGGAGTCAAAGAAGTGAGATGAGAGGGAGTGGAAACGACCTCTCTTCCCTCTGAAATCTTCCCTCTGAAACCTCGCTGCATCTCCAGCCTCCCTCCATGACTTTCTCCCGCTGTCCTCTGAAACTGCTGCTCCCCTCGGCGCCCGGGTGGCTCAGTCGGTGAAGCGTCTGCCTTCAGCTCAGGTCATGATCCCAGGGTCCTGGGATCGAGCCCCGCATCGGGCTCCCTGCTCAGCGCGGAGTCTCCTCCTCCCTCTCCCTCTCCTGCCCCTTCCCCTTCCAGCCTGTGCTCCCTCTCACTCTCTCTCTCCCAAATGAATAAAGACAATCTTGAAAAAAAAAAACCCAACAATAAAAAAGAAGCTGTTCTTCCCCCCAACCTCCCGGAGTCTTCCCTTTGTGTTCCTTTTCCATATCTTCTCTTTCCCTCAAACTCAATCCCTGCTCTGGGGGGTTATTGCAGAGGAAAGGAACCGTCAACCTTGGTTGGTGCAAACCTCCCCCAAAGTGAAAACAAGCCCCCTCTGCAGCATCTCTGTCTCCTCTCGTACAGCCTGTCTTTGATTCTTTCCATGAGAAGGGAGCTCCGCCAGCCCCAGATCTATTCTTTTCGCCAAATCATACATGCACGCAGTACATACTGAGTTCATGCTTGGAGGGTCTGTTTCCTAGACTCCCCACCTCATTTCTCAATTTTCCCAGCAAATGATGTATCCTACACATGAAGGTAATTGTAAGGTGTGGGGTAGCTTGTAGATTACAGGTTTTCATTTCAAACACAGAAATTAATAGAGCATTTCCTATGTGCTAGGAGTTGGGGAATCAGCCCAGATAGACAGACACAGTCGCTGTCCTCAAGGAGCTTATATTCTAGGAACATGGACAGTGAACAGCTAAAGACACAATTATGTAATTACAGGTGTGGTGAATGCTCTGGGAGAAAGAGACGTAGGAGGACTGGTAGACAGGCAGACCATGCAATAAGGTGGTCTTCATGAATGTGCAATACTCTTTTTTTTTTTTTTAAGATCTTATTTATTTACTTGACAGAGAGAGATCACAAGTAGGCAGAGAGGCAGGCGGGGGGTGGGGCGGGAAGCAGGCTCCCCGCTAAGCAGAGACCCACCCCCCATGTGGGGCTTGATCCTAGGACCCTGAGATCATGACCTGAGCCAAAGGCAGAGGCTTAACCCACTGAGCCACCCAGGCGCCCCTGCAATATTCTTCTTATACTTACATAAATAAAACTGGTCACACAAAGTCACTAAGCAAGTCATAGGAACAAATCTGTTCCTTAGGGGCAGAAACTTCCCACAAGGAGGTAGTGTGTATGGCAGATTATTGAAGTAATGGCTCCCAATTTGTTCACATCTGTCTGTCTCCACCCACCTGGGGGATCCCCTCCCACCCTGAGTCAGTGCAACTTATTTTGGCCGATGGGACAATGGGAAATGTGACGGAGACAGAGGCTTGTACAAGAGCACTTGCACAGTGGAATAAAAGAGAGGAGATCACTATAGGTCTTTCAGACATTGAAAGGATAATGAAGAGGGAGCCTGGGTGGCTCAGTCAGTTAAGCGTCTGCCTTCGGCTCAGGTCATGGTCTCAGGGTCCTGGGATCAAGCCCTGAGCCCCGCATTGGGCTCTCTGCTCAGGGGGAAGCCTGCTTCCCCCTCCCCATCTGCCTGCTTCTCTGCCTACTCATGATTTCTCTCTCTGTCAAACAAATAAATAGAATCTTTAAAAAAGAAAAAAAAGATAACTAGGGAATTTTATGAACAACTTGATATCTATAAATCTGAGAACTTACACGGCATATACAAACTCCTTGAAATGCAAGACTACAAAAGCTTACTTAAGAAAAAAATGGACAACCTAGGGACGCCTAGGTCAGGTCATGATCCCAGGGTCCTGGGATCGAGCCCCGCAGCATCAGCATCGGGCTCTCTGCTCAGCGGGAAGCCTGCTTCCCCCCTCTCTCTGCCTGCCTCTCTGCCTACTTGTGATCTCTCTCTCTCTGTCAAATAAATAAATAAAATCTTAAAAAAAAAGAAAGAAAAAGAAAAAATGGAAAACCTAAATAGTCCTCTATTTAAAAATGGAATTTGAGGGGTGCCTGGGTGGCTCAGTGGGAAGTCTGCTTCCTCCTCTCTCTCTCTGCTTGCTTCTCTGCCTACTCGTGATCTCCATCTGTCAAATAAATAAATAAAATCTTTCAAAAAAATAAAAATAAAAATAAAAACGGAATTTGTGATTTAAGCCCTTCCCACAAAGAAAACTCCATGCCCGGATGGCTTCACTGGTGAATTCTACAAAATATAAGAAAGAAATAATACTAATTCTACACAAATTCTTCCAGAAAATAGGAGGGCGCACTTCCCAGTTCATTCTATAAGGGTTATATTAATCTGATACCACAACCAGATAAGCACATTATAAGAAAAAAAAAAAACAACCCTACAGACCACTATCTTTCAAGAATATGGACACAATTCACAGACCTGTACCCCTGGGGCTAATAATACATTATATGTTAATAAAAATTTTTTTAATTAAAAAAGAAAATCTTAAAAGAAAAAAGAATATGGACAAAAACAATCCTTAACCAAATATTAGCAAATAGAGCTCAGCAATTTATACAAAGGGAAATACATCATGATCACATGGTGGTTTATCTGAGTAATGCAAGGTTGATTCAGCATTTGAAAATCAATCATCCTGATTTGCCATACCCAGAGATTAGAAAAGAATAATCAAATGAGAATCATCATCTTAATAGATGTAGAAAATTCATTTGACAAAAATCAACACAGACTCACGATATTGGAAAAAACCTCTCTGTAAACTAAGAATAAAAGATTTCCTCTATGGAGACAGTTGTTAAGCGTCTGCCTTTGGCTCAGGTCATGATCCCAGCATCCTGTGATGGAGCCCCACATCCCCCACATCAGGCTCCCTGCTTGGTGGGAAGCCTGCTTCTCCCTCTCCCACTCCCCCCACTTGTGTTCCCTCTCTTGCTGTGTCTCTCTCTGTCAAATAAATAAATAAAGTCTTAAAAAAAAAAAGATTTCCTCTATGTACTAAAAAGCATATATGAAAACTTATAGCTAAAACAATATACTTAATAGTGAATGCTGAGGTGTTTTACCCCAAGATTGGGAACAAGGCCAAGATGTCTGCTCTCACTGCCTCTATTCAACATTGTGTCTGAAGTCATGGCCAGGGTCATAAGGCAAGACAAGAAATAAAAAAGCACGAATAGGAAAGAAAAGTTAAACATGATTGTCTACGTGAATGAAAAGAAAACAGTAAAATACAATCATCTACATAGAAAATCAAAAAGAATGGAAATAAGGTTACTAGACCTATTGTGAGTTTCACAAAGCTGTAGGATACAAGATCAATATATAAAAACGAATTCTGTCTCTACATATTAACAACAGACAACTGGAAGATGGAAATGCGAAAAATCAATATTATTTTCAATATCATCAGAAACATGAAATACTTAGAGATAAATCTAACAAGATGTGTGCATGGAAAACTAGAAAGCTAAAAAGCACTGTTCAGAGAAATCAAAGAAAGCCAGAACAAACACAGAAATACACTATGTTCATGGAGTAGAGGATTCAATATCGGTAATTCGTCATTTCTCCCTAAAATGACCTATAGATTCAGTGCAATCCCACTGTAAATTTCAGTAGGTTTTTTTGGTAGAGGTTGGCGAGTGGATTCTAAAGTTACAGAAATGGGAAAGATCTGGAAGAGCTTAAGCAATTTGAAAAAGAATGAAGTTGGGGTGCCTGAGTGGGCCCCTCAGTAATAAAATAATAATAATAATAATAAAGAATGAAATTGCAGGATGTAAGTTACTTGATCTCAAGACATAAAGTTACAGTAGACTAAACAATATTATGCTGGTATAAGGATAAACCTATATATTAGTGGGCTAGAAAGCCCATAAATACAGACCCACACATACATGATCAGTTGTCTTAATAAAGCTGTCCAAGTAACTTGATGAGAAAAGGAGAGTCTTTCTGACAAGTGGGATGGAAAAATTATGCATCTGTATGCAAAAATAAATAAATAAACCTTGATCCCTACCTCACATCATATATAAAAATAACTCAGAATAGATTACAGACCCAAACCTAGAATTAAAACTATAAAACTTCTAGATGAAAACATAAGATAAAATCTCTGCACCCTCATTTTAGGCCAATATTTCTTGGTAGGATACAAAAAAACTAGATCATTCAAAAAATGATAAATTGAATTTAACCAAAAGATGGAACTTTTGGTCAGTCTTTCCATGATACCATTAGGAAAATGAAAATACAAGCCACACACTGGGAGAAAACATTCTCAAAGCACATATCTGATAAGAGACTTGTATCCAAGAATATATTAAAAACCCTCACAATGCAATACGACAAACAACGTGGTTCTTCCCCCCATGGGTAAAAGATTAAACGAGCACTTTACCGAAGAAGTTATACAAACAGCAAGTAAGTATGTTCGGTATCATTAGTGATCAGAGAAGTTCCAATTAAAACTGCAAGGAGAGGCACTCCCACTACAATAACAAAAATAAATTAATTAATTAAAATTAAAAATAAAAGATAAGATATGACAGTACCAACAGTTGGCGAGTATGTGAAGCAATTAGAACACTCGCCCACTGCTGAAATGGTGTGGCCACTTTGGAAAACAGTTTGGCAGCTTCTTATAAAATTAATAAACACACACATCACATATGATACAACTATTTCACTCTCCCACAGAGATGTAAGGGAAGTGACTGTGTTTTTCCATTTCTCATCACTGTTGCTACAGACTTCAACATGGTGCTCGCACAGAGCTGGTGCAAACGTTTGTTGAATGAATAAGGAAAGTCTATTTGACTCTTTGATCATTTGATGAATTTTCTGGTCTGCAGACCCTTTTTGCCTGGCTCTGAGAAAGAATGCAAGGAGTTCAGTTCGGAAACTGCTGGTTTAAGTCCCTCCTGAGAGACAATCCCAAATTGGGGTCACAGAAAAATGGCGCCTCTCTCAGAATCCATGACAGGTGAGGGGACCCTGGGCAGTGAAGACTTCACTGGAGATTGCCCAGCTCACCTACCACACTTCTCAGTACACATTAGAAAATATAACTCTCGTTGGGGGGAGGTAGGAAAAGAAAAAATGAAAAGATGGGATTGGGAGGGAGACAAACCATAAAAGACTCAATCTCAAAAAACAGACTGAGGGTTGCAGGGGGGGGGGGACGGGAGAGGGTGGTGGGGAAATAGACATTGGGGAGGGTATGTACTATGATGAGTGCTGTGAAATGTGTAAACCTGGCGATTCACAGACCTGTACCCCTGGGGATAAAAATACATTATATGTTTATTAAAATAAAAAAAAAGAAAATTAAAAAAAAAAGAAAATATAACTCTCTCTAACACTCTTTGCATATGGCTTGGACAACTGGTTGACCATTTGGGAAAATAATCAGTTCAAACTCTATAACACATCACATAACAAACTAAATTTCAGATTGACGAAAGAATTAAGAGTAAAACGACAAAGCCATAAAATAAATTGATAAAATCTTTTTAAAAAATCAAAGGAAGAATGTTTGACAATACCTGAAAATTATATGAAATTCAAAATTTCACAGGGTGCCTGGGTGGCTCAATTTGTTAAGTGCCTGACTCTTGACCTCAACTCAGGTCTTGATCGCAGGGTCTTGAGTTCAAGCCCCTCCTTTAAAATTTTTTTTCTTAAAGATTTTATTTCTTTGTCATAGAGAGAGAGAGTGAGCTCAAGCAGGGGGAGCAGCAGGCAGAGGGAGAAGCAGTCTCCCCACTGACCAAGGAGCCCGATGCAGGGGATCCTAGGACTCTGGGATCATGACCTGAGCCAAAGGCAGATGTTTAACCAACTGAGTCACCCAGGCATCCCTAAAAAAGTTTTTCATTGTCCATCAATAAAGTTCCATTGGAGCATGGCCATGCCCACTAATTTACATGATGTCTGATTGCTTTTGAGTTATGATGGCAGGTTTGGAGAGTCACAACACAAACTCCATGGCCTGCAAAGCCAAAAATATTTACTAACTGACCCTTTATAGAAAAAGTTAAGGGGGTGCCTGACTGGCTCAGTCGGTAGAGCGTGCAACTCTTGATCTCGGGCTTATAGGTTTGAGCCCCACATGGGGTGTAGAGATTACTTAAAAATACAACTTTTTTTTTTAAGATTTTATTTATTTGACAGACAGAGATCACAAGTAGGCAGAGAGGCAGGCAGAGAGAGAGGAGGAAGCAGGCTCCCCTCTGAGCAGAGAGCCCGATGTGGGGCTTGATCCCAGGACCCTGGGATCATGACCTGAGCCGAAGGCAGAGGCTTAACCCACTGAACCACCCAGGCACCCCGCATATGAATTTTTTAAAAAGATTTTATTTATTTATTTGAGAGAGAGAGAATGAGAAAGAGAGAGAACATGAGAGGGGGAGGGTTAGAGGGAGAAGCAGACTCCCAGATGAGCAGGGAGCCAGATGTGGGACTCCATCCTGGGACTCCGTCCTGGAACTCCAGGATCATGACCTGAGCTGAAGGCAGTTGCTTAAGCAACTGATCCATGTTGCATATGAATGTCAAGGGTGATTTTCAAAGCATTTAACAACTGACAGTGTTCTTAATCTTAAAAATCTTAAAAAACAATCTTAAAAAAAATCTTAAAAAACGAAGTTAAGAACAAATTGATGTTTGATCATGAAATCAGAGCTTCAAATAGATCTACCGAGAGTTTGAGAGAGAGCGTGTGAAGGAGTGCAGGGGAGGGACAGAGGAAGTGGGAGAAGCACACTCGCCCATTTGGCAGGGAGACAAAGTGGGGTTTGGGGCTCGATCTCAGGACCCACTCCCCACCCCAGGATCCCGGCATCACAACCTGAGCCAAAGGCAACACTTAAAATATGGAGCCACCCAGGCGCCCCTCTGGGCTTCTTATTTAAAAATTCAGACCACTGGGGCACCTGGGTGGCTCAGTGGGTGGGGCCTCTGCCTTCGGCTCAGGTCACCATCCTAGGGTCCTGGGATCGAGCCCCCCATCGGGCTCGCTGCTCGGCGGGGAGCCTGCTTCCCCCCCTCTCTCTCTGCCTGCCTCTCTGCCTACTTGTGATCTCCGCCTGTCAAATAAATAAATAAAATATTTAAAAAATAAATTCAGACCACTGACCGAATGACTTCATCACCCTGTGCCTCAGTTTACCTATAAAGGGAAGAGCAAAGTAGGATTCTTGCACACAATAAATTAAAACATTAAATTGAAAAAAAAAAAAAACCCATTACACCGAAACTCTTAGAATGGAACCTGGCGCATGGTATCACTATATGGATGTGAGCAATTCCTTTTTCACTTGCATTCATAGATATTTTTTTTTAAATTGCCGTCCTGCCTGGCGTTTTCGAGTGTTCTAGGAAGCAAGACTTTATATCCATTCCCAGGGGTGTGTACCATCTTTTCCAGGGCAAGTTGTCAAGTATTTCTGCATCTGAGATCTTTTTGTAAGAACACAAGCGGAGAAACAATAAATCTGTGCTTGTTCATTCATTTCTTCACTAGTGAATTGGGGGTAGCATCAGGAATTCGTCACAGAGGCACGGAGATTAGCATACAAGGATATGCATCCCAGTTTCCTACAGAACAGTGGAAAGTCACAAACAACCCAGCAGGAAAGGAAGAGTTAAATAATTATGCAGCTTTGGGGGCAGGGAAGAGGGGGAGGTGTCATGCTTTAAAAGAATATTTAACAAGATACATTCTGGGGCTTTAAAAAATCATCGAAATAACACAATCTTGTTGTAAAAGGCTCAAATAACAGAAGAGTAAAAGAGACAGAAATTCCCCCCTTAAACTCTCACTCCACGTCTTCTTAAGAGGGACCCACTGCCCATTGTCTGGAAGAGACTTCCGAGGTGTCTGGTACATGTGTCCATTCGTGTTCTCTAACCCAAAGGCACTCACACTGTACGCAATGTTATGTGGGTTGTTTGTTTTTTTTTTTTCCCATGGAGCAAGGTATGGAGGGATTTTTCCACGGCAGTGAATATGGGTCTGTCTCACTCTTTTTAATGGCTACAGAGCGTTCCCATAGCATGCCATGCCCAATTTGTCTAACTATGCCCCTATTGTCAGTCATGGAGACTCTATGCCACGTTTCACTTTTACAAGCAATGGCATCATTGCAAGCCAGGCTGGGTGAGCACACGTCCTTAGGCACTTGAATTTATGGGCTCCGTTGTTGGCTAGAGAGTGGCCAGGTCAAAGGTTAGGTGCTTTAAATATTTTGTTCCACCATAGCCAAGTCCCTTCCCAAAAAGTTTCAACAGTTTTCACTTCCCCTGCTCGACAGTGTGATGATGCTCATTATTCATCCAATTCTCCATAAGATTCCATGTTTTTGATATTTGCTAAATGAAAGAATAAGGATTAAAATTTGTCCCATTACTGGGGCGCCTGGGTGGCTCAGTGGGTTAAAGCTTCTGCCTTCTGCTCAGGTCATGATCCCAGGGTCCTGGGATGGAGCCCCGCATGGCATCGGGCTCTCTGCTCAGCAGGGAGCCTGCTTCCCCCTCTCTCTCTGGCTGGCTCTCTGCCTACTTGTGATCTCTGTCTATCAAATAAATTTAAAAAAATCTTAAAAAAAAATTGTCCCATTACTAGTGAGACTAAGCATGTTGTTGTTGTTACTTATTTTTTCATTTGTCGTTTATATGTCTAGCCTGTTTGGTTTTGTTTTTGTTTTAAAGATTTTATTCAGGGATGCCTGGGCAACTTTGTTGGTCAAGCATCTGCCTTTGGCTCAAGTCATAATCCCAGGGTCCTGGGATCTAGTCCAAGTCAGGGGCTCCCTGCTCAATGGGGAGCCTGCTTCTCCCTCTGCCTGCCACTTGCCCTCCTTGTACTCTCTCTCTCTGACAAATAAACAAATGTCAGAGAGAGAGAGAGCACAAGAAGGGGAAGTGGCAGGCAGAGGGAGAAGCAGGCTCCCCATTGAGCAGGGAGGCCTGACACAGGGCTCCGTCCCAGGACCCTGGGATCATGCCCTGAACTGAAGGCAGATGCATAACTGATGGAGCCACCCAGGCGCCCCTATGTCTAGCCTGTTCACATAGTCTGGGTTCCAGCCTGGACTATATAAGGAGGCACACTGATGTAAGGTTAGGAGTATGGACCCTGGAGCCAAGCTGCTCTGATTCAGGCTCTACTGTGTGATCTTGAGCAAGTCACTTAACCTCTCTGTGTCTCTGGTTCTCATCTGTAAAATAGAGATAATAATAGTATCTATCTCTCAGGGTTGCAGATGAAATTAATTTGTATATAGAGAGTACCCGGAACAGTGCCCAGGCTGCGACAAGCACTCAATAAACAGCCGTACCTGCTCCTTGCCTGTGCTTTCTGCTGCCAACGTTCGCTTCCCAGCCTTGCTTTGGTTGGCTTTTGTCTTTGTTCATGATGACGAATTTTCATGTGATCGAATCTGTCCGCCTCTTCGTTCAGAGCTCTGAGTTTCAATAAAAGCAAAACCAGGTCATTTAAACTGAGCATAGAGTAACAAGCTGGGAAACGAGAAGAAAATATTAGCAGTGTTTGTGTCCAAGGAGTGGGACGCGTGCGGATGACTTAGTTTCCTTTTTTCATATTCTGCATTTTCTGAATGTTCTAATGACCACATATTATGAATATATATTTCCTAATGAACACATAGCACCTTTATTTTCATGCTTTACTTATTTTAAACACACCGGCGATTGTTTTATAATGAGAAAAAGCACCCGTGCACGTTGTTTAAACCACAAAGGACAAAAGAAAGCAAGGAGTTAGCCAACTGCTGCCTACACTTTAAGGCTCCGTGAGTCCGCAGGAGAACGGGTCCACCCTTGAAATCTTCACGACTGGGGCCAGACACCCAACGATCATGGCAGGATCGCCCCCTGGCGGCGGGCAAGTAAGAGGCAGAGGCTGCTCCAGGAGTGGGTGGGTGTGTGTGTGTGTGTGTGTGTGTGTGTGTGTGTGTCTCCGTGTGTGTCTCCTCCTGTAAGGAACTCCGTTTCATTCAAAGCAACCCTTTGAGACAGGGACTAAAATTATGTAAAAGACCCAGGTGAGAAAGGGAGTTCCCTGGCTGGCAAGGGGCAGAATCTCCCCCAATTCTGAGAAAATCCAGGTCCCCGTTTTGAACCACCCTAAATCTTCTGTTCCCAAAGGCTCTTACTCGAGTCTGTGGATCTAATTGGCATATCACGCAATTCGCCCGTGGAAAGTGTACAATTCGGTGGGCTCTAGTGTGCTCACAGAACTGTGCATCCAACTCCCCTGTCGACTTGAAAACATTTCCATCACAGGATGTGGAGAAAAGGGAAGTCTTATGCACTCTGGTAGGAATGTAAACTGGTGCAGTCACTATGGAAAACAGTACAGAGGGTCCTCAAAAAAATTAAAAATAAAACTACCATATGACCCAGAAGTTCCACTACTTTTTTTTTTTTAAGATTTTACTTATTTATTTGACACAGAGAGAGGGCACACATGAGCGTACAAGCAGGGGGAATGGGAGAGGGAGAGGGAGAAGCAGGCTCCCCACTAAGCAGGGAGCCCAATGCAGGACTTGATCTCAGGACCCTGAGATCACGACCTGACCCAAAGGCAGACGCTTAACCCACTGAGCCACCCAGGGGCCCTAGCAGTTCCCCTTCTAGGTACACATGCAGAGAACAGGAATTCACTATCTCAAAGAGATATCTGCACTGCAGGATGTTCACTGCAGGATGTTCACAATATCCAAGCTATGGAAACAACCTAAGTGCCCACTGATGGATGAAAGGATAAAGAAAAGGCAGTGTGTATATTCAGTGGAATATTATTTGGGATTTAAAAAAAAAGATTTTTATTTATTTTCAGAGAGAGAGAGAGAGAGAGATCACAAGCAGGCAGAGAGGCAGACAGAGAGAGAGAGGAGAAGCAGGCTCCCTGCTGAGCAGAGAGCCTGATGCGGGGCTCAATCCCAGGACCCTGAGATCATGACCTGAGCCGAAGGCAGAGGCTTAACTGATTGAGACACCCAGACATGCCTTATTTTACCTTTAAAAAGAAAGAAATCCTGGGGCACCTGGGTGGCTCAGTGGGTTAAAGCCTCTGCCTTCGGCTCAGGTCATGATCTCAGGGTCCTGGGATCGAGCCCCGCATCGGGCTCTCTGCTCAGCAGGGAACCTGCTTCCCCCTCTCTCTCCGCCTGACTCTCTGCCTACTTGTGATCTCTCTGTCAAATAAATAAAAAAAAAATTTAAAAAGAAAGAAAGAAAGAAAGAAAAAGAAAGAAAGAAAGAAAGAAAGAAAGAAAGAAAGAAAGAAAGAAAGAAAGAAGGAAAGAAATCCTGAATTTCTGAGATAAATGGCACCTGAGTGGCTCCTGGGGTCAAGTCCTACATCCGGCTCCATGCTCAGCGGAGAGTCTGCTTCTCCCTCTGCCTCTGCCTGTCACTCCTCCTGTTTGTGTCCGCCCCCCCCACCGACAAATAAATAAATAAAACAAAAAAAATGTAAAAATAAAGAATCCTGTCATTTACAACAACATGAGTAAAACTGCAGGACATTATTTTAAGTGAAATAAGTAGGACAGAGAAAGACCAACATTGTAAGGCATCACTTACATGCGGAATCTGGGCGTGGGGTGTGGGGAGCTGACTTCATAGAAACCGAGAATAGAAAGGTGGTTTCCAGGGGCTGGGAGGTGGAGAAATAGGAAGAGGTTGGTAAAAGGGCACAAACCTTGTTATAAGATAAGGTTAGGGATCTGATCTATAACATGGTGACTATAGTTGATTACACTGTACTGTATTATTATTATTGACAGTATTATTATTTGTTAAGAGCAGAACTTAAATGTGCTCACAAAAAAAGGGGGGAGGAGGACACCTGGGTGGCTCAGTGGGTTAAGCCTCTGCCTTCAGCTCAGGTCATGATCTCAGTGTCCTGGGATCGAGCCCCACATTGGGCTCTCTGCTCAGCAGGGAGCCTGCTTCTCCCCTTCTCTCTCCCTGCCTGCCTCTCTGCCTACTTGTGATCTCTCTGTGTCAAATAAGTAAATAAAATCTTTAAAAAGAGGGGGGAATAAATATGCGAGGTGAAGAACATGTTACTCACCTCAATGGGGGATCCTTTCACAATGTATCTATGCATCAAGTCATCACATTAATACATTCTTTCATTCCGCATAATGCTTTCAAGCTTCATCCACATTGTGTCATGGGGTAATACTTCACTCCTTTTCGTGGCCAAATCATATTCCGTTGTGTGGCTATAAAAGTTTGCTCATTCATTCATCAGTTGATGGGTTGACTGGCTATTATGAGTAATGTTGCTAGGAACTTCTGAGTACAAGATTTCGCTGGACATCTGTTTTCATCTGGGGGAGAGATACCTAGGAGGCCAGTCGCTATAGGAGAGACCCTTTAACAAGCTTTCCAGATGTCCTGGGGTCTGACCTCTATGTGGTTGTTTTCAGAGACCTGGCCAGGAACATGTGAAGGGAAGCCCCTTGGAAGCCTGGCTCCATCAGTCTCCTCTGATCCCACTCCTCTTGGCCAGCTCCCGTGAGCTGCGGGGAGGCCCCCTGACCCAAAACCAAAGCCTTTACCAGAATCCCAAGATTTCTTAGCATTAGCTGAGCCTTAAGCTCTAGAACCAGGGAGAAGCAGCCTGGACAGCCCAAGAAGTTCCAGTGGGAGCTGAACTAATTCTGTTAAATGATACATTCACCCAAAATTTCCAATTCTCTCTCTTTTGGGCATGGGGTAGGGCTGTTCTTTCCTGCACGCTCATGGTTGAGTAGGGCCATGTGACTTGTTCTGGCCAAAAAGCAGTGTCATTTCTGGGCCAGGGTATTTAATTGCTCTGCAGCACCCTCCCCATCCCAGATTTCTTTTCTCTGCTACAGCAAACTGAAACATTCCAGATGTGGTTGTTTCATCACCTGGGAGGAGGAGTGAGGCACATGGGGAAGAACTCCTAGACGATTTGCAACATATACATCTTGAGAGCAAAAAGTTAATTTTGCATAGTTTTAAGCGCCTCAGACTTTGGAGTCATTTGTTACAGCAGCATAATCTGATTTATCCTGACTGATACACCAACCTAACCACACCTTGGTACCTAGGTCCAGTCAAGGGCTTTATATTAGATTGGTAGGGCTTCCATAACAAAGGACCACAGACAAGGTGACTTAGAAATTTCTTGTCTCATGGTTCTGGAGGCTTGAAGTCAGAGATCAAGGTGTTAACAGGGGTGAATCCTCTGAGCATTGAGGAAGAATCTGTCCTATGCTTCTTTCCTAGCTTCTGGTGGCCTCAGGTCTTCCTTCACCTTGTGAATGATGTTCCCCCTGTGTCTTCACACTGTCTTCCCTTTGTGTATCTTAGTGTCCAAATTTCCCCCTTTTGTAAGGACGCCAGTTAGATTAATTCTGGCTTAACTCCCTCTTTAAAAACCTTATTGCCCCAAAGAGTCCCATTCTGTGGTCCTGGCATTTAGCATTTCAACATATACATTTGGGAGGGGAGAACCTCCAAACAGGCTCCACTCCAGCTTCAAGGTGCCAGGGGTCTCATCCTGCCCAGGATCAGTAAGAGAAGGTATGAAAGATTGATACCAGTATAAGCTGGCGAGACTTGGGGTACTGTAGAGGTAGGCTCTACTGATCGGGGGCCTCCTTCTACGTCCGTGGAGGACTTCCTTCTTGAGGACTAAGTGCTGGCCCCAGGACTACAGCCTATAATGGAAATCTCAGCAAGTCCACTCTCTGAGGAGACAGCATTGGGAAACAGTAAGCTCATGAATATGAATCCTGGCTCCATTTCTTAACTTAATCCCTTCATGAGCCTTGGTTTTCTCTCCTATAAAATAGGATGATAATATGTAAAACAACTGTGGCTAGAGATCGTGACTTAAAAGCAAGGAAACTGGGAGGGTGGGGTGGGGAAGCTACACCAGACAGTAGTTTCAGACAGTCTGAAAAGATGGTATTTGAGAAAAGACTTACTCAGCTACACAAAGAGTAAAGAGCAAAGGACAAAGAGTTTCAAGGCAGGAATCTGGAAAAAGTTTGAGAAAAAGAATCTGGTGTATTGGGGTGGAGGGGAAGGACACTAGGGCAGAGATATTGACAAGGGGCCAACTGGGACTGAATTTTCGGTTTACTGTGCCCCTCAAAACCTAAAGGTCTCCTGGGGGCAGGCTAGGATGGGAAGACGTTTAGGGGGCCTTGGCAGCACCCGGGACAGCTCTCTCGCTGTCCATGGTGCTGACACCTGAGACCAGCATCCTACTCTTGGTCTTCATATTCATTCTCTCTAAAATAAATAAATAAAGGGGTGCCTGGGTGGCTCAGTTGGTCGATCATCTGCCTTCAGCTCAGGTCATGGTCCTGGGATGGAGCCCCATGTCGAGCTCCCTGCTCAACAGGGAGTCTGTTTCTCCCTCTCCCTCTGCCCCTCCCCCTGCTCATGCTCTCTATCTCTGTCTCTCTCTCAGAGAAATAAATAAAATCTTTTTAAAAATAAAAAATAAAATAAATTAACATATATATTTTTAATAACTGATTATTGATGGTCTCTGATTGGCTCAGCCCATGTCCTTGGGCAAAATAATGCCCACCTCCTCCAAACACACCCACATCCTAGTCCCCAGAACCTGTGAATATGTCCTCTTATGTGGCCAAAGGGACTTTGCAGAAGTGATTAATTGAGGATCCTGAGATGATCTTGGATTACCCACGGGGACCCCATGTCATCACAAGGGTCCCTGCAGGACGGAGGCAGAAGGGTCAGCATCAGGAAAAGGGATGATGATGCAAGCAGAGGTCAGAGCGATGAGTGTGAGAAAGACACAACCGGCCACCGCTGGCTTCAAATTCGCCTCTAGAAGCTGGAAAGGCAAGATAACAGATTCTCTTCTAGAGCCTCCAGAAGGAATGCACCCCTGCAGACACCTGGATTTTAGCTCAGAGAGACCCATTTCGAACTTCTGGCCTCTGGAACTATAAACTAATATATGTGTGTTGGGGGGCACCTGGGTGGCGCAGTCGTTAAACATCTGCCTCGGGCTCAGGTCATGATCCCAGGGTCCTGGGATGGAGCCCTGCATCGGGCTCCCTGCTCAGCGGGAAGCCTCCTTCTCCCTCTCCCACTCCCCCTGCTTGTGTTCTTTCTCTTGCTCTGTGTGTCAAATAAATAAAAAAATCTTAAAAAAATAAAAGTAAATAAATGTGTGTTGTTTGAAGCACCAGGTTTGTGGTGATTAGTTACAGAAGCGGTAGGAAACTCACACGGGGGCCAAAGCCCAGAAAAGATGGCTCTTTCCTTTACAGAATCCAGGAATTGGAACGACTGGGCATTTGAACCAGGGGGTCTGATGCCAGGCCCGTGCTCCACACTGCCTCACCAAGCTGGAATTATCTTCCCTGCCGTTACGGACTGGCCTGGGTCCCTGCCAATCCCATGAATTCGTGCGCTGGCACGCTCCTCCCCGTGCAAAGGCCTGAAGGCTTGTGTCCCCTGCTTTAGTTCTCCTGGTGAAATCCTAACTCCCGGCGCAATGGTACTGGATGGGGCCTCTGGGAGGTAATTAGGTCGCAGGGCTGGCATCCTCACCGGGGGGATCAGTGAGCGCCCTTGTAAGAGAAACCCCAGAGACATTGCTCATCCTCCCTCTGCCAAGGGAGGGTACAAGAGGTCGGCACTCTGCAACCCAGAAAAGGCCTTCCCCCACAAGGCCGCCATGTTGGCACCTTGATCTCAGGCTTCCAGCTTGCCTCAGTGTGAGAAATAAATTTCTGTTGGGTACAAGCCGCCCAGTCCATGGTATTTTATTACAGCAGCCCGTACTAAGAAACCCAGGACCTCAGAATATGACTGTATTTGGAGACAGCGTCTCTAGGGAAGTAATTAAGTTAAAATGAGGTCATTAGGGTGGGCCCTAATCCAGTATGACTGACGTCCTTAGAAGATGAGGAGATCAGAACACGGGCACAGAGGGAAGACCCGTGAGGCCACGGGGAGAGGATGGCCATCTGCAAGCCAAGGGGAGAGGCTTGAGAAGGAACCGACCCTGCCGACACCTTGGTCTTTGGCTTCCAAGACTCCAGAACTGAGAAATCGAGGTCTGCTGTTGGAGCCCCGCAGCTGGGGCGCATGGTTGTGGTGGCCACAGCAAAGCAACACATCTGGGGCCTGGGGAGCTCCAGCTCCAGGTGCACCAAGGCCGCCTTGAAGAGAAGCGCTCTCCAAGCCCAGAGAATCCCAGTTAGGATGCTCGGCCCACGTTGGCTGGTTCTGGGCTCTTGCAAGGCTGGGGGTGGGGGGGGGTGCTTTGGGTAAGCGTCTGGAGACACGACATACATGAGCCCTGGGGCCATTCTTGCCCAGCATGGCCTCTCTGGACAACGCCATCCACCCCCATGGCGTCAACCTCTGCTGCTGTCCCGAGGCCTCCAGACTGGTTCCCGGTACAAATCTCTTTTAGGTCCCCACCCCAAACGTCCGGAGCCCTGCCATCTCTCCTTGAACGGTCCCTGAAGTGCCTCAGGCTGAACATGGTCAAAACAGAGCCAAGCACCATCCCCTGTTCCTATGTCCTTCCCCGCATCCCATCTCGGGAAAGATGGCCCTCCCTGGTGACCCGTGCCAACCAAGGTGCCTTCATCCTCCTCCTTGGCATCCCCCACCCCATGCACCCCACTGCTGCCCCAACTTAGGCCTCATCGTCTCTCCTCGGTCCCCTGCACTCTCTGTCCCTTTCTGGAAACACAGATCTGAGTAGTCTCCACTCAAAAACCTTCCAAAGCCACTGTGTTGCCGGTGGGCGGGGAAAGGCATATAGCCACTGCGAGGAAGAGTGAGGATTCCTCAAAAAGTCCAACTTAGAAAGACCTATGACCCAGCCATCCCCCCGCTGGGTCCACACCCAGAGGAAGTGAAAGCAGGGACTCAGACCTGGACACGCCCACATCCGTGTTCGCCGCGGCCGCCATCCACAGCGCCCAAGAAGTGGAAGCAACCCCGGGGTCCACTGACGGGTAAGTGGGTAGACAGGATGTGATCCTTCCACACCGTGGAGTCTCACAGTCTTAAAAGGGAAGGACAGTCTGACGCCTGCTACGACACAAAAGAACCCTGAGGGCACCATACTCAGCGAACTAAGCCAGTCACCAAAGGTCAAATGCTGTAGCATCTCACTCCCAGGAGGTCCCTAGAGGAGTCAAATCCACAGAGACAGAGCACAGGTAGTGGGAGCCAGGGGCTGGGGAGTTAGCGTTGAATTCAGGCATAGTTTCGGTTTCAGATGAGAAAGCTCTAGATGGTGGGGACACAGATGGTGGGGACGGTCACACAACAATGTGCGTATTTAAGGCCAGTGAACTGTACACGTGCCAGCATGTGGTGAAGGCAGTGACCGGGAGCCCCCTGCAGCGCATAGTGGGGGCACTGGCCGGGAGCCAGGCCCGGGCCGTAGTGACATCAGGTGAGTCACGTACCACCCACAACCCCGCTCCCCAGGCGAAGCAAGGCAGGCTCAGAGTCTCAGTAACAAGCCCCAGGCCAGGCTGGGGTTTCACACCAGGCAACCTTGCTCCACAGTATAGACGCACCGAGACCGTGAACGAGAACCCTTGGGGACGGGTCTCGGTGCACCGTAGGGACTGGCATGTGCTGTGTGACCACAGCCGAACACACAGTAGGGCCAATGCTTGGGAGCCTCTCGAAGTCCTTAAGCCTACGCATACTGCACACAGTCCCCCGGGAACCAGGCTCTGTGGTGCACACAGTAGGAACGAATGGGAAACACAAAGTGCCTGCACACAGTAAGGCCAGCCGAGCGCAGAGGCTGTGGGACTCCGGTAAGGAAAATGAAGGGCGCCAGGGTGGGCACCCAAGAACACTTGGGATCCCCTGAGGTCCTGTGGTCTGAAGCCAGCACGGAGGGGGACTGTAGGGGAATTCCGAGAGCACTCACAGCGGGCCGAGCTGGCTGGGCCTGAGGCTGAGCATGGCACGCGGGTACAAAGACAAGCTCCAGGCGGTCCGGCCCAGTGCCAGCCGTCCGACCCAAAGATGACATGAGGCCACTTCCAAGAGGGAAAGGTTTATTGGGAGTGACTGGTCACGGTCCTCAGTGCAGTGTGGCCCCTCCCCTTGGGGGCAGGGCGGTCCAGTGTGTGGGCCCCGGGGCTGGGGCTCAAAGGGGACCCAGGAGGGTGGCAGGCATAGCAGCAGATAGAGAAGGAGTGAGCCACCCCCACCGGGCTCAGCGCCGGCCCCGCCCCAGGGGGACCCCTCTCAAGGTCCTTAGGCCTCTGCAGCTGAGCCCGGAGGGTCCAGGGGCAGACAGCGCCGGTGCCGGAGAAGGGACTTCTCCTCCTCCTGCAGGGACAGGAGTGCCACACGCACACATCACATAGCACGGGACGCTGGTACACGCGCACGCCTCCGCCACGTCACCCCCACCCCGTGGAGGGCCTGGGCCACCCAGTCTCACCATCTCAGAGGCAGTGCTGGGGCTCGCGCCCTCGGGAGAGCCGCCCTCGTCCCGTGAGCAGTCAGGGCCTGCGTCCTCCTCATACTCTGTCAGGCAGTCCGACTCCTCCCCTGGAACCGGGGAGCAGGGCGAAGTGAGGACACGCAGGCCGGCCTAACGTCTCTACATCCCATGGATCCCAGGCCCAGCTCCCAAGGTGCCCCCGGGCCCTCACCATCAGCACAGCCGTCAGAAACGTAGCTCGTGGGGGGCTCGATCCGGGATACGATCTCCGCCAAGTCAGTGAAGCCAGAGCTGGGGAAGGCCAGCACCTGTTGGGCGGCACAGGTGAGGGTCCTGGGAGCTCTCCGGGATCCTGGAGCGTCAGGGGCTGTGGTGTCTTGGGGCCCGGAGATCTGAGGGGGGACCTCTCTGGTCTGATGGGCTCAGCTAAATCCAAGGAGGTCTGGGGGCATGTGAGTTCTGGGGGATGCCTCAGCCAGGCTGGGGGAATCTCTGTTGTTAGGAGCAAGCCCGCCTTGGGGTAGGTCACAGGCTTACGTCCGCGCGGCGGCTCTCGTTAAGGTCAGCGGATCGCCGGTCCGTGAGCATCTTTTCAATTATGTCGCCCCGGCTCCAGCCCCCAAACACAGCCTTCCCGTACTGGTAGCCCACATCCTGCGGGAAGGGAGGAGGCTGGAGCTGGGCCTGCCAACCCCCCGCCCCAATGTTTCTTCTGCCTCCCCTTCGCGGCCTATCTCCGTTCTCCTGACCTTTCCTCGGCCCCTCGAGAGCCTGATGCTCAGGGGAGCTGGCATTTGAGTCTCAACTTACTTCCGGGCCAGCCCCGTGTAGCACACCTGCCCTCATATTCCTCACCCTGTGCCCCTGACAGGCCTGACCTGTTAAGTCTCTCTACATGCCTTCCCCCTCAGCCCCACGCAGTGCCCCAAATGGTGTGTCGGCTTCTTTTAGGATCTGCAAATGCACAATACACCTGCAGACAGCCCCATCTCCCAAGCCTGTGACAGACATCACCAATCCATCCCTGCACACTTCCGCTCCCAGTCGATTTCAGGGGACGTGGGCTAGGATGCATTTTTCAGATCAGCAGCTAGTGGCACGTAGCATGTCCATCGCTCCACGCCCCTCCCGTATTTGTGGCAGACGCAACTAACTGATTGCCTGTTCGCATTCCCGCCAGTGCAAAAACGTCGTTAGAAACTTCTAATGCGCTTTGGGCAGTGCAGCTGGCACCCAGCAGGAAACTTGGTGCGTGCACAGCACACACACAGCTACGTTCCCTTGCCACACCCACTGCAGACATCACAAACCGATTAGCACTCTGTTCCTCACAGATCCCACTTGGGGAATGGAGCCTACACCCCTTCCCCCAGGGTCGCTGCGGGCTTTAGGTGAGTAAAGCTCTGCCACCCCACCAGCTCACATAGATCTGGTCGAACTTCCCGAAGTCCATGGTCTTGAAGCAGTCGATGGGGGGGCGCAGGTACTCGCAGTAGGAGCTGGACTTAACGACCTCCAGCTGCCGCACGCAGGACACATAGGCCAGGCGGGACTGGATCTCGGCCATGTCTGGAACCTTGATCTTGTCTGTCCAGGGGTTTAACCGCTTCCACAGCAGCCACCAGCCAGACAGGCTGTCCCCGTAGGTGCTGAGGTCCGTCTCATCCTGGCTTCCCACGTCGATGGCGATGACCGTCTTGGCACCCATACTGCGGGCGATGTCCGCTGTGGGGCCGGGGGGTGTCAGCAGGTGGCTCCCCGCCAGGGCCCAGGGCAGGGACACTCAACCCAGTCCCAGAAACACCATCATGCAAATGGTCACACACACAAAAAACCATGCAAACAAACGTGCCAGTATGTAAAGGGCACAGGCACCAATGCCCATGACCTTGAGGAGGAGGGGTCAGACGGTGAAACTGTTAAGGCTGGGGGAACTAGGGCCAGAGGGACGGAGGGGATGCAGACAAAGGGGCAAAGTTGCTGGGAATAAAAGACACCAAGTCAGACACACGGGGGACAGAGGCGTGGAGAAGTAATGTGGAGAGATAAAGAGAGGTGAGGATACCAGGAAACAGAGACACAGGAGGACAGAGTCAGAGAGGCAGGCAGTCCAAGTGGCAAGAAAACACATGCGGAGACGTGCGGAAGTCAAGCCACAAGGGACAGAGATGCTGGGAAGCGGAGACACCAACAGATTTGTGGGGGAGAGATATCAGAGATATGGAAGGAGAGAGAATGTGGGGCTGAGACAGGGACAGAGAACAATGACCAAGAACAAGGAGATTCAGGGAAATAGGACAGAGGCATGAAGGGTGGGTGATGGCCCCGCGAGGAGGGTGGTGTGTCCGTGCGTCCCATGGAGGGTCCCTGAGCGGGTCTGGGAGAGCCCGGGGAGATGGGGACAGGACCCCACGGCCAGGCCCAGCCCAGGACACCCCAGTCTCCAGCAGACTTTGCATAAGTCCCTCATGAGCCTACTTGTGTGTCTAGGAATGTGTCCCCATATCCACATGCCTGCACGCATCGGTCATCTGTGTGTGTCTCCTGTGTGTGAACACGCACGCCTCTGGGTCTGTCTGTAGCTCTATACACACCCCTGGGCCTGAGCGCATTTCTGTCCACACGTGTCTAGATTGGCACTGCCCGCCTGTGGATGCGCACACACTACTCATGTGTACGTGGCTGTTAGCGTGGGCATCCGTACAGGGCACGCATGGCAGGAGTTGGCAAACTTTTTCTGTAAGCGGCCAGAGAGAAAATAACTTTCTCACGACGACTCAGTGTCGCAGCTGAGGCACAAAGGCGGCAGGAAACAAGGCCTAAACCACTAGATGTGGCTGTGCTCAATAAATCTTTCTTGACAAAACCAGGCGGGGGCTGGATTGGCTACAGTCGGTCGATCTCCGGCCTCCAGCCCCGAGCGCGCACGTGCAGCTGGCACACGTGTCTACTGGGGTGTGCCTGCTCCCAGGCACGTGACATTCTCCGCGGCACAGCTGCTCCCCTGCTGCTCAGCAGGCGAGAGGTAAGCAGAGCCGGAAGCTCACCGTGGGCACACATGTGCCCGCCCTCCGTGGGCCTACACTTGTGCGCACCTGAGACAGCGTGCAGTGTGCACGTGGACAGATGGGTGTGCAAGGACACATGCCTGATTTCACGGGCACACGGGTCTGGCCACGTGCATGTGTGAGAGCATGCCGCCCGCACTGTGAGCAGCCGCGAGAACGCGCGAGCACGGGTGTGGCTGACGTGAACCCGGACGGGTGTCCTGCTGTCCCTGCATGCACATGTGTGTGTCTACACGCGTTCATTCACGCTGAACACGGCATGTGGATGCACTTTCCGGCTCCACGCGCTTCCGTCCCCGGGGCACTCCCCTGGTCTGTGGCTGCACATGGGCGTGCACACACCCTCCTGGGCGCCTGTCCACGTGCTCGCCTGTGCGCGCTCGTGCGTGCGGGTGAGCGGGCAGCCACTTGCCTGGCAGGTTGTTGATGTAGCCGCCGTCCATGAGGAGGTGCCCGTCCTTCGGGTCGCACAGCGGCGGCAGGTAGCCCGAGAGCGTCATGCTGGCGCGGACGTAGCGCCACAGGGAGCCTGCCCAGCGGGACACACAGACACAGACACGCACAGACACGCTCAGACATGCTCGGAGGCCCGGCCAGCCCGGTGGGCTCGCTGACCTGGCACGTTGTTGACATAGCACCCGTCCACCAGCAGGTGCCCATCCTTGGGGTCGCAGAGCGGGGGCAGGTAGGGGCAGTAGGAGGCACTGGCCCGGACGTAACGCCACACGCAGCCTGCGGGGACGGCGTGAGGGGGTGAGGCGCCCGGCTCGTCCCCCAGCCCCCCCCACCCCTGAGGAGAGACATACCTGGGGCCTCTGGGGCATTAGTGGGTGATGGTTAGTGCTCGGCAATCAGGCCAGGGCGGACGGTCACTCATGTTAACAATGTCCCAGATGCTCGGCTACCCTCCCTGCACCCCCTCCCCACACCGCCGCAGAGATCATTGTGGGGCCGGCTGGGGCACCCACCGTCTTTATGGACACGCATGGCTGAGGCCGTGATGTCCGTGGTCACGTTGAAGTAGGGCAGCCACAGGTCCTGTGGGGAAAGGACCACGCTGGGAGAGGCGCCGGGAGTGCTGCGGGGAGCGGCAGGGGCGGGGCAGGGAGGATGGGTGGCAGACCTCAATCTGCTTGTCCTGGAAGACCCGGTGGATGCCGCGGTTGAAGGCCGAGCCGGTGAACATGGAGGTGACGGGGTATGTGAGGTCCAGCACCGGCTCCAACACCGAGGTCATGCTCTAGGGGCAAGGAGGCCGGCTGGGGTCGAACGGAAGCCACTCGGGGTCACTAACAAGGTGATCGCTACGGGTCCTGATCGCTCCAGCAGGGAGCTGGGGACTGGGGTTACCAACCAGGAGGTTAGAAAAGGTCAGCAAGGTCGTGGAGGGAATGCCATGGGCCGGGAGGGGTTCACGGATGAAGTCAGGAAAGGGGCAGAGAAAGCCCAAGAGCCCCTCAGGGAGCAGGTTTCAGGGCACTCCTGCGTGTAGGTGGCCCCCCACACCTTGGCCCACTCCCGGGCCCGCTGCTTCGTGCGACTGGCGCTCCGCTCCTCCGCGTACAGGGCCCCGATGAAGGAGCCGATGGATGTGCCGCCTACTAGGTCCACAGGTACCCCTGCTTCCTCCAACGCCTTCAGCACGCCGATGTGTGAGCAGCCCCTGCCAGGGAGAGAAAACCCAGGGACCCACTGGAGATGCCCCACGACCCCCAGAGCTCCCCTTCTCCCACCTCCCGCACCGGCAAGGAAAAAGTGCCAGCTCCACCCCTACAGGGTGGCTCCGGGAGATAAGCTCCACCCCTCAGGTGCCCTGACCCCGCCCCTCAGGGCGAGCCCCGGGGAGCAGGTCCCACCCCTCACCTGGCACCGCCCCCGCCCAGCACCAGGGCGATGGTGTTGCCGGTGAGCACCCGCGCTAGGCGGGAGAAGTCGCTGTGCCTGTCCGCGCGCTTGGAGAAAACCTTCTCATAGAGCTCGTGCTGGGATGGGAGGGGTGGGGGGGGCACAGAGAGGCGACGCGTGAGGATGGGGGCTCAGGAGGCAGTGTCCGGACCTCCACACCACCGCTCCTGCCCCCACAGGTCTCTGAGCCCGCCCCCCCCCCCCACCAATGGCCCTAGAGGCCGGCGGTCCCGGGAGGGCCCCTCTGCCGGTACAGCGCTCACCAACTTGGCGGGGCTGCGGCGGGAGAAGAGGCGGCGCGGACAGCGCAGATGCAAGTGCCCGGAGCACCAGCTGCGCATGTTCAGCCACTCCACCGTGCGCGTGGGGCCCGCGCCCTCCTCCCGGTGCAGCAAGACCAGCTGCTTGAGGGCGCGCACCGCTGTGTTCTCCAGCATCTGCTCCAGCTGGGAGGGAAACGAAGGACCGACCGAAGTCACTAACCCTCGGTCATTTCCTTCCCCCGCACCCAGCTGAGCTTGGGTCCCTGGCTGCCACGCCCCACGGCTGCAAAGGGCCTGGTGCAGGCGCGGGAGGGCAGGGGGATGCTCTCCAGGGGGTGGGGGTGTCCCTGTGCATGGACTCCGGACCTGGCCGAGAGTGGGCTCCTGGTCGCCCAGGCCCACGATGAGGATGCAGTCGGCCTGTCGCAGGCAGCGGACGGTCCAGGGTGTCAGCGAGGCGTCGGTCTGGTAGAGAACGATGCGGTGTGCATCCTCCTGCTGGGCCAGCCACCCCGACAGCCGGAACTCCTGGATGCTGTGACAGGGGAGGCGGAGAGTCGTCCCTGGGGGCTTGCCCGGGGTCCCACACCTTCCAGACACCACGCAGCTCCGTCACCGGGAGAACGGACACGTAAGACACCCAAGCCCCACCATGTCCATGCCCTTGGGGTGATCTGACCCACGGTCTCCCACAGACTGAAGGGATGGGACCCGTGGTCCTTGGTTCACAGCCCAGACCTCAAGCAGACCTGAAGGGATTGTAGACTTCAGGTCTATCCCCCACCTCCTCAAACTCCGCACACACACCTATCCAGAGCAGAAGCCCCCAGGCGGGCCCGGATGATGTCACTGTTGAGGAGGAGTGTGGGACCTGGGGATGGGTGAGGAAGGAGAGTCAGACACCCAGGTCCAGAGAACTGGGGGCCTGTCCCGCAATACTGCCTCAGCCCCCACACAGACCCATGGCCTGTCCTCACCTCCCCCACTGCCCCGCCCCCCCCACAATGGCCTGTCCTCAACCCCCCTCCCCCACAGCCCCACCCCCCAGACCAATGGCCTGTCCCCACCCCGCCCCCACTGACCGATGGCTTGCAGAGCATGCTGCAGCTCCAAAGTGAAGGCCACCATGGGCACCTCGGCACACACCGGCAGGACCGCCACCGTTGCCAGGTTGCTGGCTGGGTTGGTAAGCTCCGAGTGAGGGGGCACACCTAGTCCCGAGCCTGCCGAGACCCCAAGGAAGGAGATTCACGGGGCAGTCCTGCGCCTGGAGAGGCAGACCTGCCCCCTCCTCCTCGGAAGTCCCTGCCCCGCTAACCTAGTGAAGCCACAGCAGAGGCTGGGGCCTCAGGCCTGGACCCACAGCCTCACCCGGTCCCCTGTCTTGGTAAGACCTAGCCATGGGACCTTCCCTTCGGGGCCTCATCTCGACAGGATGCGCAACAGAACCCTACAAGCACTCCACGGTGTGTGCGTGGCCCGACCTGTGCCCCTACCCCATTCTGGCCTTGGTGCTTCTGTCCACCCAAGGGACTTGAACCCAAAACTAGGCAGAGACAACCATCTTTTGGACCCGTCTGTTGCTCCCCTACTTCTCCATTAACATCCTAGACCAAGCCCTCACCTCCCTCTCTTGCCTGGCTCTCTCAAGCCTCCTTCCCTCCAGCTCCTTCCCCTAACAATCGGAATTAGCCTAAAAGCCTTTCTGGGGCTCCCAATCCCCACGTGACCTGCTGCTTCCCCCCATATCCCCCCCTTCCTCACTTGCCTCTTTGAAGTGCTTCAAACCCACGAAACCCCGTGTGCAGGGCCTTCCTAGTTCTCGTCAATGCCACGCCCTACCTCATTTGCCAAGTCCCAGCTCACTGCCCCCAGAAAAACCTCCCTCCCTCCCTTCATCACATTCCATCAAGACCTTCTTTTGTTTTCTTCACTGTACATGTCAGCTTGTGACGTCACACTTCTTCTTTGTATTTTTCAAATGTGTTGCTTGCCCAGCTGTAAAGCCTTCTAAGAGCCTCGTCTGCCTGGTCACTCTTCCCCCCACCACCCCA
This sequence comes from Martes martes, assembly GCF_963455335.1. Lineage (NCBI taxonomy): Eukaryota > Metazoa > Chordata > Mammalia > Carnivora > Mustelidae > Martes > Martes martes. The sequence continues at coordinate 211,616,895 of NC_137888.1, read as the reverse complement.
CCGCCACCCATGCCCAGCACAGGGCCCAGTATACATTAGGTGCTCCCTGGAAAATTTTTCTGTATCTCATCAACAGAGAGTTTCTGCCAGCAAGGCTGCCCCACAATCGTGAGAAGGATGGACCAACGGCCTGATGGAAAATGAACGGGCATTTGCATGCATGGGCCAAGACCGGGGAGAAAAAAATCTATCGGGGAAGATCCTGAGCATGGGGGTGATCCTTAGCCAAGGCTCACCACTGCCGCCCACCATCCAGGTGTCAAGGCCAAAGGGGCAGAAGACCTTGGGGGATAGGAGGAGCAGGTGTAGAGGCTGGGCTGATCCAGGGTCGGCTGGCCCTTACGTAGACTCTCAGGCCCATATGCACCTGGAATCCGACTTCATTCCCGATGTACAATAACTCGGCAAACTACACCTTTCAGCTCGCGGGTACCCTCAGCAGCCATTCCCAGCCTGGCCCCTAGCCCCCAGCTCCCACCCCACGGACTTCATTTCCCAGCATACTCTTCTAGGACTCCCTCTCCCAGCGTGCTCAGGACGTGGACTCCATCCGGCCTGCAAGCTCCCACACCCAGAACCAAGTTTGCCCCTGAAGACTCCGTCAGTCGACATGACAGACACTTAAGATTTCATCAAGAGCATGGCCTGGGTCTAGGGCTCTGTTTCCCGGCGTGTCCAGGACCTCGAACTCCACCCCCCACCCCTCCAAACAGGCACCAGATATCAGATCCCCCCGCCTACTTTAAGCCCCACCCAGAGCGTGGTTCGCACGCTGGACTCCATTTCCCAGCATGCCCAGGGCTTAGGGCTCCCCCTCCCGGTGTGTCCCAGGAATCGGACTGCATTCCCGCAGCATATCCGGGGCGGCGGGCTCTCACCTGGGAAGGGTCCCTGCAGCTGCTGCAAATTCCCTAAAATCTTCTGGCTTAGCAGGTGGATGAGACGAGTTACGACCTGGGGCACGGGAGGCCGGCGTTCCAGTGAGACGCGAGGGGCAACTAACTGTCCGAGTCCTACCTGGGCGCCTGGGTCCCCGTTACTTGGGCCCCACTCCCAAGAGCCCTGCTCTAATTCGAGGGTCTCTGCCTCCTCCCCGCTCCCTGGGACTCCCACCCTCCCCGCCCCGCCCCTCTATTAGGCCCTGCCTCTTCGAGCCCCTCCCCCCATCAGGACACCAACCCACACAGCTTGGAGCCGCACCTGCGGGTATCGCCGTTTGATGTGGCCCAGCGTGCCCTCCGGGAGTTTGGCCAGCTCCGTGTCGCGCACCGCGTGCACTGTCGTCGCACGAGGCTGCCGTGTCAGCGCCTCCACCTGGGGGGCCCCGTTTATGACCAGGGCTGCTTGAGCCAGGAGGCCCCGATGGGAAAGGGGGACCCAGACCAGAGGCGCTACCGCCCTACCCCCAACAGACCCCTGAGATGGGTGGAAATCGAACCCCACTACTCATTAGGGCTTCAGGGAGAGGGAGAAGGTTAGGGATCCATGCCCGGGTGGGGGTGTGTGTGTGTGTGTGTGTGTGTATATGCACATACGCAGGGGGTTGTCTCCTCTTCTAAGAGCGGTCTAGGGACGGAGTCCAATTAAGACAAGAATTTGCCCCCTCCTCCTGCCCACGGAAAGGAGCTGGACAAACGGACTGGGCTAGGCCAACGGTCGGGAGGCCATCACCAATCCATCAGATTACCCCGGACGCTGTATTTTGTTGGGAATAGTGGGAGGGAACCCACAGTGGGAGTGATCAGAGGGCCGTGGGGGGGGGGGGCGCGGCACTCACCACACCGATGAGGTCCCCGCGGCCGTACTCGCCCACCAGCTCCTTCTTGCCGCTGCCCCGCTGGATGACGCTGCGCAGCCGTCCATTGAGCACAATGTAGGTGCAGTCGGAGCGGTCGCCCTGCCTGGGGTGGGGGGCAGGTAAGACAGGGTTGGGGCAGGGTCTTAGGCAAGACCTGAGCTGCAAGAAAGGCCAAGGTCTGCACCTGTACAAAGCACGGCCGGCCTCCACCGCTGTCCAGTCGATGGCAAAGTCCATCTGGCGCACGAAGGGCGACATCCTTGCGGCCACGGTGTGCGCGGCACTCAGCACCACACTGGGTTGTGCTCGCATAATCCTGGAGAGGAAAGTTAGGGGGGCATGGGCTGGAGGGGGGGTGCCCTGGCACATTCCTTAGGAAGTGGAAAGGGTGGGTGACGGTTGGCAGTGGGATCAGAAAGGCTCAAAGCTGCCGTGGAAAGGCACTGGGCCTCCAGAGGGATGACCTCTGCCACAGCAGAATAGACCTAAGTGGGGGCCCTCTGGGTGCCGCTCCCACCCACCATGCGCTGGGTGGAGGGGGGGTGCCCAGCCATACTCATAGAAGTCGGACTTAGAGATCCTCAGGAAGGTGCAGTCACGCTGGGCTCTCAGTGTGAAGATGAGGGGCTCGCCGGTGAGCACTGCCAGCTGGCCCACCAGCTCCCCAGGTTGTGCCACGAACAGGCACACGTCCTCTGCCTTGTCGATCATGCGCTGGTAGACATGCAGGCAGCCCCACAGCACAAAGTGCAGGCTCACATCCTGTGGGGCAGAGGAGAGCTGGGCACACGGGCAACAGTCCCAGCGCCGACCCAGCCGAATGCGCCCAGAAGAGAGGCCAAGGAAGGAAAAGTTGAAGGGGAGGAGTAAAGGCTTTGGCTCGCTCAGCTGCACAGCATATGTATCTAACTCCCATTTGGCACCAGGGCAGACATTACTAATGGATCACCAAAAAACGGAGCTCAGATTAAGGCCCATAAATTATTCCCTAAATAAAGGTTTTCTTTTATTTTTAAGTAACCTTTGTGCCCAACATGGGGCTCAAACTCACAACCCCCGGAAGCAGCCGGGTGCTCCAAGGCCCATAAATTCTTTTCAATAAGGCCAGCAAGAGGAGGCAAGACTGGCTACGCAGGGCTGTGGCTGAGCTAAACCCTCTTTGCTTATGCTGGGCATCTAGACAGCCCATGGAAGAATAAAGCTGGACTCTTGGGGCACCTGGGTGGCTCAGCTGGTTAAGCATCTCCCTTCAGCTCAGGTTGTGATCCTGGAGTCCTGGGATCAAGTCCCACATCGGGCTCCCTGCTCCTTGGAGAGCTTGTTTCTTCCTCTGCCTGTCTCCCATGAATTAAAAAAAAGAAAAAATTTGACTCGTACTTCACACCCTACCAAAATGATCAAAGACATGGATGTAAGGGCTAAAACTAAAATTCTTTGAAGAAAATACAGCAGCCAATCTTTGTGACTTTGAATTTGGCAATGCATTCTTGGACAGAACACCAAAAGTGTAAGGAACAACAAAAAACTGATCGACTGGACTTGATTAAAATTAAACTTTTTTTTTTTTTGAGTTTCAAGAAAGTGAAAGGACAACCCAGAAACTAGGAGAAAATATTTGCAAATCATGTATGTTTGCTCAGGGTCTTGTATCTAGAACACGTAAAGAATTCTTACAACCCAATAATAAAAGGACCGATAACTCGATTTAAAATGGGCAAAGGCTCTAAACAGACACTTCTCCGAAGATAAAGGTCCAATAAGCACATGAAAAGATGCTCAAAATCAGGGGTGCCTGGGTGGCCCAGTGAGTTAAGTGGCTGCCTTTGGCTCAGGGCATGATCCCGGTCCTGGGACCAAGCCCCACGTCGGACTCTCTACTCAGCAGGAAGCCTGCTTCTCCCTCTCTCTCTCTGCCTGCCTCTCTGCCTACTTGTGATCTCTCTGTCAAATAAATAAATAAAACCTTAAAAAACACGTTAGGGTGTTGAGCCATCGAAACTCACACGCTGCTGGTGGGAACGGAAAGAGTGCCACTGCTCTGGAAAACAGTCTGGCAAAAATCAGAAACAGTCCACAAGGAGTAGAGTAGGATTGTCCTGACCCAGCAACTTGACTCCTATACACACTCAGAAGAAATGGAAACCCACATCCCCACAGAAATTTGTACAGCATCATGCATAATAGCCAAAAGGTGGAAACCACGCAAGTGTCCGTCACATGACGACTGCACACACAAAACGTGGCAGGCTCACACAATCGATTATTTCATCATAAGGGAGGGGCACCGACACACACTACAGTGTAGACGAACCTTGAAAACACGATGCTACGTCAAAGAAGTCAGCCACAGGGGGCCACATCCTGTAAGATTCTATCTAGACAAAATATCCAAGACAGGCAAATTGATAGAGACCTAAGACTAGGAGCTGCGTATCGCTGAGGTGGGGGTTTGGAGGCAGGAGGGGGTTAGCTAAAGGGTATGAGGTTTCCTTTCAAGGTGATCAAAATATTCTTTCAATTCCAAGTTGATAGTGGTGATGGTTGCACAACTCTGTGAATGTACTAAAAACCCCTGAATATATTATGTGTGTACATAATATATAAATAAGTACGTATGTGTATGTATACATAACTTTTGCTCCCAGTTCCCTCATTCCACTCCATCCCTGTTGACTTCCTTTTGTTTCCCAGAGACCACATACCCTATTCCCGCCACAGGATATTTGCACAAGCTTTCCCTCCGTCTAGAAAGCTCTTTTCTCCCCCTGGCACCTAGTTAATCTCTCCCATCCTTCCTCCTCAGCTGGAGGTCACCTTCTCAGAGGTGTTACCCTGCCCAAGCCAGATTTTGTAAAGCCAAGAATGTCTTTTATGTGTAAGCATGAAGCACATATGGTTTTCCAAGAATTAGTGTGATTCTTTGAGCGCAATGTCAGTCAGAATTGTGGGCTTCCCAAGGGCAAGGATCTTGCTGGTGTTTCCTGCCTCTACAGCCCCAGGAGATGCATACACATGCTGGAACCTCTAAGACAGAATTTCCAGACTCTGGTTGGGATATGAACGGGAATTACTAATATTAAGCTGCCACTTGTCATCAGATTGAGAAACAAATCTCTTCATTGCAGGACTTCTCAGAGCCTTGAATATGTTAATGGTGTTCCCAAAGAGCTTCCACAAAGGGATTAAACAGCTAACATTTCCCAAATCTGTTTGAGCACAGATCCCTTGTTCATGATACAGGTGTTCCATGAAACACACTTCAGGAAATGTCTGTAAAGCAGAGTTTCCTAACCTTGGCACTATTAACACTTGGGACTGAATAATTCTGCTGTGGGGGGCGTCCTGTGCATTTTTGCATCTCTGGCCTCTACCCACTAGATTCTAGTAGCACCCTCCTAAGTCAGTAAAGAACGCCTGAACAGGGGTGCCTGGGTGGCTCAGTGGGTTAAAGCCTCTGCCTTCCGCTCCGGTCATGATCCCAGTGTCCTGGGATCGAGCCCTGCATCGGGCTCTCTGCTCAGCAGGGAGCCTGCTTCCTCCTCCCTCTCTCTCTCTGCTCCTCTCTTTTTTTTTTTGTGATCTCTGTTTGTCAAATAAATAAATAAAATCTTAAAAAAAAAAAAAAGTCTGAACATTGGCAAATGTCCCTGGAGTGGGGGTGGGGGATAAAACCACCCCCAAATGAAAAACCATTGGTATGAAATTTTGGAGGGAGGCATAGCAGATCAGCATCCCTAACAATGTTTTGAAGGCCCCCAGCAGCCTCAAGTGGCGGCAGACCAACCAGTCTGATCTGTTCGCAGGCCAGGCTGGGGCTAGGTTGAGCCCAGCAAAGTCTCCCAGATAGGAGGGCCCAGGGGCCCACGACAAAAGCCACAGTGTGACCACGATTCCTCTGCGCTCCCCCACCCCCAGTACCAGTGACCTGGCAAAAACCTCCCCCAGCTTCCTCTATAGAAGGAGCCCACCCAGCAATGAGCACTCCAGGTGACAGCTCGAGCAACAGATCAAGTACTACAATATCCCAGCCAGCTGGGCCGCGCCCCTACTCCACCCGACCCGCCCCCCCCACCCAAGCCTCAGGCCCTCCCTCCCACTCCCCTGGGTGGGGGGGGCTGTGGTCTCCCCATGAACTGCTCCAACCCCTCCCCCAAGCCTGGGATCTCTGAAAACCTTAAGCGGTTCAGAGCGCCCTTCCTTCCTCGTGACAATTCTAGCAGACAGTTATCATTATTACCCCATTCCGTGCATGAGGAAGCTAAGAACTTTCTCAATGATTTGGCCTAGGTCACAGAGGAAGTCAGGGCGGAGTGTGATCACAACTCAACCCCCCCACCCCCCTAGTCCAGAGCCCTCTTCCTCCACTGTGCTTCCGGACTGAAATCATGACCAGGTCTCAGTTTCCCCAAGTGGGCACTAGAGGGATTCATGGGATACAATTTCCTACGCTCCCGGACATCCAGCCCTAGGGGCTGGTTCACGGCCTCTGTGTCCAGATTCTGATCCCTACCGTGCTTAGCGCACACCCATCCCAGCGGGGACGCAGGAAGAGAAGCAGGTGGTACGTCAGAGAATACTGCAGACTTGAAAAGTCAGAAAACAGAAGTCACAAGGAAGGTCAGGACAGGTAAGAGAGACCTAGGAGCTGCGGTCCTCAGATAAAAGGTCAAGGATTAGAAAGTAAAGGTCAGTGGATCCAGACGGCGGAGGAATCAGAGTCCTAGCGTCTCGGGGCAGGAATAGAAATCACACGCTGAGGGATGTACATATGGGGTCAAACAGAAAGATCAGAGATCAGAAAAAGGTCTTGGGTCTGAGTTGCATTAGAGCCCAGGGATCAGCCTCACCTGGTCTCCCTGGCGGGCGATGATGGTACCAGCTTTGGCGTGATGTAGCAAGACCCGGCTGTTCAGGAGGGAGGGGTCCTGGAGAGAATGGGGGTTGAGACGGGCCCATCTGGGCCTCCCCGCCCTCCATTCCACATCCCCTAGGACCCCGCGGCCACCCACCTCAATCCGCATCAGTTTCGCCAGCTCCCGCTTTGCTGCCTCAAAGATGGTGCTTGTCTGGCGTCCCTGGTAGGGCCCGAAGGGGCAGCCACCGGCGGCCAGCTCGTCCTCGCCGTAGCTGTGCTCACAGGCCCCTGCTGGCTGCTCCCGGGGCTCCTGAGTGGGCGTCTGCACGGGGGAAGGCCTGTGACCTCTGTGCTCCCACCTGAACCTCTTTCGGAGATGCCACCGTGGGCCAGGCCAGGGTGCTGGGAGGGCACTGGGGAGGGGAGGGGAGGAGAGGGCAAGGCCTTACCCGAGCGGGAGCTGCCTGGGGCCCCCCTGAAGCCTCTTCCTGCAGGGACACGGAGATCCGGCCACGCTCATACGCCATGTCAAAGTCCGAGCGGGGGCCACCCTGCAAGCCTGCGGTGGGCAGGAGGTATTTTATAAAAACAATCACGCTGACAGCGACCCCAGTTGACTTAGGTGCCAAATCCCCTATCTGTGCCGACACAACTGCTCCACTACTGCATTTGCCCTCAGAATCCTTCTTAACCACAGCTGGGAAGACACCGTCTCAACAGTCGCCCGCAAAAACGTCATGAAAATACAGCGCGTTCCCACTTCGCAGATGGGGAAAATCAAGGCTGGAATGCCCACAGGCCACCCAGAAGCCTGATGGCCTCTCCCCCTCCCCCACCTGGTGCCCGAACCTGAAATGTCCACTGGCATGGAGATGCAGCGACTCAGCAGGGGGGCCGAGGGAGCCTCCAGGGACGTAGGCTTCACTGGGTCCCCTGGGAGAGACACGCGGTCAGGCTCCCGCCCCTCGGAGCCACCAGGCCTACAGCTCGGATCACAGGCTAGGGCACTGAGCGGGGTTGAGAGAGGGGTCATTTCAGTCTCTGAGGACTAGGGGACTAGGAAAGCGATCCTGATGCCCCGCCCTGGGGCCGAGGCCAGGGGTCTCCGGGGGACCAGACGGGAGTCAGACCTAGGTGCCGAGCTGTGGGGTCCCTGGGAAACGGCTGGGGTCACGTCTGATACCTGCAGGTCCAGGTAGCGGGGCCCCAGTGGGGTCAGGCGGCCGGCCAGGACTCTCCCTAGGCTCCTCGGGAGCTGAGGTACTGACCACCCGCTTGGAGCCGCGCACGGGGCTGGTGCGGGCTGGGAGGCCAGGGCTGGGGAAGAGGCGCAGGGGCTGGATCTCCTGGTGACAGAGAGCACCCTCGCGGCGGGTCCCGGGAGGCGCGCGTCCCCCTCCCCCCAGCCTCCCAGCCGCGTACTCCCTGGGCTCCCTGCGCAACTCACGTGGCTGAACAGCTCATTGGTCAGACCCAGGTAGTTGTGAAGCGCCAGAAAGGTGACCCGCTGCAGCCTCACCATGATGATCTGTGCCCACGGGGAAGGGACAGGAGACACCGGGTAACGCGATTCAGAGAACAGGGAGTGGGGAAAAATGGGGACTAGGCATTAACGGGGCGGAAGGGTGGGGAAAGTCAAGGTCGGGAGGCATAAGGGGCTGGCCAGCGGCACAGGGTGAGCCAGGGAGAAACCCACAATCGGGTGGCAGAAGCCTGGGGAGAAGGGGGCGGAGGCAGCTAAAGGGAGGGAACACGGGCCCCCAAAGATCTGACTGCTCAGGGCTGATAAGCGCAGCCCGCAGGAGCCTGGGACGGGTCGGGGCAAGCAGAGGGAGGCGGAAGGCCCGCTGACCTGCACCACCCGCACCAAACTCTCGGGGTACTTGGTGAACACGGCAGAGAAGGCCTCCACGGGCAGCCGCAGCACCGTGGAGTCTCGGGCTGCCCGGGCAGACACAGTCCTCTGGGGGTGCTGGTGGCCCTGTGGGTGTGCGCAGAACAAGGAGGAGGGAGATCAGGGGCTATGCTCTCCGAGTCCTTCCCAAGGCCAGTGCCTTGTGAGACCACTGGGAGCATCGGAGGGGACTCTGGGACACTGAGGCCTCCCACGTGACCCTCTCCGAACCAACCCACTGACTGGGTCCTCATACCCAGTCTCCTTGTCCCCCAAGACTAATCACTCACGGTGATGACATCCAGGATGCTCAGAAGGCTGTTGACGCTGTCCCCAGGGACCACTTCCTTCACCACACACTCCTTCCCATCCTGAGACACAGAGGGTGGAGGCAGGTGCTGACTGGGGCTGTCCCCACCTTACCAACTGGCATTCCACCCCTGAGCTCTCAACTCACCACCCAGTGATCCCTGACACCCCGATCCCCGAACCCACCCAATCTCTGACCGGCTTCTACTTTCTGGCCGTCATTAACCGTAACCGCTGACCGTGTAGACCACCCCGACACCCTTGCGCATTCGTTCCCAATTTCTGCCTGCACGTCTCCAAAGACCGCGAAGCCCGCCGCCCGACAGCAACGCCTATCCCAGTCCCCACTGCCCATCTCCCTGTGGTGCCCCGCAGGTGGTCCACTCACCGGCCCCGGGAGACAGAGCTCCAGCAGCCCGTCCTGCACCACGTAGATACTGGCATCCGGCTGGCCTGGCCGGAAGACGTAATCCCCCTGGCTGAGCCGTTGGAAGACCATGTGTCGGCAGAGCTCCAGGAAGAGCGGCTTCTCAAAGTGGCCCAGCACCCTGTTGGATGGGACAGGGAGGGGGAGGAATGCACGTTAAGTGAGCCCCCAGCTCTGCAGCCACCCCCCTCCGCCTGCACCCCAACACTGACCGGACATTCTTGAGCATGTAGAGCACCTCGGAGGGCAGGTGGGAGTTAGCCAGGTCACCCTCCGTCAAGTCAGCCTCAAGCACCGCCGGCGGGGGCTCCTTTCGTTGCAATGTTGGTGCCTCTTTCTGGATACGAAGGATCCTGGCGGGAAGACAGGGGTCGCAGGGGGCAGGTAGGGAGCAGGCTCGGGCAGACCTGAGTCTCCCACACGGCCTTTCCTCTAAATCACAAAAAACAGGGCTCAGCCAACTCTGGCCTGCTACCTACTTTCATTAAACAAAGCTTTGTTGGCACACGATCATTTACATGTTACTTGTGGCTGCTTTCACTCAGCAAAAAGTTCAAAAATTGTGACATAGTCATATGACCTGCAAAGCCTAAGATGTTTACTAATCTGACTCCGTAAAAAAAAAAAAAAATCTACTGTCTTCTAACGTAAAACGCTGAGATCGCCCCTTCGTTGATCATAAGCTCCTGAGATAGACCCTGTGTTTGGCAGAGTCCTGACATAGAATATGGGCTGTTCCCAGAAATTGCATCTCCATTCACCATGGGACCCCTGAGACCTTCTTCCTAGCACAGATCAGACCCAGAAATTCTTCCTAGTACAGATCAGACCCAGAAATAGCCTCCCCAACGCCAGCAGAACTCTGGGGTAGCTCCCATCATACCAGGAGACCCCATCAGCTGCTCTGATCTTTGTCAGGCTCCCAGAGCTGTCCTTTCCTTCCAGATCTCAGAGAACCTTGAGATGACCCCTTCGATGGTCGCAAAGACGCCTGAAATAGCTCTCTTTGTATGTGGACAGCATGAATACAGCTCTTCTGCTACTCACAGACCCAAAAGAGCCCTTCCCTGCAAGTCACAGGCACCACTGAGCTAGCCAGCCCCCCAGTCACAAGCCCCCCGAGACACCCCCCCTAGAATGAACAGACTCCCAAATTAAATTCCACAATATAGAGAAATCTAGATATAGCTCCTCTTCTGACCAGACAGATCTTGGGCTGGCCCTTGCCCAGTTCACAGAAAGCTGAGATAGCCCCCTGAAGGTCATGACAACATCAGTGTGGCTCCTCCGGGGTAGGGACGCATTGAGACAACCCCTATGACATACAGAGACACAAGACCTAGATCCTCAACTGATCACCGAGGGTCTACAGCTAGCCCTTCTCCTGGAGTCGCAAAAAGCCACGTGAGGACACATCGGCTGCTCATGGACAGCCCTGGGATGACACCCTCAGTGGATATCCCTTAGTGTGAAGACACCCTTGAGACAGACCTTCCAGTCTGTTCCATGATGTGAGGAGATCGACCTCAGAGCCAGCTTCCAACTTAGAAAGCTCCCCGGGAGAGCCTTTCTCAGAGACTCTGAGATAGCCCTTTGCTGATGGCATGGACCCCTGGGATGTCCTCCCTATGCTTCTTAGAGCAAGAAGATTCTTGAAATAACTCCTGGGAAACAGAAACGCCTAAGATAGCCTCCTTAGTGTAGGAAAAACTCCAGGATAGGTGACATAGAGAGATGCTTTCTGACGTACAGAGACTGCTGAGAGAAACCCTAGAAAACAGAAGCTAGAAAGAGCCCTTCCAATAGGTCACAGACACACCTGAGTTAACCCCAGTGAATCACCTCCTGTGTGGGGAGACCCAGGAACTATCCTACATGGAGAACCCAGGCGCAGATCCCCTAAACCTATTACAAAGGGTCTAAGATACTGACTGGAGACAACTGGCTCACAGACGCCGCGCTGCAGGGGGAGCGTCGCTGAGATACATTGTCTCTGGGCACAGAGACACCAGAGCCAGCCTGTCCCGTGTGGGAGAGCTCTGAGATAGCCCCTCTGATGTGGGAAGACTCCCAGCTCGAAGAACCCTTAGCTACACCTTTTGGTGCGGGCTGATTACTCAAACGGTCCCTGAGATAGCCCCCGTGCCCAGTACACCCAGTACACCCAGTACAGCCTTACTTTTTGGCAATGTTGAGCATCTTAAGTTTCTTCTTCATGCGTGGCCGGGAGGTGGTGGAGACGGAAGCATCCACCAGAGAGGAAGTAGATTGTGATACCTAGAAAGGGTAAGGATGGGGGACGGGTGAACTGCCAGTTCAGAACGAGGGAAGAAGGGCCCAGATCCCGAGGACGCTAGTCACGGAGGACGGGCTTCCTAAGACGTGTAAAAAGAAAAAGGGCAGAATCTCTGTGTTCAGCGGGGACCCCCCAGGGTCCTAGACTCACCTTCCGCATAATCTTCCGACCATAGAAGAGCACTTTGTCCCTCTTCCGAAATCGATACCGAGGGCCGTCCGGTGCTGGCGTTTCTGGGGATAAGTGAGGAGAGAAGCACCCTGAGCTCTGCGCCTACTCCACGCGGCCAGAGATGAGGACACTGCGTGCAGACTCCCCTAAGTCCCATCTCTACCGCCTCAGGAACCCGGGCATTTCAGTTCCCGCAGCCACCCCGGAAGGGCCCGCCGGGTTCTCACTCGGCACTCGCAGCCTCCGCACCAGCAGGAGGATGAGCACGGCCGTGACCAGCACCGCGACTCCGGCCCCAATCATCACGCCCAGCACCTGCGGGACGAACGGCACTGGCTGCGCATCGCATACACGGCCTGCCGAGCCCTCCCCGGAGGCCGGGACGCCCCCGTCTCCACCCCATTTGGTCAAGTCCGTCGCCCCCGAGGAGGTCACAGTCGGCCCCTGCCTCGGCGTCCCCATCTGCAGAATGGGCAGCCGCTGCTACCTCCCCGGGGGCGCAACTCTTTCCGGCGGCTCCGCGGCGCGCGGTGCATGCCGGGAAACGTAGTTCCGTCTGAAATTACCGCGAGACTGCAACATGAGCGCTAAGCATTTCGGGAATTGCAGTCCCCGCAGCGCCACACAACCCAACTTTTACCATTCCTGTTTGCAACGGAGCCTCCATCACTTGCTTCACAGTGGGCGGCAGGTCTGGTAGCCCGGAGTCCTGGGGAATAAGAAGCAGGAGGAGCCGGTGCAAGTCGTCACTCTGGGCCCGCTTCTCCCCTTGCCCCCACCACGAGGCTTGCCCCCTTCATACTCGCCGCCCGGATGGCTTTGCTGGCCAGGGGACGGCTGGTGGGGCGCTGTAGAGCAGAGGGGGTGATACAGGTTGACTTCGACGCCGCGCTGGGGCGTAAAGCGAGTCCCTGGCTCCCTTCACCCACACGCCGGGCCGACTAGACGCCCTACGGGTACAGCCCCACCCTGGGGCCAAAGGGCAGCCGGCCGGATACCCACAGTTAGCAACCTGTGCACGGGTCCCCGAAGGGCCCGCCTTCCTCCCGCAAGTGGCCCTCTCCTTGTCTCTGCCCTCCGGGATTGATCAATCCCGACCCAGCAGACCTTAGGCCACAACCCCCTCCAAAAACAGGGTGCCCCAGGCCAGGGGACTTACGGACTGGGGTGCACGGGAGTGCCGCTAGCAACTCCCACATAAGGGGTCCTGGGGCGATGCGGGGGGTCTCGGAAGAATACCGGGACCCCCGGAGTGGGGCGAGCTCCCAAGATGTTACTAGCCGGTGCTCGATTCACCGTTACGCATTAGTGCAGTTATGGGGTCCCTGACAGTGTGGAACATCACTGGGACTCTGGGAAAGATGCTAGGGCCATTACTGGGAGACGTAAACAGGGACGCGGGAATTACTGGGAGTCACTGTAAAGTTACTGAGGGAGTCTCAGGAATAGAGGACTACTGCTGGGAGCTGGGTGGGCACGTCCCTGAGGTCGTTTGAGCAAGAGTCGACCTAGGAATGAATGCCGGAATATTACTGGGACTTCTCTGGAAAACTGAGAATATTTCTGGCACCGCTAGAGTACTAACGGAAATTTGGGGGCGTCACTGGGCCCTGGAAATATTACCTGGAAAATTCAAGGGGAGGACTAGTTCCCTTCCACCCTAGCGCGCACCTGGCTCCCAGCACGGAAACACCTGCCGGGAACTGGGGGGATGGGAGCATCAGAGAGTCCCGCGCTATTGGCCAGCAGAGGAGAACAGGTGCTAACGACCCCCTAAGGGACGCCTCTGAGGGGGCGACAAAAACCCGGACTCACCCACCGGGCCGCAGCCGCGGTCCACTCTGCGCCAACACCGGTAGCTTTCCGCCCAGCCCGCAGGCGCTGTCCCTTTAAATTATTCCCCGCAGGGCGCGCCGCGGCCCCGCCCCCCACCGTGTTTGTAAGGTCTCGCGCAGCCCGCCACGCTGTTTGACGACGCCTTAAAGGGGCCGAAACCGACCGGCGCGGGGAACACCCCTCCCGCTACAAATGTAGACACATTCATTTTCCCGTTTATTTAACACCCACCCCGCCCGTCCCCACCCGCGTCCGACCCGACTGGCCCAGGTCCTCAGGGCGCGGGAGGGAACCGGTCCTTAAATGCAAACCCTACAAATAAATAAGCGTGAGTCTCCGCAGTCGGAGGGCTAGTGTCCAGTAGCAGGGGCGGCTCCGACTCAGTTCACCAGCAGCGAATGCTCCTCCGAGGCGTCCCTGGGGGAGAGGCCGTGTCAGCCTGCCAGCCGGGGCGGAAGGGACCAGTTCCCTCTGGCACGCTCCCTGTCCCCAGACCCCAATCCCCAGCTCGCACCTGCCGCAGCAGCAGAGGAGGCTGCAGGCGGAGCCGCTCCCGCGGCGGAACTTGCCGGAGGTGGGGCTGTCCTGGCACTGCGCGATGTAGGCCTGGAGCTCACTCTCCTCTGCGCCAGCACCGCCGGGGTGCTGGGGGACAAGTGCGGGGTGGCCCCTTTGAAGTCTGCTCTCTTCCCCCCCACCTCCTCGCCAGCCAGCTAGCCACTGGGATCTCCTCCCTGTGACTCGCCACGAACCAAGCTTCCCCCACCCCCACCACGCCTAAGCACACGAGGTCCCCTCCACCGGTCATTCCTCGGGGTTTGCTTCCCCGGGAGACATTCCCTGGCCCCCGAAAATGTGCACATCCCGCATCTTGGTCAGTTGGTGCCTTCTGCCGCTGCTTCAGCACCCAGAGCCGTACCTGACACAAGCTGGGGGCCTGGAAGGGAGCATCTACTGAGTGGGCACACATGGCAGGAACCAGGTCTGGGCCTGTATATCCAAGGCTGATACACACGTGTGACGTTTAGGTGCTAGAGCAAGACCCAAGACTCCTTGGGCCCGAGTGACAGAAGTGTATCTGTGGGATGACTGTATCCATGCTTGGGGGGTGCGTGTCTGCCTCCCCAGCAGAACCCTGACTTTCAGCAGAGCCTTCACCCATCCCAACCTGTAGAGAAGCCATCATCTCATCCCCAAGTCCTTTCTGGCTACTGGGCCTTTGGCTGTTCCTTCTCCCTCGTGCTCTCTCCTGGACTCTCCTGTCAATCCAGAAGTTTCTGATACAGGAGAGTTTGCTATCTGTGCTGTCTGATCTGGTAGTCACTAGCCATATTAGCCTTTGCGCACTTGACAGGTGAATGGTGTGAGCAGAAATTGCATATGAAATTGTGTTTCATTTCAAGTCAAGTCAATATTTTAACAGTCACATGTGGCTAGGACCAGTACTGGCACATTCTAGACTTTCCTGGACTCACCCCGATACCAGTCTAAAGCACGGGATCCCTCTGTAACCTTCATCCCTCACCAGTCGGTCATCACACTTCCGTTCACAGATCACCCATCTTGCCTACTGGTCTGGCATGGTCTGTATATACCGCATTTCCCAAATACCTAGCACAGGGCCCTCAGACACACACTTGCTAAAAGAATCATGGGTACCTGCCACCCTCACATTCTACTCCAACCCCTCTCTCCTCTGACCCCTGCAGCGTGCAGGGCCACCACCATTCCCTGGAGCCAAAGAGCTCCCACCCAGGCCATCCTACAGGACATGTATAGGATCTGGGATTCTGGAATCACACAGTCCTGGATTGAGCCTGGCTCTACCACTTAGCAGCTGACCTCAGGGAAGTCACTAAAACGGTACACCCTGGTTTCCCCGTCAGTGAAAGACATGGGAACCTGACCTGGCCCCAGCCCCGCCTTGATAAAACTGAGAATGTGGCAGCTGTGGTCAGCACACCCCACTCCCCCCTCCCGGCTTTTCAGTCTCCCATCTTCTCTCCCTGGGTCTTTCCCTCCTCACCCTGCCTCGTGCCCCCTGAGACCCTGCCGGGGCCAATTCCAAGGGACCCGGAGCCCAAGGTTCAGGACCGTATATCCGTGAGGCTTGACCCCCCCAATGGAGACAGGTGGCGGGGGGCATGCGGGCCGGCGCTGACCTTGATGGTGTCATAGGCGCCAGTGATGAGCGCGATGAAGAGGCTCAGCACCATGTAGATGAAGAGGCTGATGAAGGAGTAGAGGTAGAGCTGG
The DNA here is from genome assembly GCF_963455335.1 of Martes martes. Classification (NCBI taxonomy): domain Eukaryota; kingdom Metazoa; phylum Chordata; class Mammalia; order Carnivora; family Mustelidae; genus Martes; species Martes martes. The sequence goes on along the minus strand of NC_137888.1, from coordinate 211,601,053 downwards.
GAGAACAGCCAGACGAGGCTGCTGCGGCCCTGCTGAGCCTGCATCGCGGCGAACGTCACGAACATGTCGTCCCCGTTGATGAGCGAGAACAAGCACTCCGACACCATGGACAGCGAGCGAAACTGCCGGCAGGGCAGTGGGGTTGTGGGGTCAGAAGGACCGTGGGTAAAACTGGGGGCTGGGGATGGGGTGGGGTCATGGGGCGGGGGGGGGGGTCAGAGGGAACGATGGGCCGAACTGCTGGAGACCTCCTGGTAAGGTACCAGGGGTCAAGGTGGACCGTTCAGTGTTAGACCAGGGCTCAGAGGGTTTAGCGGTGGGCTTGGAGGGAGGGGAGACGGGAACCCGTTGACGGTGGGTCAGGAGCACCACGCCCCGGCAGCCCCTACCTTCACATGGTAGGGCCCCAACACGATCCAGCCACAGAAGCAATAGCCCAAGTAGATGACAGCCACACAGCAGCAGAAACGCATGACGCTGGGCAGGGCCACCCGCAGTGTGGCAATGAGAATCTGTGGTAGGCAGATGGGGGGGGAGGGGTCCATGTGGGCGTGGCCTCAACTTCTACTGGCCTTGTGAATGGCGGGGCAGGGCCTGACCATTCCCCACCCACCCTCTGCTGGACTCAGCTGGGGGCAGTGCCCACGGTTCTGCTTTGGCTGTAGGGACAGGTACGTCTGGGTGGGCCGGTGTGGGCAAGAGGCTCATGACAGGCCATCTGTAGAGGCTGGTGATGGCCACAGGTGTATGAATCTACCCAGGGGAGGACAGTGAGACTTGGGGAGCACGTGGCCACCGCCTGGAGGGTCCAGCCTGCACACACGAAGCTTACGTTGTACTTATGGAAGAAAGTCAGATAGCGGATGACGCCGACCCAGACGAGCAGCGTGGAGGTGCCCAGGAGAATGCTGCAGACGTCGTAGCTCGCCAGGTTCTAGGGGCAGAAGCAGTGTCACCCCCACTTGGCTTGGCCCTTCCTGCAGGCTATGGCCCCAGGCAGGTGCGGGAGGGGTGGGGGGGGTGGCATAAGGGACCAGGACCCACCTTGGCTTCTATGCCGATCTTCATGATGGTGCCCGAGATGGTGAGCACGTCGCTGGTGACCAGCAGGATGTACCAGCCGTTGACAAATTCCAGCCGATCCCAGAGGCTGATGACCCGTCCCCGCTGCCGCCACATGAACCCAACAAACTCCTACAAGGAGGCAGGTGGGGTGAGGGCCGGCCAGCCCCAGCGAGGGACCCTCTCTCCCCCAGCCCTTATGGGCCCCCGAGATGGGCGAGGCTGGCTCAGGCACACATGTGTGACCCTGGAGGCAGCACTCACGTTCTGCAGCAGAAAGCCACGGAGCAGCGAGCGGGCACACAGCAGGAAGGAGAAGGAGCAGGTGAGAATCACGACCACGTCAAACAGGAGCCGGAAGCTATTGTCTCCTGTGGGGGGGAGGACTTGGGTAGGACCGGGGTGTGGCCTGAGGCCTTGGGAGACTGGGGATGGGGCCAGGCCAGGCCTAGGGGTCTGTAGGACTGGTTGTGACTACTCCACAGGCTAACGGGTTACCTGGGGGAGTCAGGAACTGGGTCGGTGCTGGTCTGGGGCTTGGGGGAGCCCCCGGGCAGCTCAGGGCCCTAGCTAACATGGGTCTGGGGGTTGGGGGCTCACCATGCCTGAAGACGCTGGGATGCTTACACTCCTGGATGTGGGCCTGGGTCTCCAGGCTGATGGGGATACGCCCACTGTGCGCCTTATTGTCAAAAGTGATCTGCAGGGGTGTGGCGGGGCAGGAGGAGCCAGAGTAAACCTTGGCGGACCTAGGCTCCCAGGCCCGCATGATGGATGGTCCATCTGGCCCCAAATCCCTTATTACCCCCCAAATTGCCCCTGGCCAAGGGTCCCCAGCCCCGGAGCTCAGGGGGTCCTGCGGGCAACCCCTCTCACCGGCGGGCCTGCCACCCTTGTCCCGGATACTGGGCTTACCAGGACACTGAAGGTGTAGCAATCTGGAATTTCATTATTGATCAAGCTCTGGAGATTGATGGTCTTCAGCTGGAAGTGGATGGTGACGTTGATCAGCCTGGGAGGGAGGCGTCGGTGAGGAAGGGGGCTCTGCCGGTCCCTCCTGCCACCCCTGCCCTCCACCCCCACCCCACCAGCAGGGCTGCTGCCCCATGCTGACTCTGCAGCTCAAAGAGGAAATGCTCACACAGAGGCATCAGCATGGGTTTTCCTCTGTCCCCGCCCGTGGTGGGGCGGCCAAGGATGCCTGGCATCCTGCCCGCCCCCAACCCTTGGCCCAGCCCTGGAGGCCCCCCTCCATCAGGCAGTACTTGTGAAATTTGAGCGTGAGGTTCTTGTAACTGGCGCTGCCGTCCGAGAGGGAGAGATCATCACTGGGGGGCACAAGGGGTCTCTCGGGGGGGTCCACCCGGATGCAGTCTGAGGACAGGGAGTCAGGGAAGGGACACTGGGGGCGGGAGAGGCACAGGCAGGTCTCCCCAGAGTCCCCGGCAGCCCCCTTCCCTCCTTCACTTCCCTCTGTGAACTTAACATTTGTCCTTTGTTCCCCACGGTCTCCCCTGGAGAGGACCCAGTTTGTCTCACTCCCTACACAGGCCCTAGGGCCTGACACCCAGTGGGCCCCCAAATGCTCAGTGAACAAACGATGTTAGAACACAACACTTGCACTTTTCTGCACACCAAGCACTCTACCAAAGATGCTGCAAACATGAAATTATTAATGATCAGGACAACCCCATCTTCCAGTGGGATTTTAATTCCAGCAGCGGGTACTACCAACAGCTGTGCCCTGGCCTGCCTACTCACCAGTGACAACCATGGGATCGATGTCAAAGGTGTCGTTGGCTGGGTCCACGTGGCCTCGGTGGTAGTACTGCTGGCAGAGGGCCAGGGCCGAGCCGTTCGCCCAGGGGCCACCCCCGCCTCGCACGTAGGCATACCGGCCAAGCGACACATCAGGGAGCAGGAGGTACTGTGGGCAGAGAAGGGGTGGGTCTGTCAGCCCTGCCCACTCTCCCCTGCCCGCTCACCTACCTGCCCCCAGTTGCCCGCACCTGGTCCACAGCATGGAAGATGGCCTGGTAGAGCTGCTCCCGCGTGTAGGCCGCGAAAGTGTCATCCGCCCCATCCGAGTAGCCCAGCAGGAAGAGGTGGCGGAAGGCAATGGTGTTCTCCTCCCGGAACGTCACTGCCAGCTGGTTGCTGAGCCCGAACAGGATGAGCTGGTGGGGGGAGCGGGAACTGACAAGGCTGGCCACGAGGAATGCCCACCGTGAGCAGCAGAGAGTGGGTGCTCATGTATCTCATGACGACAGAGGCCTATGCTCCCTGGATGTTTACCAGGGGCCAGGTTCTGTGCTGAACCCAAACCTACAGGGTGAATGAGTACCAGTGTTGTGCTCTCTTACGGAGAGGAAATCAGAAGTATCTTAACATACCCTGAATCACAGGATCAGACCAGAGGCTCCTTAGGGCAGGGACTGGGTCTGATTCATCACAGGGTCTCCAAAGGCCACCACAGGGCCTGGGATGGGGTGGGCAGCAACTATCTGCTCAGCCACTGAGTCAGGTCTGAGAGTCAACATGGCATCAGACTGTCTGGGTTCCAGTGCCAGCTCCCCATGCTTGGTGGCTGTGTGACTTTGGACACATCCCTTAACCTCTCTGAGCTTCAGCTGGCTCACATATAAAATGATAGCAACAGGAGTTGCCAGAACCTCAGAGAGCATCTGTGAGGTTACAAAGAGCTGTCCCCAGCACGATCTTAGAGGGCTTCCTGACTGATCACCCCATTACTGCGGGGTCAGGGCCAGGCTTGGACGCCAGGACTCTCCCTTAGGAGCAGCACCGGCCGCAGGTGGTGTTCTGCTGGGGCCCCTGCCGGGCTCACCTGCACGGTGACCACCAATATCTTCACGACTTGCAGCATGAGTTTGAAGGGCTTGCGGCCTTTGGCCCGAAATTTATCACAGGGACTCATGAAGAAGTACTTGAGCCGGCGGCGGAGGTCCTCCTCTTCCAGAGGGGTGGGGGAAGCCCCGGCCCGGGTGCCATACCCAGGACTGGGGCTCAGGAGCCGCTCGGTCTCTGTGGGAATGGGGGATAGTGGTGGGGACCAGGCCCAGGCAGGCTCACCTGCCAACAGGGTAAAGAGGTCCCGCCGCACCAGCCAAAGACCTTGGAGAGATCTCAGAAAACCCAGGAGATCTGCAACATCTTGTGGATAGATGTAAGCAGTCCTGCTCAGAGATTATAAATTCGGATTTGGGGCTCAAGAGGGCCTGAGCTGATTCCGACCCTGCTTATCACTCAGAGGCCCTCTGCCTCTGAGCCTCGGCCTTCTCATCTGCAGAATGGGGCAATAACACCTCTCACCAGGAAGCTGAGCACTGGACACTTACAAGACATTTATCAGAGGGGCTGGCTTGTTCCAACATTGTTCCAGTTGTGGATTTGTGGGAAGAAAAGGAATTGCTTCCACTGGCTCTTCCCAACTCCAGCCTCCGGGCATGAGCATGGAGCTCAGCCACATTCCAGTTTTTTCTGGTCAAACACCCAAAGAAGGACTTTTCCACTCATCATGACCTGGCCCAGCCAGCTGACACTCTCACAAGCCACAGGCCCAGAGAAGGGGAGAATGACAACAGTAACGATAACAGAACACATTTGCTAAAGACTCACTGCACACCAATGGGTGTTATTACCACACTGCCTGTCTGCTAGCTCACCAGCTAATATAACATCTTCGCGAGGGGCACCAGCTTCTGAAACTCTCACAGCTCTCGAACCAGACCTGCCACTTCCCAGTTGGCAGATCCTGGTCATCCTTCAAAGCCTCCATCTTCTCATTTGAAAAGTGGAAACAGGGGGGCCTGGGTGGCTCAGTGGGTTAAGCCTCTGCCTTCAGCTCCGGTCGTGATCCCGGAGTCCTAGGATTGAGCCCCGCATCAGGCTCTCTGCTCAGCGGGGAGCCTGCTTCCCCCTCTCTCTGCCTGCCTCTCTGCCTGCCTCTCTGCCTACTTGTGATCTCTCTCTCTCTCTGTCAAATAAATAAATAAAGTCTTAAAAGAAAAAAAGAAAGAGAGAGAGAGAAAAGAAAAGTGGGAACAAAAAAAGTCTGCCCGTGGCAGGCGCCTGACTGGTTCAGTGGGACAGGCATGCGACTCTCGATCTCAAGCCCCACGGTGGGTGTAGAGATCACTTAAAAATAAAATCTTAAGGGGTGCCTGGGTGGCTCAGTCATTAAAAGTCTGCCTTTGGCTCATGTCATGATCCCAGGGTCCTAGGATCGAGCCCCACATCAGGCTCCCTGCTCAGCAGGAGGCCTGCTTCTCCCTCTCCTACTCCCCCTGCTGGGGTTCCCTCTCTGGCTGTGTCTCTGTCAATTAAATAAATAAAATCTATAAAATAAAATAAAATCTTAAAAGTCTACCCTGAGATTGAAACTCTGAAAGGTTTTCTCTGAATGCAGTGAGATAAAGCAGACAGAAGCCTCAGTTCACCCCCCAAGTCCTGGTAATTCTTCAGCCAATAGAGTCTATTCTAAGCACTGCTTATTCTCTTCACTTCTGAACAACCTAAGAGAAAAGTCCAAGGTTTCATTAACCGCTGGGGTCACAGCTGATCACAGCAGCCCAGGAGCGTCCCTGACCGGGACAACCCTGCTTCTTTCCAGGACCTGGCGGGCCGCCTGCCTGACACAGCTGCCAGGGCAAATGGGAGCACTGTCAGAACCTGTCCTGCAGGGAGGGCCAGCTCCTGGCCGGTCCCTTTGGAGCTTGGATGCTGTTGTGCTTGTTTACAAGATAGTTGGATGGGAAGCCAGAGAGCAAGCAGGTCCGTTTCACTAACTGGGATCTCAGTTAACCCAACCCAGATCCTACCAGCAGGGACAGCTTTCAGGTATCTCCAGCTAGCTCAAGAAGGGAAGACGAACACGAAGAGTCTACCCCCAGACTCCCCCATGAGAAGCAGAGACCGAAGAGACCGGAGGCTGGGTATCCACCGCCTGAGTTCAAGAAAGCCGAGCTCCCACTCCATGAGATCGAGTTCGGCGCCTGGGTTCAAGGAGGTAATCCCCCCAGCCCCCCATCTAAGTTTATAGAAGCTGAGCACGACCTCAAGAATCGGGGAAGGGAATCCTGGGAGTTTCACGTGAGGGTTGGAGAAGCCGGTGCCGGCTGTGTTCGGCAAAGCGAGCAGTCGGAACTACGCTCAGAACGCAAACCCCGGGAACCTCCCGGGCCGGAGGTGGAGAAGCTGGCGGCCCATCCGCTGCCCGAGTTTAGGAACTCTGAGCAGAACCTGCGTCCGGAGAGAGCACACAGGAGTCCCGCCACGGCAAGCACGGGGGAGCGGGCGCCCACCGGCGCGCGGGTTCTAGGAGCCATCTGTCCTTATCTCCACCACGGGAAAGCCGAGAGGGCAACACTGGAGCTCAGGCAAAGGAAACCGGGAGCTCCGCCGCCCCAGGTCGGGGGAGCTGGCCACCCGCCCGCGTTCGGGGTCCCGGGAGGCCGCGCGCGCCCTCACCTGAGCCCCGCCGGCCCACGGGGGCTGCCATGCCGGGGCGGGGCGCGGCGGGGCAGCCGGGGTCCGAGCGCCCGCCGCCCCTGCTGCTGCGGCCTCGCTCCCTCGCGGTGCCGCTTCAAACCCTCTCGGATCAGCTGACTCCCGCCGCGATCACGTGACCAGAGCGCGCTTTCTGCCCCGCCCCCAGTGCACGTGACCGGATCCCATCCCGCCCCCTGCGCCACGACAGCCCCTGCTGCGGCCGTACGCATGCGTGCGTGCCTCAACTGGCTTCTTGCGGGCGGAGGGTGGCCTTGAGGTCCTAACGCCGCCCGGCGCTCCATGGGCTGGGGGATGGGCTGGCTGTGAGAGTGCGCTAGGACGGCGTCCCGTGCCAGATTCTTGAGTTCCATATTCAGTGCTTGACCCCTTACCCTCCGCAGAGTCCGGTGATGACCATATGTCCTGTCATGGCTGCCTCTCCATCCTCCCAGAAACCCGTGGTTACTCTCTTGGCGCTACTGCTCCTCTCATCTGAACCGTCAGCAAATCCTATTTCATTTCCTAAGTATGTCCCAAATAGGACCACTTATACCCACCCCTATGGCCCTCAGCCCCGAGTCCCCCAGCATTCCTGGCCTGCACCAGTGCGGCAACCTCCTCCCTGACCTGAGGCTCCCACTCCTGACTCTCTCCCCTTACCCTCTCCAGGCAGTAGCCAGAAGCATTTTCCTTGAGTAATTCGGATCAGTCCTCTGCCACAACCCGCTGATGTCTTCCCATTGTTCTGGGATGACAAGGGAATTCTGATCTCAGTCTACCAGGTCCCTCTGATCCAGCTCCCATCTCCGCTAGCTTCTCACTCAACGGCCCCAGGGCCTTTGCACTCCTGCTTCGAAGGATACTGGTTAAGAACACAAACTCTGGCGAACAGATAGTTTAGATTAAATCTGGGCCTGGCCAACTGCCACTTTTACATCTTCCAAAGAAGTTCTTAAACTCCACGTGCCTGTTTACTCATTTGCAAAATGGGGATACTTGGTCATAGTTACCTGCCTCTCGGAGCTGTTGAATTAAATGAGAAAACTCAAGATCATGAAATGCAAGAGTGCTGCACAAGGCTGGACAAACAGTACTGATGATTAAAGTAGTGGTTATTGGGATTATGGATTCCTTCCTCAGGAAAGCAGCCCCCCTCTCCCAAATCAGAGGTGTTGATCCTTTTGTGGACCATGAGCATGGTGACAGAGCATTCACACTGTTGCGTGAGATGTGTTGCCTGTCTGATGTGTTGGGGGAAAATGTCTTATTATGCTTTTCTTAGAACGAACTCTACCGGTGGTGCCTGGGTGATTCAGTCGGTTAAGTGTGTGCCTTGGGCTCAGGTCATGATCCCAGGGTCCTGGGATAGAGTCCTGCATCGGGCTCCCTGTTCTGCAGGAAGCCTGCTTCTCCCTCCCCTGCTTCTGCCTCTCTCTCTCTTACATGAAAAAAAATTTAAATCTTAAAAAGAAAAAAAAAAGAATGAACTACACCCTGTAACTACTTCTTAAATGTTCCTGAATTTGGCATCTGTGAGTTCTGTGAAGGCCATGCTTGTCTTGTTCCCGGCTGAGACCCCACCAATCGGCAGATTTATGTTCAACACATAGACAGGCAACCTCTTCCGTCCAGTGCTGTGCCCATAACGTGGGCTGTGAAGGATAAGGGTAGGTTATGTGAACAGATCGGGTAGGGTGCCTTCAGGGTCTCATATCAGCCTCCATTATCAGCCCACTAGACTGTGAAAATGCCAGAAATTCCACCACTCATAGAAAAGCCAAAGGAAAAGGATCCTGCTCAAACCACCTACAGCGGAAGTGTGTCCATGACTAGGGTGGCCAGGTCTGGGGAAACAGAGGGGCAACTGCAGGGAGGGACCAGTGTGAGACCTTGTGGGGGAACTGGGAAGCCTGGAGGATTAGCGGGGAGCAGGGATATTGGGGTTCCAGCTACGGCTGGCATAGGCCACACCCTCCCATCTTCTGAGGAAGGGGCCATGCATTAGGGAGGAAAAAGAGAAAGAGGCAAGCCACACAACACAGAGCCAGGAGGCAGTGGGAGGATTTTACTAAATTGCATGACACACAACTTCCCCAGGCCCCCGTGAGTGTCGGCATCCACTTCAGCCATCCGGCCCCAGCAGAGCCCCTTGCTCCCGCACCCACTCGGGACTCTCACCAGTAGGGAGGGCTGGACTGACAGTGTCATGGGTGGGAGAGCAGGGGTCAGGGTGAGATTCAGGGTTGGGGTCGGGGCTGGGGGCGGGATCCTGGTCAGAGCTGGGATGGGATCCGTGCTCAGGGCTGGCCACGAGGTCAGGATTGGCATTGGGACCAGGCTTAGGGTCAGAAGATTTGACAGAATCAGGGGTGGGGGTAGATTCGGAGCCGGAGAGAGCTTTGGGGCCAGGATTAGGAGGGGAGCCCAGCACGGAGCTAGGTTCAGAGCCCAGGCCGGAGCTGGGGCCAGGGCTGAGGCCCAGGCCGGAGCCAAGAACAGAGACAGCATCAGGACCCAAGAGGGAGACCTGCCCCGGCCTCAACATGGAGGCGGGACTGAGGCCAAGGCCCGCGGCGGCGGCGGCGGCGGCAGCGGCAGCGGCGGCGGCGGCGGCGGCGCCCTCGTGCACCCGCTTGTGCTTGGTGAGGCTGGACGCTTGGCCAAAGGCCTTGCCGCAGAGCTGGCAGCGGTAAGGGCGCTCCCCGGAGTGCACGTGCAGGTGCTGCAGCAGCGCGGAACTCTGGCCGAAGGCCTTGGAGCAGTGGGGACAGGCGTAGGGCCGCTCGCCCGTGTGGATGCGCAGGTGGTGCTGCAGGTTGGAGCTCTGGCCGAAGGCCTTCCCGCAGTGCGGACAGCGGTAAGGGCGCTCGGCCGTGTGCGTGCGCTGGTGCTGCAGCAGCGCCGAGCTCTGGCCGAAGGCCTTGCCGCACTGCGGGCACGGGTAGGGCCGCTCGCCGGTGTGCGTGCGCAGGTGCTTCAGCAGCGCCGAGCCCTGCCCGAAGCCCTTGGCGCACACGGGGCACTTGTGCGGCCGCGGCCCGCCGTGCGTGCGCAGGTGCTGCGCCAGCAGCGAGCCGTGCCCGAACGCCTTGCCGCACACCGGGCAGTGGTGCGGCTTCTCGCCGCTGTGGCTGCTGCGGTGCTTCAGCAGCGTCGAGCGCCAGCCGAAGGCCTTGCCGCAGGCGGCGCACTGGTAGGGCCGCGCGCCCGTGTGGATGCCGCGGTGCTGGGCCAGCGTGGCGCCGTGGCTGAACGACTTGCCGCAGTCGGGGCAGCGGTAGGGCTTCTCGCCGCTGTGGGTGCGGCGGTGCTGGCTCAGCCCCGAGCTGCGGCGGAAGGCGCGCCCGCAGTCGGGGCAGGAGAAGGGCCGGGGAGGGCTGGCAGGTGCAGGGAGCACCGCGGGGCTGGGGGCCAGGACCTCGGGAGTGGCAGTGAGGCTGGATGCGAGGGGGTCCACGTCTGGGGACTCGGTGGGGCTGAGGGTGTCGTTGTTAGGGTCAAGAACCAGGGGGACGGGGCCGATAACATCTGGATCGAGGTCGAAACTTGAAGCCATGGGGTGGAGATCTTGGGGATCCGAGTCCCGGGTGGCTGAGATGGAGCTCGGAGCTTCGGCGTCGGGGTCCAGATCCTCAGAGACGGGCCCCAGATCTTCGTAGCTGGGGTCCGCATCTTCGGAGACAGTGTTGAGGTCTTCTGGGTCTTCACAGACTGCATCCAGCTCCTCGGGGTTGGGGTCCAGGTCTTCTGAGTCGGAGTCAAGCTCTTCATAAGCGGGCCTTGGGCCTCTGTGGCCGGGGTTCCTGACCAGGACCGAGCGCCGCATCCCTGGTGTGGACGTGCTGGCTGCTTCTGGGGCAGGATCTGCAGGGTGAGGACAGAGGGGGGTGGAGGTAGGTTCTGGAGGCCAGGGGATCGCTTTTGGAGTCTGGGCAGGGAAGTGAGAGGGGGCCGTTCCATGGCCCGGGACCCACTCCTCAATACACACACGGATCCTTCTCTTGTCTCAGATTTGCAGGGAGACTTGTGATGCGCTCCAGTCAGGGCAGGGAGAAGAGGGACCCTGCTGGGACATGGAGGGGGGTAGGGTGGGGGGAACCTTCACTTCTCAGCACCACACCTGGATGGAAGTCATGGGACCCGGCACTAGAGGTGTCCAGTGCCCAGCTCCAGGGCTCTGCCCCTCTCTCCATGTTGGGCTCCTCCTCCCGTGGGAAGCTTGGGTCCTGTGGAGGAGAGAGAGCCCAGGGTTCCTTCCCGCTTGACTGGGGAAGAGGGCAAGGGCCTGGGTTCCTGTGCTTGCTCCTAAGTACATGGCCCGAATTTCAGTCCCAGAGTTGGGGGTGACATATTTGGGGGTTCCCTAGGAATAAGGGCAACCTCTGGCTTGCCTCATGGAGAGGACGCATCCTGAGCTATGAAGCTTATATCTGGGGTATAAGCGGGGGTGGGGGGGGCGGCAAACGACAGCTGGTACTCCCCTTGCATCAGTGGGGGAGGGCAGGGGCACCTCTGGCGTGCCTGCTGGGGAAGAGGGACTCGAATGCCAGACCTCACAGTTCAGGGGTGGGAGTGACTGTCAAAACACTTGTGTACCCAAATGCCAGTTCCTAGAGCTAGAGGAGGGGGTTAAGGAGGGACCCGCTGGGGCACAGGGAGACCCATGGACCCCATAGCCAGGGTAGTAGGGACAGGTGTTATACCTGTTTCACCAGTTGGATAGCAGATCCTGAATTCTAACCCCTAGCTGGGGGGGGGGGGGAGCAAAAATAAGACTTAGGGCCCCTCTTGGGTTACTGGGGGGATCCTGGGTCATCTCCTAGGAAAGGGAGATTCCTGAATAACTAACTGATCCAAGGCTGAGGTATGGGGATGGGTGTCCGGACACTTTTTTCATTCCCTCCTGGAGACAAGATCCTGAATTCCAGCCCCACACCTGGAGGTTGGAAGCAGGGTAGAGGAACAATAACTGGGAGCCCTTCTGGGAAGCAGAGGGAGCTCAGGACTACCCAGTGGGGAGGCGATGTCGTGAGCTACCCACTCCATGGCTGCGGGCTGGGGAGCAAACAAACACATCTGTTCCTGGAGGGAGGGATGGGGGGCCTCTGGCTCTCCTGGGGAGAGGGACATGGAGAACCACAACCCCACAGCTGGGAGTGGCTAAGCAAAGGGAGAGGGTGTTCTTCGATCACCTCCTCAACCCAGACACCACATTTGGAGGGTGGGGGAAAACAATGCCTGGGTTTCTGGGGGACAAGGGGGACCTTTAGATTGCCTCCGCAGGAAGGGGCCTTCCAAATTCCCATCTTTTCGCTGGAATGGGGAGGAGAACTGAGTTTCTGGGGGGTGTGGGGGGGAGCCAGGTGGACCTCTGGATCACCTCCTGGGAAGGGGCTTCCAGAACTCTGGACCCCAAAACTGGAGAGGGAGGGAACAATAACGGGGCTCCGGGGGGATCAGAGGGAACCCCGATGGCCCTCCTGAGGAAGGGCCTCCTGAACTCCCGACCTTAGGAGGCTGGAGGGTGGGGAGAACAATACTTAGGGGTCCTCCAGGGTTCTTGGGATGGAGAGCGTCTGGATCGCCTCCAGGGGAGGGGGCGTCCTGAGCTCCCGACCCCACAGCTGAGGGGTGCCCCCCCCATACCTCCCGATTTCAGGCGCCCAGCTCAGGCTGGGCCCTCCCCCGGGGCCACGGCAGCGGAAAGGGCGCGCTAGGCCCGCGGGCTGCAGGGGGCCCCCTCCCCACACGCCCGCGACCCCGCTCTCCCGGGCCAGGCGGGCGGCGCGCGGGCCGGGAAGGTGGGGAGGCGGACAGAGGTCGCCCCGGGCCGCGCCCCGCGCCCGCCCCCGCCCCGGCCCCGGCCCCGGCCCCGGCCCCCGCCCGCCCGGCCCGCTCGCGGGGACACTCACCCGGCGCCCCTCGCCCCTGCCCGGCCCGCCGCGCCCCCGGGGCCCGCAGGAAGCCCCCCGCCCGCCAGCCCCGCCGGCGGCCCCCTCGGCCCAGCGGCCCCGCCAGGCGCTCCCGGGGAGCGAGAGGGGCCGGCCGAGGGCCGCAGCGGGAGCTGCTGGGACTTGTAGTTCGCCCGCGCCCGCCGCGGCCGTCGCCATCGCTGCCCCCGCCCCCCGGGCCAGCCTTTGTCCCGGCCCGGCCGCCCTGGCCGCGCCTTTGTCTGCGCCGCGCCCGCCCGCGCTGCCCTCGGCTCGCCTCGGCCCGGCCCGCCTCGGCCCCCCTCGTCCCCGTCGGGCCCCCGCCCGCCTCGGCCCCGGCCGTGGTCTCTCCCTGCCCCTGTCTCTCTCTGCATCTCTGCTCCCCTCTCGGCGCCTAGCTCTGTTCCTTTCTGTCTCTCTGTCCCTCTATTTCTGCGGCTCTCCCTGTGTCAGTCTCTCTGCCTCTGTTCCTGTCACTTTTCCTGCCTCTGCCTCTCTGTCTCTCTGTTTCTGGCCTCCTCTGTCTGTCTCTGCCTCGTGCCCATGTCTCTGACTCTATTTTTGTTCAGAAAGCACCAAACCTCTATTCTCTGGCAGACTGGCGGGGCACATAAATGAAGCCAAGGCTCTGAGAAGGCCTGCAATTGACAAAGTTGTTCATCTTTGCTCAGTCCAGCTACTCCCTGTAAGATTCCCCAAGGAAAAGGCTTGGGAGCCCTGTCCCTGAGTGTTTTCCTCCTCCTACCCGGCTGATAGGTCACTCACTGCTGTCACTGGTGGACTCCCTGTGTCTGATGCCCACAGGCGTGATGATCTCTGGAGAAGCCTAGGCCACAGCGGGGAAGGACTCTGGGCAGACTTTACCTGGAGACAGAGATCCCCGCAAAGAGGGAATGAAAGCCAGCCCCAGCAGCTGGCAGCTGGGCTGCGATGTTCTTCACTGAGCATAAACAACAGTCACAGAATATAAACAATGATCACACAAGGCCGCTCTGTGACCACGTCTGAACCAGGCCAGAGACAAGGACACTCTGCGACCACAAAAACGAATACACACCCTCCTGTCCTGGACTAACGCGATGACTGTTGCTTCTTACCAGTGACAGCTCTGCTTCCATCCTCCCACTTCCGAGACAAAAATCATCCAAATACTCAGTTACCAATCCGCTCCCAGCTTCCCGACAGCACCAACCTAGAATTGCTTCTCCTCTCTTTAACTCTCCTTAAAACTCCCCCCACCCTGCTCCACATGCGTGAATCCTATAAGATGCCCTCCTGTCCCCCAGCACCCTCCTAAGGAGGCACCCGTGATTCCTGGTATCTGAGCTTCCCTTTTAGCAAGCTGAAAAAAACTTTTTTGGCCACAGCTGTATTTCCAAGGGTCTTCGGTGAATTTTGACACCACCTACCCTTGAACACAGCCTCAAGCAAATCAGGCTTCCAGGAGTCTTCTCTCTTCTTTCCTGAACCTTCTAGATCTGTGCTGAACACAAGGTCTGAAACTGGCTTTCCACCTTGCTACGGAAGAGCCCACAGCAGAGCTGAGAGATGGGAGACTGAAATTGGATTATGTCACTAGTTCCTCAAACTGCCACCTCCTGGAAGGTCCCGTAACAAATAATGCTTGTAATGACAGCTGTTGTTTCCGTCCGCTAAGTATCTTTTTCTTTTTTCAAGGATTTATTTATTTATTATTTTAGAGGCAGGGGTGGGGTGGGGTGGGCTGGGGACCGAGGGAGAGAGAGAGAATCTCAGGCAGACTCCCCACTGAGTGCAGAGCCCTACGCAGGGCTTGATGCTGATGAGAGTGCCTGGAAAGGGAAGGGGATTAAGGGAAGTAACCTTAAACCGGAATTGGCAGAGCAAAGGTGAGGTAGAGGAGCAGAGCCGCCACAGACACATACATTCACTACAAAGTGAGTGGGGCTGCCTAGATTTACACAGTGCATACAATCTGCCCTGAGAAGAGCCTTCCTCAAGAAACAAGCGATCGTTGTTATGTGGAAGAAAAATAAGCTGATTAAAATATTTTTTTTTCCTGATTAAAATCTTGCCGACTTGGGGGTGCCTGGGTGGCTCAGTCAGTTAACATTAAGCGCCCGACTCTTAGTTTCAGCTCAGGTCATGACCTCAGGGTCCTGGGATCGAGCCCTGCATCAGGCTCTCTGCTCAGTGGTGAGCCTGCTTTCCACTCCCACCCCCACCCCCGCCTGCTTCCCTCTCTGCCTACTTGTGATCTCTGTCTGTCAAATAAATAAATAAATAAAATCTTCTGAAAAAAAAAGATTTATTTATTTGACACAGAGAGAGAGAGAGATCACAACTAGGCATAGAGGCAGGCAGAGAGAGAGGGGGAAGCGGGGTCCTACCGAGCAGAGAGCCTGATGTGGGGCTCGATCTCAGGACCCTGAGATCATGATCTGAGCTGAAGGCAGAGGCTTTCACCCACTGAGCCACCTGGGCGCTCCCAAATAAATAAAATCTTTTTAAAAAATCTTGCCTGTTTCCCCTCAAAAAAAAAAAAAAATCTTGCCTGTTTTATCTTGGGCTCTGACCACGTGTTTCTTGAGACTGTGGTTTGAGGGACTTTGGGGAAAAATATCAGGATGTTGAAATAGTTGGGCGCTTTCATCAAGGTCTCCCTAGACAGACACAAGCTGCCTCTGTTTACTTCTTGCAGCAGAGACCAGCATCTGCTTGATTTGGTGAGATTGCCACAGCTGAATTCTCTGCTCCAAGCTAGAAGAGGAAATTAGTAATGCGGTCGGAGATAAGACTGGGATTATCCGAGAACCAAGGGGGACTTGATGCCCGCCCCCCCCCCCCGCTGTTAACACTGAATACTCCGTGTCTATAGAAGTATAATTATCCTCCATCGGGAAGAGTCTATTAGCTATCTTTCCATCCTCCAGATTGTAACCTGGGGCAATAGAGATGCTAAGATGGGCAGACACAGATCTGTTGCTAGGAGACAGGGTCCAGCAAGGTTGGGCTCCGGGATCAAAGATCCTGGTGAGCTCTGGGGGAACCAAATCACCCAGGGGTGGTGGGTTTGTGAGCTGGGCCATCCAATCAGCATTCTATCCCTCTGGGCACAATGATTGGTTCATGGGTAGGCATGTGACTTAAATGGGCCAATCAGAGTGTCTTATAAGTTCCAATGAGGAGGAGTAGGGGGCAAGACCCTTTGAGGCTTCAATCAAGAGGATTTGGGGTGTGCCTGGGTGGCTCAGTGGGTTAAGCCTCTGCCTTCAGCTCAGGTCATGATCCTGGTATCCTGGGATCAAGTCTAACGATGGGCTCCCTGCTCAGCGCGGAGCCTGCTTTTCCCTCTCACTCTGCCCTTGTTCACTCGTGCGCTCTCGCTCTCTCAAATAAAATCTTAAAGATACATGCATCGGAGAGCATCCCTCCTAACACAGAGAGGGGCAGTTGTACAAGGAGGAGTTGTACAAATGGAAAGGTTTTTATAGGAAGGGGGTTAGGGCAAGAAAGTTATCAGCAAAAGAAAAGGATTGTTCTAGGCAAAGTCACTTTCCCTTATGAAAAGGTAGGGGATATTAGGTGAATTACCTCATCTTCTGTCCAAGGAGAAGCCCATGTGACAGATTAATTTATTGGTGCTTATCAAAAAA
Source organism: Martes martes (assembly GCF_963455335.1). NCBI lineage: Eukaryota > Metazoa > Chordata > Mammalia > Carnivora > Mustelidae > Martes > Martes martes. The sequence goes on along the minus strand of NC_137888.1, from coordinate 211,584,918 downwards.
TTCCCAATTGGTATATTAAGATTTACACTTCTGGGGAGGTTGAAACTGCATTTAGCTTAGGTATTACCCTTGGTTCGGTAACTTAGCCTGACCCAAGTAACATCATTTTGGGCCTGTGGTTTTCTTTGTAACAAAGTCAATAAAATCCTTTTCTACTTGAGTTAGAGTGAGCCTGGTTTCTGTCACTTGCAACAAAAATGGCCCAAGACATTAAAAAAATATGGGCACCTGTCATCAAGCTGCAGCTAAATGCTAGACCCTGTTCTAAGAATGGCACAGGTGCATTTTATTTAAACCTCGTACCCATTTTATGAAGGAAGAACTATTGCCAACTCCATTTTATGCACAAGAATAGTGAGGGGCAGAGCATGACATCACTTGCCCAAGGACAGAAAGGTAAGTGGCAGGTCTGAATTCTGCTGCTCCGTGTTTTCCTATAAAAATTAATCTGTTCTCCCATGTTCAATCCTACTTTATTCATCTTGTTTTATAAGCCTTTTGGGTTTTTGTAGTTGATATGAAATGCCTTTTTTTTTTTTTTTGGTGTGGGGAAAGGTGAATGGAATATAAGGAGGGATAGACACACATCCATAAAATACCTCCCAAATCATGATGAAGTATCTTTCTGCACTAAAAATACTTCTACTGAAGCTCCCATTCTTTCCTAGCAACCCATCCCAGGGCTAGTTAGTTCCATTGTTAGAAAATGCTTCAATTTGTGTGGAAATCTGCCTCCTTGGAACTCCTACACATAATTTTTCATCTGGTGTCTGGGTTGCTTTAAGCCATTCCTAGAACCAGGCAGGAGCACACAGTTTTCGGCAACCAGAGCTACATGGAAATGAATACCAAAGTCAGCTTTCTGAGCTTCCTGGCAGGCAGGGCAAAAAGGAAAATCCTTTTAGATAAGGGTAGTTTGATCAACAACCAGACCAGCTTCACCAGGAGAGTCCGATTTTGTCCTGGGGATCATTGCAGGTTGGGTTCACTGCAGTGGTTTTTCAACCCACTCTTCCCCCAACCCCCAGGGGACATTTGGCAATGCCTGGACATATTTTTGGTTGTCGCAGCCAGCTGGGGTAAAGGGAGAATGCTATTGGCATATAGTGGTTAGAGGTCAGGGACGAGGCTAAACGTCCTACAATGCACAGGAGAGCCTCTGACAATAAGGAACAATCCCATCCAAAACGTCAGTAGTACCGGGACTGAGAAAACTTGATTCATCATGAGGTAATTCGGAAGTGTGTCATGTAGATCTTTAGCGGAAGCAAGCAGAAGAGGGGTTTCGCAGCTAGCAGACCCTTGAACAGATAATAAAAGTGCAGCCAAAAGGGTCGTCTTATTCTGTGGGACCCAAAGCTGGACTCCTGTACTTCCGGTGGAAATGACAACTTGACCTCACAGAATTGCTGTCCTGGGGAAAGGGCTTCTGGTCGGGTTTGAGTTGGCTCTTAGTGGCTCATTGGACTGAAGGCCTTGGTCTTTGAAGGTCTGACTACAGAGTCAGGGACAGAGTCAGAGAGCCACGTGCATTCCCTGAAACCAGATTTTCAACAGCCGATGGAAGCAGGCCCTGGGCATGGCCCCCAAGGCCCATTTTACCCCAGACAGAGCCAACTCAACATACCCAGACCTTCAAGATGGGGGCGCTGTCCAAGGTACCATTTGTTGACATGCTTGTCAAGCCCTGTCATTGACGGGGCTCCACTCCATCCTCCTCCTTTCCACACTTTCCATTCTGTTCCTGGCTGGACACCTACTCCCTTGGACTTGATCATACCCTGATGACTTTTGTTGATTTGTCCCTGGACCCACCCCTGACCTGGGGACCAGTTGCCCAGCCAGCCAGCACACTGTTGAGCTTCCAGCTTTCACCCACAATGGAGGAAATTGCTGGGTCATCTCAGCCTCTCCCTTCTCTGAACCCTACCCCCTCTCTCAATGACTGAAAGCTCCTTCCCATACCCTCATCTTCCTCCTTCCTCCATACCTTCATGCTCAGAAGGGAAGTGTTCTCCCTCCTTGACCCCCCAGTCACACACACACACTGACAAGTGTGTATATTTCTCATTTATAGCATTCTAACGAGAGAGCTACCATTCATCTCCATTTTACAGATGAGCAAACAGATGAGGCTCAGAGGGGGCTAAGTGACATGCCCAAGACTACTGTCCAGGACAGAGAAGTGATGATTTAGACTCTATCCTTTCAGCCCTAGGAGCCTGTGTTCTCAGTCCTTCACCACCCTGCCCTGTTCACTGCTATGACTCCTCTCTTCACATCATTCAGATTTGTTGGTGAACCAGAACACCTTACACTGAGTCCAACCGCCAAGCCTTTGCACAAGCTGGGATGGCCCCCTTGCCCAGAGTGGGGTGATCTTCAGGGCCCGTGGAAGTGTCTGTTCAGGACTGTTAGATGGAGTCACCCTCTCCTGTACCGTCCCCAACCTACCAAGCATCCTCTTTCATGACTGACTGATGGGGAGGGGTGGGATGCTGCCAAGACAGTGTTTATTGTTGGCTAGGGCATGGGTAGGTGGGAGCCTGGGGGGGCCGAGGGTCTACCTTCCCAGCCCCACACCCCCACTGGTGAGAGGAGCCCAGAGGCACATGGCTGTCCTGAATATTGGTCAATCTCAGCACTGCTGGGCCCTGGTACTTGGAGGCAAACTCATCCTCATACTGGGTTGAGAAGAAGCGCTGTCTGCCCAGCGGGGGCTCAATGTGGCTGTATTTGCTCTGTGGAGACAGGGTGGGCAACCTGGCAGGATAGGCTGGAGGCTGGCTGACCTACTGGGCCCACCCCGTGGTCCCCAGGCCACCTTGGGGAGCAGCAAATGCTGATGACTGGGCTCTGAGGAGGTGGGCAGAAGGTGCCCCACCTCAGGCTAAGCCAGGAGCTAGAGGAGAAACTGGAGAGAAACCAGCGACCCCTGGTATGCCCCGAGGACTGCGGTGACCCTTGGTAACTATGAGCTAACCCTCAGCTGGGGGCATAACGGGGGGATAACTGTGGCTGGCGATATAAAGGTGTCCTTGAGCTGACCCTGACACGACTCTGGGGGTGAGCTAGGTATGACCTTGAGGTTGGGTGACATTAAGATGACCCTGTACCTGGGGTCATCCTAGAGAGACCCTGGAAGGACTTAACACTAATTCTGGGCCTGAGGTGACAGTGTTATCATCCTGAGACAAAGCTACACTGATTGGGGGGGGGGCTATCTGATCAGAGAGGTACCCTTCCCCGTCCCTCACCCGCTGAAGCATTTCCTCAGTCACGGAGGCTGGAGGTGTTCTATGAGGCTTCAGCATCTTCTGGTTCATGGTTAAAAAATCTTGTTCTGTTGATTTGGGTGGGGGTAATCGAGCTGAAGGGCTGAGGGAGGAGAGGTATGGCCCCCAGGTAGGAACGTGAGAGTTTAAGGATGGAGTAGGACTTCAGGGTAAAGCCTGACCCAGCCAGGACGTTGGAGCGATGGATGGGTTAGGAGGCGGGGCGGAGGGAGGAGCCAGGGGCGTGGCAAGCGCAGGGCGGGGCAATGTAGGGCAAGCTAGTCCGTGAGGGGGAGGAGCCAGAGTCTGGCAGAAGAGCATGGGTTAGAGTCGGGAGAGGGCAGATACGGAGAGGGGCGGGCCTATAGCCATGCAGGGGGCGGTGCCGTGGCGGAGGTGGCGGTCGTGGTGGGGAGTCCAGCCCACGAAGGGGCGGGCTGTCCCTGGGCTGAGAGGGGCTCTCCGTCCAGGGGGTGGGATCTCGCGCTTCAGGAGGCGGAGCCAGAATCTGTCAGTGGGCGGGACAAAACTGGCCGGGGCGGGGTTAGAGCTGCGGCGGGGAAGGGCCCCCTGCCCCTCCCCGCCCCCAACCCCGCTCACCGTCAGTGCCCCGGGGCAGGTTGCTAGGCATCAGGTGAAGACCGGGTGCTTTCTGCACCTTCTCTGGCGTCGCAGGGGGGCAATAGTCCGTGCCCATGGAAGTCTGGAAGAACTGTTTGAGCAGCGAGGGGTCCCCTAGGCACACGTGACTCTTCAATTTCTCTAAAGGCACGTGGCGGCTGGGTGGTGCGGTCACCGGATGCGGCTGTTAAGATCATGTGGCATCTAAGAAGCTCCCGTGTCCGGAATCTCCCAGAACCCGGGTGGAGGAAAGAGGTGAGCGCTGTACGACGTTGGATAGCTCACACCCTCCATAGGCCCCACGTTGCTGGTGCTGGGAGTAGGCACTGTATCTCATTTTGCAGAAAGAGCCACTGAGTGGCTTAACCCTAGATCCCGCAGGTAGATCCAGGAGATCCCCCCACACATGTCAAGCTCACTCCCACCTCAAGGCCTTTGCACTTGCTGTTCGTCCTGCCTGGGAAACCCTTTTCCCTGATGAACCCGCGGCTGGGGGGAGCGGGGGAGGTCTCCCCCTTCCTGCTGACCTGGCCATGGAAGAAATGCATGGACGTGGTGAGGCTGCCTGGACCAGGGCGCCAGTTTCCTTCCAGGATGTGCGACGCTGGAGTCCGGTCATGGTGAAGGACAAAACGCTCTGCCAGCGGCAGAGCAGGTGCTGAGCAGGCCTGGGAGGCCCCCGTGGGGAAGGGGGGGGCGTTGGGGGAGGTCAGGAGGGGTAGGGGTGGCCAGGCGGGCAGTAGACTCACCTGGCTCTCGGGCATAGAAGTGTTCAGCCTTGGTGGTCCTGTCATGGAACAGGCCATCTCCAGGACAAATATTCACATAATGGATGTGGGCTGCGGCCTGGGCCTTGTCATACCTGCAGATCAGCAGGGATTTGTCTGATCTGGGCCCTTGCAACTCCCAGGAAATGGGAGAGGGGAAGGCTTCCCAGAGGCCAAACTGTGCTTGGGTGCTCATGGTGGGAGAGCCTCGCTTGTGGGTGATGGAGGCCTCAAAGTCACAGTATTGGCCCCAGAGCCTTAGGTGACACACTCCACGTGTCGCTGAGAGCCCTTCCCCCTGGTGGAAGGCCACCATCCCTTTGTACCTCTCTGGGGGCAGACCCTGGGGTCTATAGGCTTGCTTCTGCTCTGAACACATGGGCCCATAGCCAATCTTGGAGTCTCCCAGTTCGATGCTGGAGAAGGCCTGTGTGTGGACAGAGGTGGGAGGGGCAACACCAGCCAGCCCCTATCACTGCCCTCCCCAGCAGCCCCAGCCCCACATGGATTTACCCTCTTACACATCAAGGCCGGTGGGCTCGGCAGGGCCTGGAAGTGTCTCTGGTAGGAGGTCCCATTGTCCTGCCTGCTGTGGTCCCACCTGAGGGGGTTGAGGCCCCCTGTAGATAAGCAAGAGTAGACAGAGAAGGACACTGAGCCCCAGCAGCCTCAAGCCCAGTAGGATGCGAGTCCTTGCTTGGAAAAGGGAGCTGGGCAGTCCTGTGTAGCCTTCCCCAAGGGCTGTGTGGAAAACATCCAAAATAACACAAGGAATGATAACAAGACTAACTACCAAGTATTGAACCCGCCATCAAGGTTGAGGGCTTCGAACCTTTTGCAGGACTCATATTCTCTCCACCTCACAGCCTTCGGGAGGCTCAGAGAGGCAAAATGACTTGCCAAAAGTCACAGAAATGCAAAACCAGAACAAGTCCAGTCCCGATCTGACAATCCCTGAATCCCGCGTGGAGGGCCTCTGACTAGGGACGTCCCCCCGCGGGTCCCCTTGAGTCACAGAGTTGGAAAATCACACAAATGGCAGCTACTCTTTTCTGAGCGCTCCCTGGATGCCAGCTGCACCACGCGCACTCGGCGCCTTCGGCTTCAGCAGCTCCTGCGAAACGGGGCGCTATTGTGGCACGGAGGAAAATCCAGGCTTGGAATGGTCTACTGGCTCTAATCTGGTTCCAAGCCACCACTTCTGGCCTTGGCACACCCCCTTGGAAAAAAAAAAAAAAAATCAGGACCTATGCCATTCTATGAGTATAGAAACTGAGGATCCGGGAGGTTCCAGATTTTCCTGGGCTCGGCACTATTGATATTTGGGGCTGGAAAATTCTTTACTGGGGCGAGCTGTCCTGTGCTTGGTAGCATCCCTGGCCTCCTTCATCCCCTGCAAGGAGCACTCCCTCCGCCAACCAAAACGATCTCCACACTCAGCCACATGTCCCCTGGGGGAGGGCGCGGAATCCCCGCCCACCGGGAGTTGGCAAGTCGCGCTGGCCGCCCGGGCGTCCTCACCGAGGTGGCAGCAGGGCGCGCGGGGCTGCGGGCACGGGTCGTGGGGCGGGTAAAACGCCTGGTAGGTGGTGGGCGGGATGCCCAGCTTGGCTGGGTCGCCAGGCGGCACCGAGTCGCGGTCGAAGATGAGCCGCGCGCCGCGGATCTGCTCGCTCGCGCGCGCCGGCGGCTCGGGCCAGCCGAAGTCGGCGCGCACGGTGGAGAGGCGGGTGCGGACGCGCGGGTCCGCGAGCACGCGCCAGTTGCTGGCCTGCCTGGCGAGGGTGCGCTCCCGCGTCTCCGACCGCCGGGACGGCCACGGCCCCGGGGGCGCGTACGCGCCATGCGTCTGGGACTCGAGCTCTGTGCCCGGCGAGCGCGTGTCCTGTGCGAAGAGGGACCCGCGGGGCGGCGCCTGGCACTGCGGCGCACGGGTGCCGCCTGGGTGGGCCCGGAAGTCCCGATGCGTTGTGGACTGCATGGCGCCCACGTGCAGCCGCAGGTCGGGCCCCAGAGCAAAGTGCGAGGCCTTGAGGAAGTCCAGCCGAGACATCGGGCATGGCAGCGGGGTGACCGCAGCCATCGCGGGACAGGGCGCCACCTGGGAGGGGCGGGGATCCGGGAGTGAGCAAGCGCCGGGCTGGAGGACAATGCAGCCTTTTACTCCTGCCTGTGTTCCAGGCGCGGGGTACTCGGGTTGGGGACATTGTAGAAAGAAAAAAACAAAACAAGACAAAACAAAAAACAGCCCCGGTGCCTGCCCCCAGGGAAAGGAAAGATATCATCATTCATTTGACGCATACTGTGTGCCAGGCACTGTTCTAGGTTCTCGGAAGGGATAACAATCAGATAACAAAACAGACCAAGAGCTGTACCCTTGTGGAGTTAATACTGGGGCGAGGAGACCGCGGACAATACTGAATAAACGCACGGCTATCAATTGCGGAGTTAGGAGAAGGAGCCTGTGGGTAAAAACATCACACTGGGTAGGAGGATGGGGCTGAGGATGGGAGGGTTGCAGTTTCAAATAGAGTGGTGTCCCTGAGAGGACAGTTGAGCACCTGGAAAAGGTGGGAGGGGAGCTTCTGGGTACCCGCGGGAATAGCATTGCAGGAAGAAGGAACAGCAGGTGCAAAGGCCCTGCCTGGAGGGGGTCAGTGCAGAGTGAGCCGCAGGAAGGGCTGCAGAAGGAAGCACTGCGTTCTACAGTTTGTCTGATACAGGAGCCCCCTCTCCTCGCCCTCAGTCAGTGGTCAAGGCCATGGCTTTCCCCTTCAATGTCTGCTCCGTCCTGGCCACTGTCCTATCTGTGCCACACACCTCCTCGTGGGGCTTCCTGCCTCCTGCGGTTGCTCTCCAGGATCTCTTCCTTCCCTCAAACTCTCTGAGGCTTAGACACCTCTCCCTGCACTTCCCTGATCTCCAGTTCCCGGCTGTCAGCGCCCCAGTGAGCTAACTGGGACTTCCTTGCCTTTGCCCAGAGCGGAAAAGTCGACCTCCCCCTCGTCCTACCACACCCCTAGAGCAGGTTCACCCCCTGCCCAGACCATGTCCGCTCACAGCTAGCTCACGTCGACCTCTTTAGAAAGCAGGCATCAAGCATTATAACAAGACCACAGTTTTTCAGTGTCTGTGTTTGCTTTTTTTTTTTTTTTTCCCACCATTTTGGCAGCAAAAAGAGTTGAGAGTTGAGAAGTCTTCTTATAGTTGATGGAGAATCTGACAACTGACGTTACCAGCTGGGTCACCTTGGAATAAGTAACCGTCAGCTTCAGCTTCCGCATCAGGGGTGAGGATAAGGTACTTACCTCAAGGGGTGGCATGGGGACTACCGAGTCTTAGAAGATGCGCTTGGCAACCGGCCTGACCCTCGAGACTTCCTCTGTCCCCAGTCTCCCAGAGGATGTTCACAGGTTCCTTGTTCCTTCCAAGGCTGCGTCCCAGTGTGGCCTGGCTCTGCCCATTGTGACCAAGGAGCTTCCCCCAGGCGGTGCTGTCACAATGGTCTCCCAGGAGCTCAGAGGGCGGCTGGGAGGAAGATCAGGAGTGAGGCCAGAGGATCCTGCCTCCTGAGAGCTCAAGAGAGCTTGGCAAGTGACTTCTCGAAGCCTCAGTTTTGTCTTCTGGAAAATGGGGCGGAGAATGGCGACCACTTCAGAAAGCCGCAGTGAGGATTGGGGGCAGGTGTTCATTAGTATAATTTCCCAAAGTTTTCCTGCTGTTCAGCTTCCTAACACTCCCCATGCAGAATGAGCCAGCATCTTTGGTCTTTGGGTCACTGCAATGCTTAATGTCATTCCAGGGCTCATTCCTTCCTCCCCTCCTTCTTTCCTTTTTTCTGTCCACCCCCTTCCTTCCTTTCTCTTCCTTCCCTCCTTCCTCTCCCCTCCCATCCCCTTTCCTTCCTTCCTTCTTTCCTTTCTTCCTCCCTCCTTTTTCTCTCTTTTCCTTATTGGGATATAATTAACACAGAAGATTGTCTATGTCTGAGATGCACAGCACATTGATTTGATACATTTATAGTGCAATTCAACTGTCGTTGTAACGTTAGCTAATACCTCTCCAGGGCTTATTTAACTAAGTGGGTTTCTTCTCATTAAATTCGAGCAAATTGTCGTTTTGTCCACCAGGTTGAGGTCCTGTCACTGGCTCTCCTGCCTGGAGCCCAACTGAGGGCTTTGGCCCAGCCAGGTTGTTGTGAGGACACATTTCAGCCTTGTCCTTCTGCCTGCTGGGAAAAGAAGGACCAGGAGGTGGATCCTGGATGCCGTCGGGAAGCAGAGGGAGAGAGGTAATTCTCTTATTGAGGGCCTTAGTTTTTATCAGAAAGTCTAAGGAATGAAGCAAGAATAAAGCTGTCATTGGTAAAGGATCAGTAGTCACTCAGACTATCCAGGACGAGGGGATGTCTGGTTTGCCGCTGTGGTTTGGACAATGCTCATGTTTTTGCCTGCATTCAGACGTGATGCGAGCTTGTTTTGTCTCGTTCCGCCACGGTCACAGAGCGGCCTTGTCCATTGTTGGCATTTTGCAAAAATTATTTATGTCCCACAGGAGAACACCAGGGCTTAGCTGGGACAACCAGGCCAGCTCCTCGCAACAACCAGGCCAGCTGTGGAGCTGCTAGCTCCTGTCTCTCTCTCAAAGGTCAAGCTTGGCCCTAACCAGATGGCGGAGGACGCTGGGAGGGCTTGGCCGGGCTTGTAAGACTCACTGCTCTCTGCTTGATGCCTGGCACAGGGCCTGGCTCTCAGCAGTCACTCAGAAAATGTACTGTGCGATGATGAAGCTGTCAGGGACAGCAGGGGCTCAAGAGAAGGGATCTGGCCAGTCGGGCAGCAGTGTGCGCTACAGCCCCAAACCCTCTTCCCTCTGCAGGCCTTGGGCTTGGCGCGGATTTTTTTTTCTGCTGCAGGAACAGCTTCCCTAGCTGGGGGGTGGGGCACACAGATGCCTGTGCCCAAGTCTTAAGCAAGGAGGGCTGTGGTCAGATGTGGGGGTTAAAGAGTCTCTTGACTCCCCATCTTGAGATGCTGTAGGGAAGACAGACCTGGGGGAGGCGGGTCTGGGGGTCCAGGGCTTGGAGAGAGGAGGGGGGCTGCCTATGGGGGGGGCTGTGGGCCAGGAGGAAGTGGACGGATTCCAGTGACATTGGGATGTGGGAGGGGTGTGTGTGGAGAGAAAGAGGTGAGCATGATGTCCAGGTCTGGGACTGGAGGGGCAGCCTGGAGATGGGGACACGGGAGAGCAAGATGTCTCGGCGGATGCTGGGACATGTTGAGTGTGGGGATGGGGTTGGTGGGATGTGCAGGGAAAGTGTCCAGGCGGCAGGTGGGAGCAGGAGTCAGGTCAGGGTTAAAGGGGCATGAGGGAGAGGTCAGTGAAGAGGGGGCCAGGGAAGTCGTGGGAGGAGATGAGATTTCCCAGGATCGTGTGGATGGAGTGTGAGCACAGAGCTTTGGACGGACAGCTGAGCCCGGAAGTCTATGGCACTTACTGAGAAACTGTTTTGTGCCAGGCTGTGGGGATATAACTATGACCAAGACAAATCAAAGTCCCCACGTTCTTTAGAGAGACAAATAACTAGGCAGCTAGATAAAGAAGCAATATAGTTATGTTAGAGAGTATTCTAAGCTTAGGAGGAAAAAAGGCAGCAGGAAATGTAGGTTAGGAAGTGCCCAGGAGGGGGTGATGGGGAGGTCCAATGAAAAGACAATGTCCAAGTAAACATGAGGAGGAGGTGAGGGAGGGAACCATGTGGGAATCTGGAGGCAGAGGGCACAGCCAGTGCAAAGGCCCTGGGGAAGAAGTGTACTTACTATAATTTCAAGGACCAGGAGGAAGGCAGTGTGGTTGGAAATAAGGGAATGAGGCAGAAAGGGTCATAGAAGTTGAAATCAAGGAGAAATATTTTGCAAAAGGCAGCCAGTCAACATCATGAATCATTAGGGAAATATAAAACAAACCTATAGTGAGAGATACGGTGTCCCACCCAGCAGGATGGCTATAATAACAGGGCAAGAATAGTAGTAATGAAGCAAAATAAAAGTGTTGGCAGGAATGTGGAGAATGTCGGGCATTGCCGGTGGGAAAGTCAAGCAGTGCAGCCAATGTGGAAAAGAGGCTGGTGGTTCCTCAGAAAGTCAAACACAGAGCTACCCTATGAACCAGCCATTCCACTCCTGGGAATGAAGGCAGGGACTCGAGCAGGTAGATACATGCACACCCAGGCTCATAGCAGCATTATTCAGTCGCCGAAGTGTGGCAACCATCCAATGGTCCAGCAATGGCTGAATGGATAAACGAAATGCAGCAGATCCATTCAAGGGAATATTACGCAGTCACAAAGGGAATGGAGTGTTTTGTTTTGTTTTGTTTTGTTTTTTAAAGATTATTTATTTATTTATTTGTAAGGAAGAGAGAGCACAGGCAGGCAGAGTGGCAGGCACAGGCAGAGGGAGAAGCAGGCTCCCTGCCAAGCAAGGAGCCTGATGTGGGACTTGATCCCGGGACACAGGGATCATGACCTGAGCCGAAGGCACCCGGCTGAGCCACCCAGGCGTCCTAAGGAATGGAGTATTGATATAAGCTACAACGTGGATGAATCACCGGAAACGTGATGCTAAGTGAAAGAAGCCAAACATGAATGATCACACACCACATTATTCTATTTATATGAAATATCCAGAATGGGTAAAGCCACCGAGACAAACCAGACAGTGAGGGTTGGGGGCTGGGTAAGGAGGAATAGATTAACAGCTGGCCAGAATTATGGGGTCTCCTCTGAGGACGATGAAAATGTTTTGAAGCTAAAAAGGGGTGATATTTGTGCCTGTGGGTGTTGCAAATACCACTTCATTGTATGTCTAAAAACGGTGACTCTTATGTGAATGTTATCACAATTAAAAAAAAAAAAAAGGCAAACGGGTCATGTTAACTTTTTGAAAACAAAATTCAAAAGCTACGAAAATTAGTCCAGATGATGGTTGCTAACTCAACTTATTGTAATCATTTCATGGTGTCTGGGTCAAACCTTGATGCTGTGCACCTGAAAATCATGCAGTGATGCACACCTATATGGGGGGCAGGGAGCCACGATGGGGTACAGAGGTGAACGATTTAATATCCTCTTCCCAGCCACGCAGTTACCCTCTTGTAGCAACTGGTTATCAGAATCCCGCCTCTTCTAGAACGAGTGTAGGAGTTTCCTTAACATTCTCAGAATGTCTTTCATGAATTTACACCAGCTGTACATGCTCCCTATAGAGCAGCAGACAACGCAGAAAGGGGGAAGCGCAGAAATTAAAAAGAAAAATCCCTTGAGGGCGCCTGGGTGGCTCAGTGGGTTAAAGCCTCTGCCTTCGGCTCAGGTCATGATCCCAGCCAGGGTCCTGGAATCGAGCCCCGCATCGGGCTCTCTGCTCGGCAGGGAGCCTGCTTCCTCCTTTCTCTCTGCCTGCCTCTCTGCCTACTTGTAATCTCTGCCTGTCAAATAAATAAATAAAATCTTAAAAAAAGAAAAAAAGAAAAAAGAAAAATCCCTTGAACCAGAGCAAACGGGTTGGTGCTTTCGCTTGGATATTACTTTTGTGGGTAGGTGGTTAACTGTGAAAAGACGAGTCGTCGCGGGGCAGAAGGCAGCGGGCTCCCAGGGCCGTCTGGGTGCACACGTGGCCGCCACCACCCCGCAAACCCGTCCGGCTCCCTGCAGCAGACAAAGAGAACGTCTGGGGACAAAGGGTCGCGGTCGCGCCTGCGCAGAGCGTTCCGGGGGGGGCGGGGCCTAGCGCCTTGCCCCGCCCCCCGACGCCGCGCGCCGACGCCGCCACGGTGGCGTCACGGCGGAGTTGCCATGGCGGCGCTGAGCGGCCTGGCGGCGGCGCTGGAGTCGTACAGGGGTCGGGACCGCCTGGTGAGGCTGGGGCGGAGCGCGGCCGGAGGTCCCGGATCAGGGCCGGAGCTCAGTGACTGGAAACTGAGGCCGGAGCGGGGCGGGGCGCTCAGGATCCCCCGTCGCCGAGGCGCCCTCCCGGCGGGGCTCCGACCCTGTCCCCTAGCGGTGGACAAGCAGGTTGTTCCTGCTGACTCATCATAGTGGGGTATTCTCAATACCAGCCAAATCCGCAAGTTCGGATATTTGGGATCCGACCCGACCACTGAAGGCGGTCACTGGGTTGTCCCAGGCCGTCTCACGTGAGGACGCAGGGTGTGGCAGCGCTCCCTCTGCCGCTGGGCATTGAGGTTGCGACCGAATCCCCTGTAACTGGACATTTAGGTTGCTCCAGCTCCGCCTGGCTGGACATTTACAGGCCACCAAATCCCTGTTTGAACATTTAGGATCTGACTAGGCTGCCCTAGTTGGTCCCTGGGTTGTCCCTAACAATCTCATCCGGGATTTAAGATGTTTAGGGTTTTCCCGTATGGCTGGAAGGCCCTTGAAGGCGGACACTCAGCTTGTTCCTACACGAGGTTTTCTCTCTTACAGGCCAGCATCTAGGTTGTACCAGGAAACGTACCAGTGGTGGGCAGTTAGGTCCCATGCAAATCCCCTGTGACGGCGCATTCAGGTTTTAATAAACTCCCACGCTGCACATTTAAAATGCAGAGTTTTGCTGTTACAAAGGGACTGAAAAATTGTAAGCGAGAGTAATGTATTAGCAGGAAAAAGCAATTTTTGGAAAGCAGATGAAATAAAGCTGTGCGGGTGGTGAAGCTGACCCAGTTCCCCATGCCCCAAGTTACCCACGGAGTGGATTCCTTCTCACTGAAGTAACTCGAGCAGATTTCCCTTTGGCTCACTGGGCTGAGGCCCCACCGCTTCGCTCCCCAGCCCAGCTACTGACATTGGTCCAGCTGGGCAGATGCAAATATGCACACGCGCCTCATTCTCCGGTCTGCTGGGGAAAGGAAGACCCACGAGGTGCAGAATGGTTGCATTTTCTTGTGACATCTGTCTCTAAAGGGTGTGCCCCTCCGTGACACGAACCAGCACTGCCTTAGGGTCTCTGCAGTGACTTTGGGACAATGAGGTTACGTTTTTTCATTTGTCCCACCTGCAAGGACCTCTTAAAACTTGCAGCTTTTATTGGAAGTTTGTTGATCTAGTCCACACGACCCCCCCCCGCCCCCAACTTGATCCCATGGGACCCACAGCCATGTGGGGCCCCATCCAGCTCAGCCCAGGAGCAGGGCCCTGCTGACTGCTTCTGGTTTCCCACAGATCCGAACACTGGGGTACTGCTGCCAGCTGGTTGGCGGGGTTCTGGTGGAACGATATCCAGCCAGGTCGGAAGTGGGGACGCGCCTGCTGACCCTGTCCTCCCAGCTCAGCCACTGTAGGACCGTCCTGCGACTCTTTGACGATGTGGCCATGTTTATCTACACGAAGCAGTATGGCCTGGGGGCAGAGGTAACAGGGTGTGTGGGGCCCGAGACTCTGGGCAACCGGTGTTTTATGGACTTGTCTAAGAGGCCAAAATTTTACTTGCTTTTGTGAGATGATCAGTTGTTCTCATTTGAACTTATTTATTTATTTTTAAAAGATTTAATTTATTTATTTGACAGACAGAGATCACACGTAGGCAGAGACAGGCAAGGGTGGGGGGGCGGGAAGCAGGCTCCCTGCTGAGCAGAGAGCCCGATGCGGGGCTCGATCCCAGGACCTTGAGATCATGACCTGAGCCGAAGGCAGAGGCTTAACCCACTGAGCCACCCAGGCGCCCTTCTCATTTGAATTTAAATGAAAAAATAGCTTATCCGTTCATATGTTCCAAAAGGCTATGTGATTAAAAAGCCTCCCTCCTTCCTGATCCCCCCGCCCTCGGTTTTCCTTCTCCGAGGCAGCTACTATTGTCTGCTCTTTCTGATTCCTTCATGAGGTGTCCTGTCCGTGCACAGGCAAATCACCTTGTTCATGTAATTAGTCGTATGCTGTGTGCACTGTTCGGCCACTTGCTTTTTTCTCTTAAACTGCACAGCTTGGAGGTCGCTCCTTATGGGTCCAAACAGAGCTTCTTCCTTCCAAGGATGCCCAGGCTTCCAAACAGAGCCACACTGTGCTCTGCTATAGAGCTGGACGGAGATTTTTTTAATCAATCCCCCGCCAACGGACATGTTGATTTTGCTGTTACAGCAGGGGACGTTTCCCCAGGGGATGGGTCCAGAAGCTGCCCTGGGCCAGCCTGGCCAAGTTATGCCCCTCTCTGGGTTGCCCTACCTGTCTCCGCCCCCCCCACCCCCCCCACCCCCCTGCCCCACCATCCCCTCTCTGAGCCACTCCCATGTTCAGATGCGCACACCCTCGTTCCTCTCCAACGCCCATGGCCCAGTCACCTCCATCTCAGGCACTTTCTGGACTTTCCTCCTGTTTTGATGCCCAGACCAAGACCAAGCCTGATGGCAGTCACAAGGCAACGTCCAGGCCCAGCAGCCTGGTCCATGGCTGGCCACTGCAGGGGAAGAGGTACTTAGGGGCTGGTGAGCCCTGTCTGGTTTGGGGAGCTGACCCAGGACTTACGGCCTAGTGCCCACTTACTGTCGTCACTGAGTGTCACGTCCCCTGTCCGCCCCGCCCAGAGCCCTGTGCCGGGAGAGCTGTGGGCGGGACTGGAAGGCTGCAGGGTGGGAAGGCCCCGATGCAGCGCCTCTCAAAGTTGTTCTACTCGGGACTCTTCTGGGAACTTAAAAGACTTTCTAGTGCCAGGGCCTAGGCTGGATCTAGCAAGGCAGAATCCCTGGGGGCTCAGGCGAGGTTTTGAGGCTCTCCGGGGCATCCCCTGTGCAGCCAAGTTGACCGCTGCTGCTCCACTGGGCCATGACGACCACAGCTCAGAAGCAGGAATGAGGCCTTTCTTGCCCGCGGTGGCCAGCCGTGGGCCGGCCTGCTGGGCCTCGACGCTGCCCTGTGACTGCTCTTGGGCTTGGTCTGGGTCCCTAAGATGGGTCTGGCTAGGTCTGACTCCAGGCCCGTGCCCCCCACCCCCGGTCCTGCAGGAGGAGGACATCTTTGTCCGCTGCGTGTCGGTCCTCGGCAACCTGGCCGACCAGCTCTACTACCCCTGTGAGCACATCGCCTGGGCTGCTGATGCCAAGATCCTCCGCGTGGACTCTGCCCGGTGGTGGACACTGAGCACAGCCTTCTGGGGCCTCTCCCTGCTCCTGGGCATTGCCAGGTATGTGGCTCTAATGCCCTCCAGCCGGCTATAAGGGGCACCTCCCTGGATCCGGCCCTCTCTCTCCGTCTCCAGAGCACATCCCGACAGACCGCTCGCTTGGGCACATCTTCGGCTCCGACCCTGCTGCCTCCCCCTTCCTGAGGGCCCTGTGAGGACCCCATATCCTCGCCCGTCTGCAGAGTCATTTGTGCCTTGTCAGAGAGCACGCTCACAGGGCCTGGGAGTATTAGGATGTGGACATCTTTGGAGGGCGTGGTTGTGCCCACTGGACCCAGGACGCAGAAAGAACTCCAGACTGGGGACAGAAGGAGTCGGTGGGACCGCCTTTCCCCGGGGTGTCTCAACCTCGGAGTTGTGCGGTTGTCGGGAAACATCCCCAAAGAGAACAGCCAGGAGTTTCCTGACTGGCTATGTGCTTCTGAAACCCACACTAGAACTTTCTAGAACTTTCAAATAAGGGTTTCCTTCCGAACATTTTCCTCTCCGTACAGGTGCTCAGTGGGATTGTTCTGAGCTCCCTGATCCGAAGGCACAGGCGGGCCTCTCCCGGAGAGGTGGGGGCGGGGCCCACATCAGCTGCCGTTTTTCTCCCCCAGACACTGACATTCCAAACCCCTTGTTTTCCCCAGGAACACATCCCCTAATTATACTGTTATCATCGATGGTCTGGAACATGAGAACAAACCCAAGAGTGGAAGGTTCAAACCATCCACAGTCCAATGCAGAGATCCCCAGTCTCCATACAGCTCCCAGAGGGCTGGCTTCCGGCCCCTCCTCACAGTGCCTGGGACCTCTGGCCCTGAGAGGCTTTGCGTTCCTGTTTTAGAGCACACTTGGTCCCATTAATTTGTTTTTAAAAAAATTAAAAAAAAACTTTTTAAAGTCATCTCTACACCCAATGTGGGGGTCGAGCTCACAACCCTGAGATCGATCGTGGCAGGCTCCACCAACTGAGCCGGCCGGGTGTTCCGGATCCATTAATTTTTAAAAATAGACTTTCATTTTTAGAGTTTTAGCTTCCCAGTGCAATTGAACCGAAAGAAAAAGAGCTTTCGCAGGTTCCCCACCCGCCCCACAGCCCCTCCATTATCAAACTCCCCCAGCAGCTGATGAAGCCACGTCGACAAGTCACGGGCACCCCAAGACCGTGGTTTACATCAGGATTCACTGGGTGGCACGTCCTGGGGGCCTGGACAGGTGTGGAATGAGACATTTCCGCTGCTGTGGGATCGCAGAGTGGCGGCATCGGCCTCAGATCGTCTGCGCTCGGTCTCTTCATTTTTAGAGCTTATACTTTGCCCATCATTTCTCTTTTATCTGGGGTGTGCAAGCGTGGGGGTCCCGACCAGGTGTCTGTAGGACCCCAAGTGCCTCAGAGTCAGCAGGGGGGTTGCAGCAATGCAGAGGCCTAGGTGGCGAGAGGTTTGGATTTGGCGAGTCTGGAGGCGCAGGAGTTGGTGTTTTGCCCCGGTCTTCCAGGGGGTCCCGATGCAGACCCACTTACCTCACTGCAGGGCCTGACTTGGGTCCCATGCTCTTGGGGGACAGGCCGCGTGGACAGGGACACGTGGCTGGCTCCAGCATCAGAAGCATTAGATGCTTCCAGATCTTGTGTGGACAGGGCAGGCAGGTCAGGGCCTGAATTAGGAGTCGCCGGGAGCTTCTGAGGCCCAGGTGGGTCTGGAGCTCTGGGAGGGTGCAGGGCGGCTGGAGCCACATGTGGCCATTGTGGCGGGTGGTGGCCTCCCCTGGGGCTGGCACTGGGGGAGCTAACCCCTGCGCCCCCACCCCGCTTTCCTTGCCTGCTGCAGGTCCTTGAGGATGGTCCTGATGCTGAGATGGAGGCTGAGGGGCCCCGCGGTGGCCTTCACCAGGTACGACCCCGCGGTTTCACCTTGGAGAAAGGCCGACTTCCTCTCGCAAGTTGGGGACCCTGGTGGGTTTCCCCAGCCAGGGAGGTGCCTTGAGCTGCCACCAGTTTTCAGCCTCGCCCCTGTGCGGGCCTGCACGGGGGCCTTACAGCAGCTCCAGGGGCTGGCCCAGATGGGGAAACTGAGGCTGGCTTGAGTCCTGTCGGCAGGACGTGGCTGAGCCCTCTTGGCCGCGCCCCCATGCAGGGCCGGTGGTCAGAAACAGGTTTCTTGAGGTCACTGTCCCTGTTGCAGCCCGGGAAGGAATGTGGGGCAACGCCGTGCCCACCAGCCAGCTCCCGGCCTGTCTCCAGGGCCCAGAGGACTGTGGTGTGGGCTTGAGACTTCCCCTGCTAGTCTGTGCCCTGTTCACGGTGGGGACTCCTTCTGGGGGGTGCGACAGGGACTCAGCCCCCCCAGTTCTCACTCACTCTGCTGTCACCTCTCCCTGCTGTTCGGGTGAGCCTGGGTGTGCGTGGGTCGTCCCCAGCCGCTTCTCTTTGCTCCCACAGCCGGCTGCCGCGGAGCAAGAGGAGGGCCATGGAGGCCCAGGTCCAGTCGGAGGTGCTGACCCTCCTGAGCAATGCGGCCGATCTGGCCAACGCTGTGCACTGGCTGCCTCCGGGCGTCCTGTGGGCCGGCCGCTTCCCCCCGTGGCTCGTGGGGCTCCTTGGGACCATCTCCTCCCTCCTCAGCATGTACCAGGCTGTCCGGGCCAGTGGCCAGGGCGAGGCCACCGCCCCCTGATGTGGCCTGGGAGGCGTGGCTGCAGCCAGAACCCCACTGGAGCCCCTCCCGCGAGGCAGAAATCACTTGGGGTGGCGGGGAGGGGGGAGCTGGATCTAACTGAGCGAGTCAATGACAGGTGTAGGGAGTGTCACCCAGAGGACACATGGGGCCACCTTGGGCGCACGCCCATGCTGGGGCAGGATGGGGGCAGGGGTGAGGTCTTCCGGGGTCCAAGAGCCAGGGCCTTTCCAACCAGGCTGGGGCTCCACGTGGGAGGCTTTTCTCAGGGCCAGAGGAGGGGTCCCCAGGCGTTACATGCAGAAAAGGGTGCCGGGGGCCTCGCAGCGCCTCGCTCGGTCCATGTCGTGCATTCCAATAAAGGCGAGCCGGGGAGTCGGGATGGCGGGTGCCACGCGGGCCTTGGGAAGGTCGAGATGATGATTGATTAAATAGCGTGTTGGTGCCAGGCCCAAGCGTGAGAGGTTTTTTCTAAATCACTGCAGGCCCTCTCGCTCACACACCCTGTTCCTCCCGGGCGGCGGCAGCCTTGTGCATTGTGGGGGGAGGGGGGTGTGGGTGATGCCTGGAAACCACACCTCCCCGGCCCACCTTCTGGAACATGCTTGGGCCGGTGGGTCCTCTCTGACTCTGCGAGCACAGCCCGCCGCCCCTGAGCAGCCTTTGGCCAAGGCGAGCAGCTCTCCCGTCTGGGGCACAGGGGCCACAGAAGCCACCCTCCGCCACGCCATGCCTGTGTCTTGTCCCCTGGGCAGCTCCAGGGTGCTTGCTGCTGCCGAAGCATCTCGCGCCCAGCCACAGCTCGGGCCCAGCGCCCCTCTGAGTGCTTTATGGACTTGTCTGCGGCCAGGCCTCGCAGGCTCCCATCTCCCACCTCCCACCTCATGGGCATTGGGGTGGGTCGGGATGTCTCTAGCCGGCACAGGAGAGGCCCCCCCGTGTGTGTGGCCTCAGGCAGGCGCCTGCAGACGGTGGCCAGCCCGCCCCTGCCCCTCTTGATGTGTCCTCGGATCCTCCACCTCTGAGTCCTGGCCGGAAAGCAGAGGGGATCAGGCTCTCCCTTACATCCCGCAGCCAACAAAAATGGGCCTGCAGCCCCCGAGACTTCGTAGGACACCCGCCCCATGTCTCGTCCTACAAGGAAGCTACGTGGGTGGGAAGACCTGGGATGGAGGCCCCTCCGGGTTAACGCTGGGCGCAGTTGACCCGCCCACCTGGCCCTGGGCGAGGGGAGGGGCCAGGCTCGGTCATTCTCCCCCTCTCCTCTCGCAAAGGGGAGACGTGCTCGCCTTGGCCCTTAGCAGAGGCCCCCTTCCCAGCACTCTGGGCCCTGGGGGGATTGGGGGGAGTTCCAGGAGCACCCATTTCCCTGCCTGTAAGGCACTCAGAGCGCTGTTTGGGGGGGCACCACACACAGGCAGCTTGTCTGGCTCAGCAGGCTGGTGTCCCCATGGGCCTGGGCAGAGCCAGATGCCGGGGCTGGGCAGCCGGGAAGCACCCTTTGTAGTGTGGCCACACCCCCCGCCCAGGGCCCTTCCCTGCCTGGCAACTTCAGCCTCTCGCGGGGGGTGGGGTGGGGTGGCAAGACCACCCAGTTCCTGGGAGCGGGACCTACAGGCGTTCTCCCAGGCCCCAGGGAGCACTTGCTGTCACCAACTCAGCTCCTTTGGGCACAGAGAGGCAGATGGGCCTTGGGGATGGCCCTGCTTGGGGTGACAGCTCCTTGTCTAGGAGGCTGACATCCCAAGAGCACGGGGACCCCGCCTGAGCGGGGAGGACCTGGCCACATCCCCACCCCTCCCTCAGCCTTGTCTGGAGGGCTGCTCCTGGGGGGCCCCAGGCGTCCCCACTGCCTCTGCCTCTCAATGCCTGGATGCAGTCTTTGTCTGGAGCTTCCTGGGGGGAGCGTGTGGGGCCCTGGGCATGGGGTCCAGGCTTCCTCAAGGTCGTCCTGCAGCAGAGGGTGTGAGGGGCGCCCCTTCTAGCACTGACCTTTGGGCCGAGGCTCCTACGACAAAACCCCGAGCCCCCTTCGACAAAACCCCGAACGCTCCCGTTGGCTCATCTTCGACACCTTTATTGCTGGAATCAGGTCTTCAGTTCTAGGGCGGGTCTCAAAGACCCCGTGGTGAGGAAATGCTGCAATCATCGTTAAAGTAACTGTCGGGTGGACTAAGATTATGGTCACAATGAACGAGGACGTGCACGGGTTCCATGGAAATAAAGATCTGCTCAACCACCAACCGTACAAGTAAAATCGGGCTCTCCCCAGGAGGGACCTCGCCCGGACGAGAGACAGACCACCACCGACACTGACACGCCGAGTGGCCCCGTGGCGGGACACCCCAGTTCCTGCCACGTGGCCGAGCCGAGAGTTCTTGGACTTGTCACCGGCTGAGGAATCGTCGTGTCTCGGAGGGTCAGACCAGAGCAGGCGGCCAGGGGCACGTGGCAGTGAAATCACCCAGCACGAGGGCCCGGGAATGTTTTCTTCACAAGAGGACAGAAACTTAAAAGTCAACGTTGCTAAAGTGCTCGGGGACGTCTCAGTACACCAACACTGATCACAGACATGGCACGGATGAGCTCGGACGAGGGAGGACGCCTGTCCTTGCTCGCCGAGGACGCGCAGATGCTGCAGGCCCCAAGGACAGTGGAAGGCGGGGGAGGGGAGGGAGCGTGCAGAGATTCTGAGAGAGGCTGGGCTTGGCACACCCCTCACTGTGCCTGGGAGAGGTTCAGAACCGGTCAGCTGGGGTCCCAGTCCTCCGGATGCCGCTTTGGGAGGGACAGGGCTCTGGACTCGGGGGGGGGGGAACTTGGGGAGCAAAGGCTGGCGTATCCTCACCCACCACCCTGCGCCTAAGCTTGAGTTCCTCCACAGCTGAAGTGTGTGTCTGACCCACTGGCCAGCCCCAGAACATTCCTGGACATCCAGCACGACGGGTGGCCCTCGTCCTCCAGTGGGAGGTGACAACAGGCTAGCAGAACTCACTGGCCACAAGGCGCCCAGAGCCATCCACCCATCTGTGGTCTCCAGGCCGTGTGACCCCTCTAACATTTTGCCCTTGTCCAGCAGGACGTGGCGGTCCCACCGCTCTATTCCTTGCACCAGCACCTGTCCGTCACGGCAGCACACCTGCCCTGGCACCTTCCTCCCAGCAGCCGCAGGAAGACCCCGCCCATCTCACGGGGGCAGAGGACCCTCTGCCTTGAGCTGGGACCCTCAGGAGCGAGCGGCCCCGGCTAATGCTCTCAGTTGGGCTTTTCCAGACAGGCTGAGCGCTCGGAGAACGGCTGGTGCCCTTGAGCCCCCCAGAAGCAGGGCTCCATGCTGAGGTGCCTTTGAAAAGCACCAAGTTTGGCAACAGCAGGTTTTAAAAACCTCTGTCAAATTAAAATGAGTTCTGGTCTGTCCCTTTCAGAACCTCTAGAGCCTGTCTCCTGAGCCATTGGCCATCCTCTTCATACGCCCTGCCCTGTGGCCTACTGTCCCCGGGGGGGGGGGGGGGCTGTGCGCCACCCCCCACCCGTCTGAGCTCACGCCCTGGCCTTGAGGTTCACCAGGAACACAGTCGAGTCTCAGCTTCGGAGGTGGGGCTCGCTGACGGCACCCAGCCCCTTCTGGGAACCTAATGATACATTCCTGGTGCCCCCACCCCCCCCTCAGACTGGGGTCTGGCCTGTCATCAGGCATCTTGCGGAGTCACCACTGTTCGTCACTACCTTGGAACAAATGGCGTGGAGTCGATCTCTCCCTCCCCAACAGGGGAGCTGTGACTACACACAGCTCCTTGGGTTAGCTCTGGTTCAACCTTCGATTAAAAACTTTCCTTTTTGTGTTAAAAAGAAGAGGCTTAGAAAGTTACCCAGGCACCACTGCTAAACCTACAGAAAGAGCCTCGAGACAATGGGCCAGCCCTGGCCCTGACCTTGACCCTGACCCAAGCCAGGCGGCCGTTGGTGGTGGTTTGCTCGGGAAGAGGAGAGGGACGACTGGGCTGTCCCCCAGATAGCAGGACAGGGAGGGGTCTGCACCTCGAGCCACACCCCCTCTAGAAGAAGATGACGTCTTCCTTGCTGCTGTCCTCTTTGTCGAGTGGCGTGGTGGGCAGTGGCAAGGGGGAGGGGGGCACGGGGGTGCCCCCAGGCTTGAGGGAGAGGCACTCAGGAGGGACGTCGGCCGGGGCCGGGCAGCAGGGTTCTGGAAGAGAGGGGGGAGTGGTGGTTGTCAGCAGCTGCCAGGCGTCGCACTGGCCCTGCTGTCCCAGGGACAGGGTGCTGGGGTGCTGGGCCCACCTGTGGGGGGCACAGAGCCGTGGCTGCTGAGCAGGACGGGGCTCAGCGAGCGGCGGTTCCGAGCGGTGTTCTCGTCCTTGCCCACGAGCTTGCCGAGGAACAGCTGCTGCTTCAGGTCGAAGGAGGCTGAGGGAGGGAGCACACAGCCTCAGGTGTCTGGCCTCGCTCCGGGCACGCGAGCAGAGCAGAACCCGTTTTGCCCAGGGACACACCCACTCAGACGGTAATAAGCCCCAGAGGCAGCGACACCCGACCAGAGGGCCCTTGCAGTCATTCAACCTCTGGACGAGAGCGCGACCCCACGGCCCTCGAGCCCCAGCGATCCAGGGACACAGGCCCTGCTCCTCAGGAACGTTCCAGGGCTGGCTCCCCTCGGCCGGAGCCCGCATGCCGGCAGCACTCGCAGGATCCCCTGGGCTTTCCCTCCCGGGGACCTCTCACTGCAGGGTGCTCTCCACAAGGCCCTCAGTGTCCCCTCTGGGATGAGGACATGGTAGAGACCCGGACACGAGGACCCGGGGTGGGGGCCCGGTGGGGGGCATGAACACTGGTTGCCTCGATGTCCCTAAGGGACCCAGGCTCTTCTTTCGGAACTGCCAAGACGTTCTCTCATCGCAGATCCCTGTTTGAGGACCGAGCTGGGAAGAAGACATGGGCTCTGATGTTTTCATTTTCCCTCTCGGGATGAGACCTCCACGTGGGGAGAGGACTGGCCTATGCCATGTAGCCAAGGTCGCCAGCCGTGCCTTCCAGGTTCTCCTGTTGCCCCCTCCGGAGGATGGCCCTGGGGTCCCGTCTGGTTTGCTCATAAGAAGCCGCTTTGGCTTCACAAACTGCCCAAGACTGGACCTGCGAGTCCCGGGCCCTAGGGACTGGGCGGGCGCCCGAGGTCCCGCACCTCTGGGTGGGGTGGAGGGCCCCCCTGGCTCTCGGCTCCGGCTCCGCCGCCCCAGCTCCGCCGCCCCGCCCGGACTCACCTGAGCTGTCCCAGCGCTGGGAGCCCCTGCTCTTGCCGCCCTTGTCCTTGCCGCCCTTGGTGGAGGCGGCCAGCTTGGTGGGGATCTGCTGCTGCACCGCCGTCTGCCTCTGGAGCTGGTTGGTGGTGCTGAGCAGCTGGATGGGCACGTCGCTCTTGGCCGGCCGGCTCTCGGCCGGGGCGCTGTCCCGCCGGGCCACCTCGGGGCGCTCTGCGAATTCGGGGCCGGCGCCGGGCAGCAGCGCGCTGGCCCGGGCTCCCGGCGCCTTGGCGAGGGCGGCGGGCCCTTCCAGCCCGTCCCCGTTGAAGCTGGGAGTGTGGCTTGGGAGCTGGGCCTGAAAGCGCAGCAGAAGACACATCCCTAAGCTGTTCCTGCGAGAAGGCCAACCCAACCCCCACCGGGCCCTGCAAGCCACCGGCCTCAATCCGCGCGGTGCCGCCACCGAGGGCGGCCACGCAGGCGCCTCCCCGCCCCGCGCGCTCTGCCCACGGGGCCGGCCCTCACCTCCGCCAGCGAGTCGGGCGGCAGCGCCCCGGGCACCGTGTTCTGCTTCTTGAGGCGCCGCTGCTGCTCCAGCTGCTCCCGCTCCCGCTCCACGGCGCGCTGGGCCTCGCGCAGCCGCTCCAGGTCGTGCTGGTAGGCCCGCCGCTGCTGCTCCAGCCTCTCGCGCTCCCGGCTCAGCTGCTCCTGCAGCCGCAGCGCCTCGCTCTCGCGCTGCCGCAGCCGCGCCGCTGCCAGCTCCAGCTCGTGCTGCTGGCGCTCCCGCTCCCGCTCCCAGCGCTGCTGCTCCTGCCGCAGGCGGCCCTGCTGCTTCTGCACGCCCGCCAGCTCCTCCCGCTGCTTCTCGAAGTTGCGCTGGCGCTCCTGCTCCAGCAGCACGTTCCCGCGCGTGGACTGCAGCCGCAGCTGCTTCTCGCGCTCCTGGATGGAGGCCCTCTGCACCTCCACGCAGCTGTCCTGCTGCGCGATGACTGCCTGCGGGGGGGCACGGGCTGATTTTAGGACGAGGCCTGCCCTTCCCCAGACCCCAACTTCAGGGATTGGAGAAGGGCCAGGTCGCGGACCTGGGGAGAACCACCCACCCCACCCCGTACCTGTAGGCTGAGAAGCAGCTGGGACAGGGTCTGGATCCGCTGGACAAGCTGCGGGGAAGGACAGAGACGCTGGTTCCCTGCTCTCTGCAAAGCCGTGTGGCCTGTGTATGCCCCGCCCCTGGGGACCGGGACGAGCCCCGAGCCTACCTCAAACTCCAGGACCGTGGGCAGACGGGGGCCACACTCCGCACCCGGCACCGTGACCTGTGCAGAGAACGGTGTCTAACACAAAGAGCTAAGGACCTGCTTATTACTGACGAGACCCCCCCCACCCCCCACCCCGCCACCCCCTGCGCCCTGCCTGGTCATTTGACTTGTGCGAGTCCCGGAGTCCGGAAGACGAGGGCACAGGCCGGCTTTCCTGGAGGCGGGAAGGCGGCTGCTGTGGGTTTAGCGTGGGGAGCCTTGGAGGTCAGGTGCGCCCGGCCTCAGCTCTCAGAGGGGAAGCGCGGGCTCAGGGGAGCCAGTGGGCAGCGGAGGGGAGCCTGACCCACAGCCTGACCCCACGCTGGCCTGGGCGCCTGGTAAGGCTGGGCCTCCAGAATCAGAGGGAAGCAGCCAGGGGCCTCAGCAACCGCAGGTGTGAGGACACACGGGCGTGAGGACACACGTGCAGGCTTGGTGCTCAGGGCCCCCGCGGTGCCCCTTGGCTGCTGCTGCGGCCACAGCTCCTGCCCTGGGCTTGTCCCCTCCCTCATCTCTGTCCTGGGCACCTCGTACCATTCCTGGGGAGTGCGGGAGGGAACGTGAAGCCTGCCCACAGGTTCATCTGGGCCGAGATTCTTTCCCGGGACAATGGGAACGGCGCTGGTCACTATATGGGTCCTGAGACGCCAAAACTAGACAACCCCGAACACAAGCGGCTCACGCTTGTGAATGCTGACGCAAAGGGCTTGGGCTGACCCTGCTCGGCTCAGGGATATCCCAAGGAAGCAACGTACTGCAGGTGGGGTCTCCTCGGGGGGCTCCTGGGGGCTGCTGGGCTGCGAGTCTGGGCTGCGCACCGGGCCTTGCCAGTCTCGGGGGCCGGGGTCACTGCTGGAGGGCTTCTTCAAGCTGCCATCTGAAAAGCCCAATCCAGGCGCGTGAGGTCCCACGGGGGTCTGGAGCAGGCCCCCCCCGTCCCCGAGACCCAGGTAGGAAATCGGCCATGCCACCCTGGCGGCATTTGAGACTCAAGAGACCGGCAGGAGAGGGAGGCGCTGGCCCGTGTGCCGCTGTTGGAGCACGATGGACAACTCCCTGAAGGTTCCAGAACTTGCCCAGAGGGTTCGTACTTGGGGCGGGGGGTTGGCAGGAAGCAGAAGCAGAGATGTCCGGCAGCAAATGCTTTGGCTCCACTGCTGGGAACGCTCCAAGAACCCACACAACCTCTTGTGCGGGGCCCCGCGAAGCCCCAGGGGGACGCGGCACCACTCACTCTTGCCGTGGCTGCTCACGGTGTCATAGCCCCCGAAGGTCTCTGCCCTGCGGGGCAGGCCTGCGGAGCCACCCCCGTCTTCCACCTGGCTGTTGGCGCTGCCCAGCCGCCTGCAGATCAGGGTCTGGATGTCCTCGACTGCGGAAGGAGACGGGAGGAACGGAGTCAGGCTGTGGAGCCGCGCTGTGGGTGTCAGAGTGTGGCAGCACCTGGGGACTCAGGCCCGAGAAGCCTGCAGGGCGCTGGTCATGGTCTTCTATCCCCCCAACATGGGACTTCAGTCCCCACCACCCCTAGCCTGTGCATTCCCGAACTCTAGGTACAACAACCAGGACAAGCCAGTCTGTGTCCCCAGGAGATGCTGGACCAGGGGGCAGCGTGTGGGGGTGGCTGGGGACGCGCTGGGCCTGGTGAGGGACGTGGGTGTGTGCTTGGCTGTCGACTGTCACACAGACGGTCGGAGGCCATGGGAGAGCGGCCTCTGGGGGCAGGTCAGGTCACATGAAATGCTCTAGGACAAACAGGCTTTGGCCAAGTGAGGAGGAGGGAAGAAGAACATTCCAGGCTGAGGCACAGGATACAAGAGAGTCCTCGGGGGGCCAAGAACAATGGCCACTGAAGAAATGCGAGGAAGCAGGAGCTCAGTGTGGCTGGAGGAAACGAGACTGAGCGGACGCACAGTCCACAAGGGAGCCCTCTTTCCCCTCACTCCGAAGGAAAGGCCTGGAGGGCAGCAGCTGTCTCTCTCGTTTGCTTTCCCGATGAGCACTGGCTGCCTGGCCTGACACACGCTGGGCCTCACGTGGGGCTGGCTCAGCAGCTGCCCGGGGGCCACTAGGGGCTCGGGCAAGGCCCCTGGCCAGCCCCCCAAAGCAGGCCCTGTGGCTGAGGGTGCTCAGAGGGGACAGGCCACGTGCTCGCCAGCGCCCTCCTGTGGCCGCTGTGCTCAAAAGCCTCTTCCTACCTAGATGTTTCGGGAAGCCCTCCTGGGAGGCCTGCTGGGTCTCGGAGCCCTCTGAAGTGACCCACCACATGCGTATGTGTGCTTATTTCTGGGGACATCATTGGGGACCCACTTGTCAGAAAGAACCTCCCGAGTGTGGGAACCCGTCTTGGTTGACTTCAGATCCCAGGGGCGCAGCGTGGTGCTGCCTCACCTGTAGTGGGCGCCTGGGAGAAGGGGCTGTAAGTCTGCTGGGGGGTCAGCACTGTTCCCGGGAGCATGCCTGGACCCCCCCCCCCCACCAGGCAGAACTGTAGGGCGGCTGTGGACCAGCACCCAGTGAGGGCCCCTTGACGCAGCTCCTTACTCTCACTCATGGCTGACTTGAGGATCAGCTCCCCCTGCACGGTCTCAGAGGGATCCCCTCCTCGGAAGAGGAGTCGCGAGTGAGCGACGTCTTCCAGCCCGCTCATCTCCGCCATCTCCAGGTAGATCTGCTGCTTCTCGCCAAGGCTCTGTGCGATCTGCTGGTCTTTCACGTTCAGTCGTTCTGCAAAGCGACGGGAGGCGGGGGTTGGCCTTCTGGGGTCATTCTCCCCGGGGACCCAGCTCCCACCTGCACCCCACCCTGAGTCCAACATCCCATGGGGGTAGGCGAGGCCACAGCCCTGTCTTTGGATCATTCGCTCTAGTTACAGAAACCAAACACTGTGGGGTGTGCACGAGGACCAGAACAGGCCGATTTCCTTGTCTGGGCCGCAGGGAGACTCCTACGAGACTTCGTCGTCTTCTCCTGAAACTCCCTCAGGCATTTAGGCCAAACTCCTTACAGGTCTCTCTGGGTTTGATGCTCTTTGCTGCTGTTGCTGCAACAGCAACTTTCTCACCGGTGGCTGCCCGTGTATACACGTCACGTTCGGCTGAACTACTTACTGGGCGCCCTCAGAGGTTCCAACAGTTTTCGAGGTGGTTCTATTAGATTTTCTAGGCAAGTAATCACATCACATGCAAAACACAAGTCTGTCGCTTGCCCTGCAGTCCTGGTCTTACTTCCACTTCTCCCCTTGTGACCCTGGAGGAACTTACGGGGTGTAGGGAAGCCCAGTGGGAGGGGTTGGTCCTGCCTGGCTCCTGATTTGGGTGAGTGTCCCGATAGGCCCGCGTGAAGGATGAGACCGGCTTTTGATCGGAAATGGGAAAGCCCATCTCCATAGTGAAAGTACCTATTTCTTTCTTTTTTTTTTTTTCTCCAAGATTTTATTTATTTATTTGTCAGAGAGAGAGACCGAGAGAGAGAGTGAGCACTGGCAGACGGAGGCAGAGGGAGAAGCAGGCTCCCCGCCGAGCAAGGAGCCCGATGTGGGACTCGATCCCAGGACGCTGGGATCATGACCTGAGCCGAAGGCAGCTGCTTAACCAACTGAGCCACCCAGGCGTCCCGAAAGTATTTATTTCTAATGCAGTGAGAATCCCGTCAGGAATGAGGGATACTGTTGTAGGATTGTGGTACCAGCGGAGATATGTCTATACGGGACCCGTGTTTTATTATCAACGGGTAGAAATACAGAGTCTGAATGAGCACTGCGTTCGCACTGTGCTTCCGGGGTCAGTGGGATGTCCCCCTCCTTTCTTTTGGACATTTCTATGAATAAATAATCTCAAACATATACCTCCTCCCACAAAGAGAAATAAATATATACTACCTACTTTTGTGTCTTTGTGGCCTACATGTTCCCTAATTTAAAAATAAATGACTTTGGGGCACCTGAGTGGCTCAGTGGGTTAAGGCCTCTGCCTTTGGCTCAGGTCATGATCCCAGGGTCCTGGGATCGAGCCCTACATCGGGCTCTCTGCTCAGCAGGGAGCCTGCTTCCTCCTCTCTCTCTGCCTGCCTGTCTGCCTGCTTGTGATCTCTGTCTGTCAAATAAATAAATAAATAAATCTTAAAAAATAAATGACTCAGTTAGTGAGAGGGAAGAGGGGGGGTCGATTGAGACCACAAAGTCCCCAGCATTGTTCTTGGCAATGATCTCACTGAAGTCTCATGGGACTCTGTTAGGCCCAGGGAAGGGAACGGACGAGCCCATGGGGTGCGTCTTACAATGGAACGGGATTCAGCCTTAAAAAGGAAGGAAGTCGACACACACTACAATGTGGCTGAACCTTGAACCATCCCGCTCGGTGAAGTCAGCCGAGACACAAAAGGAGAAACATGGCAAGACCCCATTGATACAAGATCCCCAGGATGTGTAAATTCACAGAAACAGAAAGTAGAACAGAGGTTATGAGGGCTGAGGGAGGAAGGAACAGGGAGTGACAGCTCGCAGGGATGGGGTTTCTTTCGGGAGTGGTGAAAATGATCTAAAATTGTGGTGACAGTTGCATGATCTCGTGCTAGAGACTACGAGCCACTGAATGGTGTACTTTAAATGGCTGAATTGTATCGTGTCTGAGTGACAGCTCAACGAAGAAGTTAAATTAAAACAGGGAGGAGGAGGCTGAGGTCTGCAGACACAAAGCCAGGGCTGCTGTGGGTGTACCAGGCTCTAGAAGGAGGCTATGGGGTCCTGTGCTATTCCAAGTCCCCTTGGGGTTTTTGCCTTATGTGACCTGGGACACTCCCAGTGAGCTCCTTCCTGGATAGGGACTGGGGTGTGTGTGTGTGTGTGTGTGTGTGTGTGTTTGTGTGTGTGGCAAAGCCAGAGTGTCTGGAAACGGCTCAGGGGCCCCGAATCCCGCCCTCTCATGACAAAGCCTCACAAAACACCTGGTCGCTCCGGTGGAGATCTGCTCCATGGCCGACCCCAGTGGGAGAGGACAGAAATGCTGCTGGCGGTCCCGGGCCCTTCTCACCATGCGGGGGACACATTGTGGGCACGGTGGTCCAGCCTGACTCCCCTTACCTTGGAAGTCCCTCAGCCTCAGGGCGCGGGCTTCGAACACCTTCTTCTCCTCTTCGGCCTCGCTGAAGGGCCCCTCCTCCTCGTCTGGACAGCTGCAGGGAGAGGGGGCAGACGGGCAGCAACGCCTACAGGCAGGCTGGCCTCGGCGATGGGCACCGAGAGCTGCACCAGCAAAAGCAGCTGCTCAGAGCGCCTCGTCCTGTGGGTGCCTGAGCTCGTTAACAGTGAGGGACAGACGTGAGGGAGAAGAGAAGGCCGTCAGCCTTTATCCTGTCTTCAAGTGTCCACCTGTCACCAGCCGTGGGTTCCATGCCTGGCCACCACGGGGCGGGAGGAGACTGAGGACAGCTCATTTCCTGGGGGGCTGCAGAACTGAAATTCAGCATCGAGGGAGCTCTGAGCAGGTTCAGGAAGCTTCCAGGCATAAAGAGAGGGAGCAGCAGCTGGCTGGGGTCCCCAGGGGTCCCTGGCCTGAGGAAGGACAGGACAGGACACCACAACCTCCTCTGACAGGTCTGGCCCCCGGGTCAGGTGTCCCTCACCGCACCCCACCAGCACAGAGGGTAGAAGAGCCTGGGCCCACACCCACTGGCCAGCAGCATCTTTTTAGCCTCTGACCCGTTGAGCTGTTGGCGGAAGGAGCTGGAAGGGTGTCAGGTGGCCCCTTTAGATGAGGCGGGTGACAAGGCACTAGGGCGGAATGAGGCAGGGGAACGGCAGAGGGGCCTCCGGCCTTCCTGCGACCTCCAGCCCTCTCCTGGGTGCTTCGAGGTCACAGCTGCTTCGCCACTGTCAAAGCCAAGGGCCAAACAGCTGCGGGCAGGGAACGCCCACAGGGGGCCCTTCTCACCTCTCCACGGCCCTCCGGATGTGGGTCATCCAAGTGTTCCTCTCCTCTTTGGAGCTGGTGTAGATCTCGTACATCTCGGGCCCTCGCAGGGAGGCGCTGATCAGGAACATGGCTTTCTCCTCGTTGGCCACTTCCCTCACAATGAGCTTTTGTAAGGAGATGACCGGGTGCTTCGAGTCCTGTGTGGGCGGAAGGTGGGGTCGGGGAGGACCCCTTTCACTGGGCTGTGTCGGAGCAGCCGCGCAGCCGAGCCTGAGGGGAAGCGGGTGGCGGAGGCTCGTGTGCCCCTCTGTTCTCAAATAATTCACAGGTATGTGCCATCGGGGGTCAAAGACCCTTTGTGATTATTTAGAGCTGCGGCCTTCACAGAGGTGATGAAGGTAAACTGAAGTCAGGAGGGTGGGCTCAGTCCGGGGTGACTGGTGTCATACTTGGGGGGTGGGCAGGACAGAGTCAGCTGGAGCCCCCAAGACCCTGAGCCCCGAGAGGCAGAGCCACAGAAACGTAAAGGCTAAGACTGGACAGGATGTTAGCACGGGCCCCTGAAGCCTCCCCAGGCAACCAGACAAGACCCCGGGGGTCTCTGAAAATTCTACTCCTGCTTTGCCGGAACCTTCTGGCCCCCGGGAGGACCTGGGACAGTGGGTTAACATAGAGCCGCCTTCTGTGCAGGCAGCCTTCCAGCAAACCCCTAAGGGTCCCTAAGGCAGGTGGGACCCTTCATCTGAAGATGACAGGACACCTACCACGGAGGCAAAGACGTATTTTTGATCCTTTTCTTGTAGCAGCAAAAGCACGTCGGTCAGCAGGACAGCAAGGACGTCTAAGGAGAAAGCACAGAAGGACACATGCGACGGGGTCGCAGGGCCATATGTACGTCCCAGGGGAGGCTTCAGCCTCAGGGGAGGGGTCCCGGTCACTCAGCCTGGCGCCGTGATGCTCCCGCAGGAGCCTGGGGGTGTCCGTCGACCTCACTGTTTTCTATCTCCCTCCGTAATTCTCCCACCTGTGGCCTGCTGGCTTCCTCTGAAGCATTAACTGCACTTTTCACTAGTTTCTGTTTGTTTCCTTACTTCTCCCTTTCGGGCCACGGACTCAAGTCCCCTGAGGGCGAGGGCCTCCCACCACCCACCTCAGTGTCCCGCACACAGCGGGTGTTAAACCATCTGCTGGGTGCTCGCCTGTGCAAATTCCGGACAGACACATTTGGTCATTGGCCATCTCAAACACTCCCTGAGAGATCTTTTAAGACGCCGATGTCGGGGCGCTTGGGTGGCTCAGTGGGTTAAGCCTCCGCCTTCGGCTCAGGTCATGATCTCAGGGTCCTGGGATCGAGCCCCGCATTAGGCTCCCTGCTGGGCGGAGAGCCTGCTTCTCCCTCTGCCCTCACCCTACTCGTGCTCTCTCACGCTCGCTCTCAAATAAATAAAATCTTAAAAAAGATTAAAAAAAAAAAAGATGCTGACGTCAAAGGGCGGGTGAGGATGTTTCCAGAAGCTCACGAAATGAGCCAGGAAACTCAGTGTTGAGTCCCGAGTGCTCTCTGGTCTGGAGGCACACGGTGGGTTTTGGGGGTGGGGCTCGAAGGACACCCCGAGCAGGGAGTGCGATGCTTGGGGCCGCGGAGGTCAGTGGTCCAGGTGGTGTGTCCACCCACATGGGGGCCTTCAGTGGCTGCTTGTTTGGCATCCCGGGGCCTCTGACAAACTTGGGGTGTCCTGATGCCTCGGGTTTCTGCTCGGGAGCCAAGGGCTCAGCGGGCCCCCGCGATTTAGTGGCCCTCGTGGTGGGTCCCGCAGCACCGCAAAGCCCATTCTTCCCACGCTCCAGGCCGCTCGTCTCATCCTGACTAGCGTGCGCCCAATCTCCCTTCGGCCGCGGAGCGGCTAGGCCGGCGCCTGCTTGTGCACAGGCGCTGCTGACCCGGGAAGGCCCCCCACCGCCCCCCGCAGAGGGGAGGGACGGGCTTTTACCTTTCAGGCGCCCCGACGTGGTCTTCCAGCACAGTGCGCCCTCCAGCTGGAGCTGCCGCTGCAGCATGTCCTCCTTGCGGAAGGTCAGCCCGTTCTTGAACTTGCTGGACGACTTCAAGTCCATCTTCCCCGCGATCTCCCGGAGGCGCTGGCCCTTCTCGCACTCGCTGACCTTCGCGTCCACTTGGGAGATGATCTCCCTGATGAGGTTCAGGGCCTGGGTCAGGTCTCTGTAGTCCTCGGTGCCAGCTGCCACACACACACACCAGAGTCAGCGCTTTCCTCCACCCCCTTCCGCCACCACGGCGCCAAGGGGACACACGCCGGGTCTCTGAGGGCTGTTCCCTGAAGCCGCAGCTCAGGGGACCCTCGAGAATCCACCTTCCGACTCGGATCTCCCGAGCTGTAAATGCTTCTCAGAAAGAAATACGGCAGCGCGGCCTTTGGTTTTCGCCAAGACAGAGCTTCTCGTGAGCTCCATGCGGCCCGGCGGTCACTCCTCGCTAAACGTGCACCCCTGGGCCCGCCAGCTCTTCATAACCCCCCCCCACCCCAGCTCCTCTCACTGTAAGCCTCCGGCTTCTGTGGCGGGAGAACATGCTCGTGCTCCCAGGGCCCGAATCTCCGGGGGCTGGGGGAGGTATGGTCAGGTGTGGTCAGGCCCTGGCCTCGGAGAACTCCAGGCTGGGCTGTGCGCCCTGTTTCCTCCGCCCTCCAGCTTCCAGACACGCAACATGAGGACCATCTCTGTGCCTGGACCCACACTGGGTCGGAAACCCCAGCGCTTGGTGTGAATCCAGACAACCGGGGACGGAGCACAGAGGGGCGCTCACCCAGTCCGCTGCTAACATGGGGCAAGAGAGACAGAGATCACCCCCGAAGGCCAAGGCGGGCCTGGCAGCGAGGGCAGCGACGTTACCTTCTGTGTTCTGAATAAGGCGCTCCACTAGCACAGGGTACTTGGTTATGCGCTGAGTGACCAGAAGGATACACTCCTGCACGCCGAGCCGCCTCACGATGGAGAAGTTGCTGATCTTCTACGACATGGGAAACAAAATGTCCTGTTGGCATCTCATTTAGTGCCAAATGGGCCGGGCGCGTCCCCATTTCTCAGCTCAACAAGACCTTTTCAAGTATTCACTGCAAGTAGGGCTCGCCTGCTGTGTACAGAAAGGCCACAGAAGCGAAGGCAGCCTCCCCTCTTGTAAAACCCGTTCAGAAGAAACCAGAAGCAGCCGGGGGGGCGGGGGGGGGCGGGAGGGAATCACCGGGAGAGCTGTGTATCGCGGGTGCGTGCACACACTCACACACCCACACCCACGCACACGTGCGTATCCACACACGGAGACCTTGACCGGCGGCTGTCAGAAGCCTCTGGAACCACACTGAGCCAGAGCCCAAGTCAGCCCCCAGCTGGCTCCTGTAGCAAGCCTCTGGCTAAGAACCCAGGAAGCCGTCATCCGAAGCCGTTTCTCGGCAGGGCGGAGGGCGGTTTCTGGTGCCCTCCAGAGCATTCCACACATTCTGCTTCTCTGCCCCCCGCCCCCCCCGACACTCATGCACTCCAGGAATGCCAGCAATCGTGAGAGCCGCTTCTGAGCAGGACTGTGGGCTTTGTGAGCCTCCTGGGCCAACCCCAGACCCACTGCGACTGTAAGGGAGCGTCATTTTTACTTCTGTCCACTGCGACTGTAAGGCAGCGTAATTTAAAAACTTGTCCCTCTTACTTCTATAGCCATTAATTATTGGTTATCACCTCAAATTAAAGTCTGCGGGGCCACGCAGCAGGTGACGGAGTGGCTGTAGGACGCGTTCTGACAGCCAGGTGGCCTTGACCCACCAGGTGTGCTTTCAAGGATGCGGGAGGCGGGGCCTTGCCTGACCTGGCGGACTCGGGCTGGATGCTGTGTTTTGGGGTCTGGGCTTTGAGCACCTGCACACTGTTAGGCAGAAGGCAGGTGGGGGTCATTTTGCAGGCCTGGGGGGTGGAGGGAGGATAAGTGGGGACTAGAGAGGGAAGGAGGCAAGAGAGGGGCAGATCCCAGGGCAGGGTGGACCCTTGAAATGACACTTGTGTCCCCTTGGCAGTCTGAGGAACGAGGGCCAGGGGTGCCACGCTACAGCCCGCTGAACAGAGCCGCAGGTGTGTTTTGCTTTGTTCTCCATCTGGACTTGCCTGAAAAACTTGGAAATCGCTGGTTTATAACAGGTACCTCATTGTAAGCTCTCTCAGAGCCTATAGTCCCGCGGAAAACAAGCTACAGCAAAGAGGATACGTTTTTTAATTAAAAAGAAATTTTTTCCTTACCTTGATCAGGCTTTGAAATTTCTTGTTTTGCTGCAGCAGCAACTTGTAATGACTGACTGCGTCATTGTGGCCGCTACAAAAGACACCATATTTTTCTTTCATTCTGTCCCCATTTTCGCCGGAGAACTGCAAAGAGACCACACAGATGTGAGCGGGAAGGAGCGGGAGAATCTGCTGGGAGCGCTCGCGTCGGGCTCAGCTGACTTCTAAAACCCGTCTCGAATAACTCGTGCCTCCACTTTCTTATTCAGGCAGGACCTCAATACAGGGGTGGGGACGGGCGGGCGTCTCATCGCAAGGTACAATAAGGCAAGAGAAGAAACTTTCTAATGGACTTGAGCTGTAACACTTCCTGAAATCCAAGGGGGAGGAGTACATTTATGCTGAAGAATATTTGAAACACTTAAAAGCCGGGATATCTGGGCTCAGTGGGTTAAGCCTCTGCCTTCGGCTCGGGTCATGATCCCGGGGTCCTGGGATCGAGCCCCGCATCGGGCTCTCTGCTCAACGCAGAGCCTGCTTCTCCCTCTCCCCCTGTTCCTCCCCGACGGTGCGCACTTTCTCTCTCTTGCTCAAATACATAAAATCTTCACAAAAAAAAAAAAAAAAGCAAAAGAGGTATTCTGCTAATTAACTCTAATAAGCTGACTCTGGACGCTTGGAGCACTGTGAGGTCGGACCAGGAGTTCGAGCCCCTCTGTCCACCTTGGCCTAGGCTCGGATGTTTGACTCAGAATTCGTGCCTTTTACCACAGACCTACCTCTAACAGTCCCAACCACGGAGATCTAAACCAGAAAAACAAAAACAGAGAGCCCAGCTGAGCAACCAGACAGAAGCCCAGAATGCAGTAACGGTGGACAGTGCCTGCCCAGGTGCGTCCGGCCCTTGGGCGTCTGCGTTCCTGCAAAGGCCCGGGACCGCTGTCCGCTGCAGGCTCGCAGTCAACAGAGGCCGTGTTCTTTTCCCGACCGCATGGAGCCCAGACGAGGCAGGGGCTCAATCCAGGCCCAGTGCCCGCCCCGGCGTGCCCACCTGCTGCACCAGGAGGTCCCCGATTTTCTGGATGACGTAATTGCGGTCGCTGCCCTCCTCCAGGGACTCCTGGCGACGCTCCTTCAGCCGAGAGAGGAAGTGGCTGTGCAGGTCGAGCAGCTCGTCCACGCACGGGAAGAGGCGGCTGATGGCCTTGCTGCTGAACTGGAGCTCCTCCTGCAGGGCCCTGGAGTAGACCTTCAGCATGATCTTGAGGGTCCGGACATGGTGCACCTCTGTCTGCACCAGCTCTGCGGGGACACGGACCGAAGGATGCGTGTTGCTCCTCCCGCGGCCCGCGATGGCACGCATGCGTACCGCCTACCCACCGGGCACCTGGCCGGCTTCTCCCAGTTCTCCTCCTAAGTCCTTCCCTTGGTGGTCTTACTGTCTGGGGGTGGGGGGGGTGTTCGGGCCTCCCATCCCTCCAGGCCCAGTGCCGCAGGGGCCCCAGGGTCAGGGAGCAGCGAGAGGGCTGGAGCGGTGTCAGGAAAGAGAGGACTCGGGATGTGTGCTGGGACCTCCAATTTTAGTATACGTGCTGCCGAAGCGAGCACTGTGCTGGGACCTCCAATTCAGGGGAGGATTTCCGGCCCAAAGAGGCTGTTTTAAGCCAGAAGATTGTTCTGGTGAACACCATTCCTTGGGATGGGAAACTCACACGCCTGTGCACATCAGTGACTAGACCCAGACCATAGCCAACAACAAAGTAGAGTTCAAGTGTAGAATTTAATTCTCTGGTAAAAGGCAAAGACAGATCAGGTTTCGTGTTGGGAGTTAAGCTGCTGTTCAAACCAGGGCCTGGAAGTGGCTAGAGACCAGACAGAGGTCAGCAGAGCCAGGCCCGGTGCTGACGGCCGTGGGGGCTGGAGGCAGTCTGTGCTTGCCCAGATAGAAGCATCCAGACTGGTCCTCCCTGTCCTTCCCTGCGGGATCTCTGCCCTGGGTCTGAAGCCCTGAGGCAAAGCATCGATAGGGTTCTCCTCCTGCCCATACCCCAACCTACTTTGGCCTGGAAAGAAAGCTCAGGGTGTGAGGGGCGCCTGGGAGGCTCAGCTGGCTAGGCATCGGCCTTTGGGTCAGGTCATGATCTCGGGGTCCTGGGATCCCTCTCCCTCTGCCTGCCACTCCCCCTGTTTGTGTTTACTCTCTTTGTCAAATAAATAAATTAAATTAAAAAAAAAAAAGCAAGCAAGGTCAGGGTGTGAAACATGGAGGGACTCAAGGGCCAGTGGACCCCACTATCGCCAACCGGACCCCAGTGGAATGGAACACACTTGTATGGCAGAACCTCCTCGCAGAGCCCCAGTGAGGGACAGAAAATACCTCCTTAGGCGACCCAGCAATGTCTTGGGGAATGAGTCCCACGGAGAGAAAATCATAAGAACAAGTAAGGGTTTTGGGGAGAGAAAGGCCCCAAATTCCAGTGTGGGTGTCTTGGGCCTTTATCATCCTGCTTAGAGGGGGCCCAGAGGCCTGGAGGGACATCCGTGGGGCCCCCAACATGGCACCCGGCCCGGGGACAGGTTCTGTGTCCAAAACCTCCCATCTCAGGAGCGTGGCTACCCAGGGCGATCACTCTGGAGCCAGTGCTGTGTCTTATGCCTCCCACACCTCTAGTCACAGCCACCCAGGCCTGTCTGGGGTCACCAGGGATGGCTGGGACGGGCCTGGGATGGTCTTCTCTCTCGGGGTCACCAGCAGGGTCAGGATGAGTCAGGACTGGGCATTCACCCACACATCCTCAGGGACAGGTTCTCACAAAGCCCTCCCGGGCTACCTCCTCCCTGACTGGGAAGGCAGGGCGGCCCCGGGGGAACAGACAGAGTGGGCCCCCTAGTCTCAGGGGAGAGCCTGAGGTCACAGTGGAGCCCAGGCTCCTCGGCGCAACCAATCAGAGCAAAGAAGCAAGTGGCAGGTCCATGTGGCGGCGCAGAACTTCTTACCGTAGAGCACATCCTGCCTCTTGACCACCTCCTTCTTCTGTGTCTTTGCGTACGCCGCGTCCACGGAAAGGCTCCAGGACTCGGCTTCGAAATCGCGGGCATCCGACTCGATCTCACTCCTCAGCGAGGCCGTGCAGGGGTCTGAGGGAGGAGTAAGACACCGAGGCTGGGGGCCGGAGCCTCGCCGGCTCTGGGCCACCCCAGCCCGCGTCCTGTGGACACACCAACATGGGTCGCAGCCCCTTCCAGGGCGGGTGGGGACCCCGGGACGCCCGTGAAAGAGTGGAGGTGACCGTACCTTCTACAAAAATGGGCTCGGCATTCGAGGAAGTGAGCGAGAGAGAGTCATCCGCTGCCTGCTTAAATTTTAAAAACACGGAGTCGGCTTCATCCATCTCTCCTGCGACTGGTCTAAATAAAAAAATCATAAAAACAGTTACTCTAAACAAACAAACAAAAAACCCAAAAACAAACAAACAAACAAACAAAAAACAGTTACTCTAAAAATTTGAGCTAAACACCCACACCCACACCCACATTCTATGAAGGCAAATCTACCTGAGAACTTTCTGGATTTCAACATAAACTCTGTCACAGATCATGTGTAAAAATCAGGAGACTATCTGTCCACATCACACCAGGACTTCTCCAGCCTAACTAACTTCAGTCCTATGTCCAGTACGTTCTAAGGGTCCAATCAATCGTATGCTGCCTTTAAAAGCCACCAGAGCTCACCGGGGCCCCTGGAATTCTTTCCAGCAAGAGTTGGGTGGACACAGCCACACTCGGCCGAGGGTGGAGGGAGAGCCCTTTCTTAGCAGAAGATCATCAGCCCCTTTCCCCGCCAACCCGAACAAGGACCGCCTCGATGACGTCCATTAGCCTTAGGTTTTGCGCGCAAATGCTGCTGAGTTCCAAGTCCTCGGAGGACAGGGTTAAGGCATCAATAACGGGATGCTACCTCCATGGCAACCTCGGCAGGACTTCTAGCATCGTCTCGAACACAGACAGGAACCCTGTCCACGGGCCCTTTGAGAGCAGGAAACAGAACTAGCTCCCAACGGCCAAGTACACCCAGAACACACAGCGTCTCAATAAAGATAATCAGATCTCTGAAGGAAGTGTTAATAGGAATTTCACGGCACGGCTGGGGGCCAACACGCAGGTGCACATGGACCTGAGGGTCTCCCTTAGGAGAGCCTGGCTGCAGGGTCCCTGCGTAACGCCACATCCGATTCCCTCCCTCTCCCCCTTCACCGGCACCTGGCGCAGGGACGAACCCCACTTACCCAAGCTGTGTCCCCGTTCCCGCCGGGCTGGGTGCTGGCTGCGGCGCCCCCTTTTGTGAGACCGTCATGCCGACATTCCTGGACAGAGCCGGGCTGCCATCAGACAAGAGGGTGGCCCTTGGGTGCTCCTTCAGGGACGCTGCGACAGAGGCAAACACAGAGTTGGTGCTGAGAAAGTGGGCAGGGTAGCGCAGGGGGCCTGTCCGAAAGCCCCGTTCCGACTGCGGCCGCAGCACGGACAGGATCTTGGAGGTCAGCAGCTCGTTATCTAGAAAGACATTCTCGCTCCATTTCCGAGGAAAAGAGCTGTAGAAAGACAGCTCGGGGCGGCCGTGGGGCGCGCTGTGTCTGTCACTGGTTTTGGAATGCGTGTTCCCCATGTTCACGGTCGGGGCTCCGAGATCCAGCGCGGTGCGAGGCCGGGCTGCGCCGTTTTTATACTTCTGTGTGATCCTTCTAGAAATGTAAAGCTGTGTCCTCTCCCACTGTATTGGCTGAGACAGCGGGTCTGGAGGGCAGGAAATTGGTCCCCACTGTGACCATTTAGTTGGAAATCGCACAGTAGCTTCTCTTTTGGTAAAATAACAACAAAAAAAATCCCGACACCCCTTCCATCCTGGCGGGGGGTAAAAAAGCAGAGAGGAGTTTAGATTCACTGTAAGTAATCTAAGATCACTAAATAGGGAGCTCTGTGCTGGGTGTGAGCCACACATGTGGCTCGTGCCGACATCACACACACACACACACTCTCTCTCTCTCTCTCTCTCTCGACTGTAATTAACTGGAGATCAGATGTCAGGACGACACTGAGACCCAGCGACCACAAGGCATGATGTAGGACCACACATGCCCCGATCGTAAGTACACTGATAGAATCTGAGCATCACAGTGGACAAGAGGGGCCGATCCCATCTCACACAAGGATTGTAAACCAACACACAACGGGGGCTCCAAAGGGTTCTTTACACTCCTCTGCTGATTAAGGTAGGAACTGAGACAGTGGGATGTGCGTACGCTCTGATCACCTTCCTCACCGATGGAACGGTGAAACTCAGAAAGCCAAACTGTCACCCTCTTCAGTTTGACAAATCGCGTCCGGCTGGGACGGGCTGCTTGGCTCGCTCATTCTCAGGGTGAAAAACCACACTCAAAAGCGCTCCTCCAGGCAGCAATAACCAGCAGCGTTAGGAAGAGATCTGTCCACTAGCGTGGCTCCTGGGTCCCCAGTGCGCCCACCCACGGGTTTCTGTCACACAGGTTAAGTAGTGGGCACTGTTGTGCTCTGCCACATGCAGACCATGACCTTTGGGTGGGCAAGGGAGCAGCACTAGAGGAAAATGAATGTACTTCTCTCAAGAGCTTCTTTGGGGAGTGGGATTCAACATCTGAGTTCATTCATTCATTCATTCATTTATTTTTTAAAAGATTTTATTTACTTGATGGGGCGCCTGGGTGGCTCGGTGGGTTGAAGCCTCTGCCTTTGGCTCAGGTCATGGTCCCGGGGTCCTGGGATCAAGACCCGCATCGGGCTCTCTTCTCCGTGGAGAGCCTGCTTTCTCCTCTCTCTCTGCCTGTCTCTCTGCCTACTTGTGATCTCTGT
Organism: Martes martes; assembly: GCF_963455335.1. NCBI lineage: Eukaryota > Metazoa > Chordata > Mammalia > Carnivora > Mustelidae > Martes > Martes martes. The sequence goes on along the minus strand of NC_137888.1, from coordinate 211,543,789 downwards.
CTGTCAAATGAATAAATAGAATCTTTAAAAAAAAAAAAAAAGATTTTATTTACTTGAGAAAGTGAGAGATCGCAAGTAGGGGGCGCAGCAGGCAGAAGCGAGAGGGAGAAGCAGGCTCCCCCTCGGAGCAGGGAGCCCGATGTGGGGCTCGATCCTGGGACCCTGAGATCATGCCTGAGACAAAGGCAGACGCTTAACCGACTGAGTCACCCAGGCGCCTGCCCTCAGAGTTCTAATTTAGGTGGAAATGCACGGTAGTTCCAGGTGGGCAGGTGGGTGTGTGTCAGAGAGAACACTTCGGGTCAAGGAGTCATGAACAAAGCTCATCAACGGAGACTTCAGCAATAGGCAGTGTGACACCATGTTACACACGGAGCACAGATCCACAGCCATTCATTAACACGGCCCCACACGGTGAAGGGGACATCTGGTCAGTGACTTCAGACATCCCGGCGTCAGGATCCTAAGTGGCTAACAATTACTATCATCATCGAGACAGAGGTGACGAGGATATCATTCCTATAAGAACACCCACATTCATAAAGGTGAAAGTCATAAATCGAGGCCTCCGTGGTCCAGAGCAGGGATTTTCTGCCATTTCTACACCACCTGAAACGCCACCTAGGCAATTATGATCCCAATGTACAAATACAGGACAAACCCCGAACTGAGTCCTTTGCCTGCCTGACAGACTGTTCCTGTGACCCGAGGTCTTGCCTGAAGTCACAAGGGTTCTGCTTTAATCATAGTCCATGGGAGGAAATGCCACCATACACACCCTCTGGGGATCACCATTCCCAAAGAATTTTAATAAACAACGGGTACACTAAATCTACGGCAACTTAAACCTTCCCCTGATGATGGAGAAGACACTTTGAGGTATCCGTGTCTAAGGGTTATGATTGGGGACACCAGGCGCCACTGCACTCAAGGGGGTCCAAGGGATAGAATTTCAGCGGCGAGAATGAATGACAAGCCGGCCCCTTCTGACATACGATGTAACTGACTTATTTATTCTGATCATTCACTGTCTGCTACCCCAGTAGAATGGAAGACAGTGACTCCCACAAAACAGGTCAAGAAATCACTGTTTTATGGAATATTATTCAGCTATACAAAGGAAGGAAATCCCGACACCTGCCACGACGCGGAGGGACCCTGAGGACACTGGCCTTAATGAGAGGAGCCAGATGCAGAAGGACACATCCCCCAGGACCCCATTTCTAGGAGGTCCCCAGAGGAGTCCCGTCCGCACAGAGAAGAGATGGTGGGAGCCAGGGCTGGGGCAGGGGGTGGGGAGTCCGTGCTTTGTGGGGACACAGTCTCAGTTTGGGGAGACAGAAAGTTCTGGAGACGGAAGGTGGGGATGGTGGCACACCTGTGTGAATGTGCTTAATACTACTGGACTATACTCTTAAAAAATGGTTACAGTGATCAATTTTATGTTTAGGTATGTTTTACCACAGTTTGAAAAAAAAGAAATCATTGTTTCTTTGGGAACCGTTCTGCATCCTGACTGTGGTGTTGGTTACTTAGATCTATACATACCAAGGATAACATCTCATAGAACTAGGGGCGCCTGGGGGGGCTCAGTCAGTGAAGTGTCTGACTTCGGCTCAGGTCACGATGTCGGGGTCCTGGGATGGAGCCCCGTGCTGGGCTCCCTGCTCCGCACCGGGTCTGCTTGTCCCTCTGCCTCTCCCCCTGCTCACGTGCTCTCCCTCTCTCTCAAATAAATAAAATTTAAAAAGAAATTCATAGAACCACACATTCCCTTTCCCGCACTAAAGAGTGCAATGTAACAACTGGCGAAACCCAAACAGGGTCTGTCCCTGAGTTGACAATATACTAGTGACCTGGCTTTGACCATGGATTATCACTGCTTACCGGCTGGCGTGTATCATCACGGCAAGATGCTGGGCAAAGGGCACCTGGGACTCTTTGTACCCTTTTTTGCAAATTCTTGTGAATCTTTTTTTTTTTTTTTTTTTAAGATTTTATTCATTTGTGAGAGAGAGAGAGTGAGAGCGAGCGCACAAACAGGGGGTGCGGCAGGCAGAGGGAGAAGCAGACTTCCCGCTGAGCCCAGGGGCTCGATCCCGGAACTCCAGGATCTCGACCTGAGCCAAGGGCAGGACGCTTAAGCGACTAAGCCACCCAGGCTCCCCGCCTCTTGTGGATCTGAAAGGGTTTCAAAATAAAAAGTTGCAGCTGATTCTCAGCGTTCACTGTCTCGATGTTCTGTAAAGTTGCGGTGGGCGCTGAATTAGCCGGGGTCGAATCTGCTCCTGATGGAGACGCCCAGCTGGGCTCCTGGGAGTTTCTGCCTACACTTCCATCACCTCCTCCATACATAACTTTGTTTTATGTGTGTTTCCCTTGAAAGACACCTGACTGAACACATACTACTGATCTATTACCACTGAGCTCACGGTCACTGGGACCACAACTCAGGCCTGAAGGGAGCGTGATGAACATGTAGGTTTTTTCCGTCCCAGGCATCACGGGCTCCTTGTACTTGGTAATGCCGGATGGCCCTTCAGCACTTTGCTTGGGGCCATTTCAAGCAGCCCCGTCCCCAACGGAGAGCACAAAAATGAGAAGAACACAGCATTAACCGCACTGCGAACAGGACGCCTGTCCACAGCACGAGCTGGGACAAGAGGGCAGGGTGTCCCTCTGTCCCGCCTCGGCTGGCAATATGCAGGGTGGGTGACTCCTGCTTTTCACTGCACATGGCCCCAAAGGGCCGTGAAGGCCCCACGGGTGTGGATCTGGGGGTCACAGAGAAATTTCAGGGAGTAGGTACGTTTGAAATTACAGAATCCGTGCATAAAGGAGGACTGACTATATGCAAGTGAGATGTTGAGGGATAAATGATTACAATGTTTTAGAACGCCCTTGTTCGCTCAAACGCATACGATATTTTTTCAGGGCACCGATATTCTTTGTATTGCTTTATGGCTTATTATACACATTTGCCCCAGAAGTATCTGAGCTGGGGGGACTTCTTACAGGAAAATGTGATGCCGTTCATTTGGCAGCAATATGGCCCTGCTGGGAGAAATCATTCTTTTTCCCTGGAGGGTCTAGCCACCACTGCCCCTCTCAAACTACTTAAGACTTTTAAATAAGGGGTGGATGTTCACTAATCGAGTCCTTCTGTAACTTGTGCAGTCATGCAGACAACCGCCTGATCAGGACACGAGTTGGTGGCTTTGCCACAGACCAGGCATTCCAACCACGTCTTTCTATTCTGTATTTTTGATGATCTGACATCGGGGCCCTTGCTGACCCAGAGGCCTGCCCCTACCAGAGCTGGCGGATTTCTAGAGCCCGTGAAGGATTCACTCGCAAGAGCGCCTTTCATGTGCAAACCCACCAATCCAGAGCCCACACTCCAAACCCCTCCTCTGTGGGGCTCTCGCACTCAGGGCCACTGTCCCCCTGCCCTGATCACCACTTGGGCTGGTGCCAGACAACCAGGGACAGCCCCTACGCCCCAGAGCCCACTGAGATTTTTCAAATTAGCCAGTCCTAACTCTGTTTACCCTGCCCCACCAGTTTGTCCCCACAGAAACCACAGTGAAGTCTCTGGCCCACGTTGTTCTGTCATGCCCTCTGGCTCCGGGGCCTCCCTTTGTGGCCCTCAGTGGCATGCCCTGCGTTCTCCTCCTAGGGGACTGTGAGTACAAACTTCTCCTCTCCTGGCATTCATTCGCATACCTGCATGGCTTACCATACCTGGCTAAAGCAAATCCTGGATCCCCTCCCACACCAGGCACCCAGGGGCCCAGAGGTCTGCCTGCCAGGGCTTTGAGCCTCGAACATTCTCCGGGGGCAGTTTTCCTACATCTAGACACATGGATATGAGGGAAGGCTGGTGGGAAGATACAATGGCAGAGCACTTTGGAAAACTGGTGGTTCTTCCAATGGTTAAAGAGAGAGTCACCCTACAGTCTGGTGTTTCCACTCCTGGGTGTATGCCCAAGACAAGCGATAAGGCATTGCCGCACTAGCACATATGTGCTCCCAGTAGCGTAATTCACAACAGCCCAAAGTGGAAATGACCCCAGACATCCGTCGACCGAAGGACAGAGAAGCACAAGGTGGTCCGTTCATACAAAAAATATTATTCGGCCATAAAAGGAAGGAAGCACTGATTTAGGCTATCATGTGGACGAACCTGGAAAATTTGCCCCGTGGAAGAGGGCAGACACAAAACACCATAGACTGTAGGAGTCCGCTGCTCGGCAACAGGCACAAGAGGCAAATCCGCGGAGAAGGAAGGGTAGATAAACAGTTGTGCAGGACTGGGCGGGGGTAGGGGGGTCGGGGGTGACGGCTAATGGGTGTAAGTTTTCTCTTGGGAGTGCTAATGCCGATCGTGGGGACTATATGAAAAGTCACTGACTGGTACACTTAACCGGGGAACCATATGGTGTGTGAGTCCCATCTCAGCAAAGTTATCTCACAAACGAATAAACTCCCGTGAGGCAGAACTATCTTTCTGCAGGAGGAGAACCCAGCCTGAGCCAGTCGCTCTGACCTTGGCCCTGAGAGCAACAGGACTGTGTACGTGTCCCACTACCATGTTTTCTGAAAGCAGACAGCCATGGTGGGACGCAGGGGCAGGGGTGGCGCTGGGATCCGGGCCACGGTGCGGGGTTCGGCACGCGGCTGCCTAGCACTGTCTGCACCGCCATGAGACGTGGCCTCAGAGCCTAATTAGCACCGTCTGCCCACTGCTGAGAGGGGCCATCGATCGCCGCGCACCGGGCCTGCTGCAGACTATATGCCGCAGAGCCATTTCTGCAAGGGGACCGGGGAAGAGGGAGGGACAAAAATAAGAAGCAAGCAGAGAAAATGGAAAAAGGTCTTCTTCCAGAGGGGGAAGAAAAAATACATGCTGTTCTCAGCAACGCAGACAGCTGCCTGTTCTCATGATGATTATTTATTTTTTTTAAACATTTTTTTAAAAGATTTTATTTATTTATTTGACAGCAATCATAAGTAGGCAGAGAGGCAAGCAGAGAAGAGGAAGCAGACTCCCTGCTGAGCAGAGAGCCTGATGCGGGGGCCCGATCCCAGGACCCTGGGATCATGACCTGAGCCGAAGGCAGAGGCTTTAAGCCACTGAGCCACCGAGGCGCCCCGATGATTATTCTTTAAAACCTATTTTGTCTTGGTGTCTTGAAGAGTGGGCTCTGTGAGCACTAAGGGCGACGAAGCCATGTGGCAGATATCATGATCCCACTAACGTATCCTGGAGGTACTGTGGGTTCGGCTCCAGACCCACTGCAGTGAAGTGGGTCACAAGAACGTTTTGGTTTCCCGGTGCCTATAAAAGTTATGTTCACGCTATGCTACAGACTATTAGCATTACGTCTAAAAAGACGGTAACTGTCCCTTAATTAAAAAACACCTTTTAAAAAAGATCTTTAAGTCATCTCCACACCCAACGTGGGGCTCGATCTCAGCTCCATGATCAAGAGTCACATGATCCACTGACTGGGCCAGCCAGGGGCCCCCAAAACACTTTATTGTTAATACATATATATTTGAATTTATGTATTTATTTGAGCAGGAGGGGCAGAGGGAGAGATAGTCTGAAGCAGACGCTGTGCTGAGTACCAAGCCCAACGTAGGGCTCAATCTCACGACCCTGAGATCACAACCTGAGCCGAAACTAGGAGCCGGCTGCCCAACTGACTGAGCCACCCAGGAGCTCCTTAAAGAAACATTTATTGTTGGGGCACCTGAGTGGTTCAGTTGGTAAAGCACCTGCCTTTGCCTCAAGTCATGATCCCAGGGTCCTGGCATCGAGCCCTGCATCCAGCTCTCTGCTCGGCAGGGAGCCTGCTTCCCCACCTTCTCTCTCTGCCTGCCCCTCTGCCTCATTGAATCCTCTCTCTCTCTGTCACGTAAATAAATAAAATCTTTTAAAAAATAAAATAAGATAGGGGCGCCTGTGTGGCTCAGTCGTTAAGCGTCTGCCTTCGGGCTCAGGTCATGATCCCAGAGTCCTGGGATGGAGCCCTGCATTGGGCTCTCTGCTCAGTGGGGAGCCTGCTTCTCTCTCTGACAAATAAATAAATAAAATCTTAGAAAATAAATAAAATAACATAAAATAAAATAAAAAATAGTGTGAGAATTACCGAAATGCGACAGAGACACAAAGTGAGGAAAACGGCTTGGACGGACTTGCTTCTTCAATCTGTAAAAAAAATGCGTTATCGGCCAAGCACAGTAAAACGAGGTATTCCCATTACTTCCCTCGCACATCAGACCCCACACTGTGAAGTTCAGGTTCAGAGGGGCTAATTTCCAGCATAGTGATACTCCCAGCAGGACCCTGGTCTCTCACAGGTCTTCTGGGCCCCAGACTTTTCCCTGATACACAAGCACAACCCATTAGCTCTGGCAGAATCACAAGGGCTCACGGGGAAGATTCACTAACAAGACTTCATAGTTACAAACCTGCTGAAAGCCCTTTTTCGAGGCAGCCCAATATGACATAGCCAGTGACCATCTTCATTGGCTTTAAATTGTCCTTTATAATCTAGAAGCACATTTGTTTCTAAAAATACTGACTTTGCAGCAAGAATTTTATATTCTCAATGGCAGATCCCTCCAGCTGCTCAATGGGAGAGCAACTGGGAACATCTTTTGCAGGCAGCTGGGCCCTGGCACAGAAGTCCTCCCCCCCACCCCCCAATTTTCTGCAAAAGGCCACACAAAGGGACCAGCCAAGTGGCGGCTTTAGGCGGGGCTGGCCCTCCCCAGCTGCACAGCCGCTTTAAAATAACGGCTACTTTTCTCGTATTTACTGAAGTCCTGTGTCCCTGTCCCTGCCCCCACTCTTTGTCTCAGTGAAGACTTTTCTTTCAGGCTGAGATTGCCGCCTGTCTCTGGAGAGTTCTAGCAAGCACGCGCTTCGGGCAAGTGTTTGAGAGACAATTAAGAAAATCGGAGACAACATGAAGTTTTCAGTTCACAGTTCCTGGCTTTCCAGCCACCTGAGACCAGACTAGATCGATGCCAAGACAACTCATTGATTTCTCTGCCTGTTTCATTTTGACGTTATACAAGCAAGATGGTATAAAGACGAATAAAACTACAGAAGACACAGAGACACAACAAAAAACCTTAACCCCGTGCCTCAGGGGACAAAGGGGTAGGGGGAGCAGCTTGGGGCTTAGAAGGTCCATGTGAGCCAGAAAGAACACTCCTCCTAAACCTGATATTACCCAATAAAAGTCATTCACGAACTTTCTACTCCCAAATTACGTCAAACCCAGCAAACGCCATAAAAGAAAATGTGCTTGACTGGGTGTGCAGAAAACTTAAAAATCACCAAAAAGGCATAAAAGTAGAAATACTCCATGATGCCGCCATCCACAGTTAATTGCTCCGGTATAAATGGGTGTTGTAAGTTGAAATAATGTTTAACAGTGAGTGATCCTAATATCAGGGTTCAAAAAATCCCTTCTAGACAGCAAAGGAATAATGTTAATAGCCTATAGGTATTTTTGGCAAGAATATCACGCAGGGCAGGTGGGTCACGCCGACGAGTGAATTACAGTACTACAAAATATTTTGTATTACTATTTCGTGGACGATTTTGGAAGTTAAAAATAGAAAGGACAATAATGCCCATGTGTCCGGGGAATAAAAATGAGCGGCAACCAGAACCTCAAGCTTTTCCCAAACAGGGACTCCAAGTGGGCCAGAGGGAAATCAAAAATGTAACACTGTAAAATGTAACACTGTAAAATGTAACACTGTAAAATGTTTCACCGGAAACAAAAGGATACGACCTTCAGGAACTAGGGCTTGGTTCATGAGGGGTTCTTTGATAAGACACCTGGAAGTCTGATCCACAAAAGACGACGACGACGACAACAACAACAACAACAACAACAACGAAACAAAAAAACTCTAAATTGACTTCATAATTGGAAACTTTGCTTGTTAAAAGGATGAAAGGGGGGGCGCGCCTGGGTGGCTCAGTGGGTTAAGCCTCTGCCTTGGGCTCACGTCGTGATCTCAGGGTCCTGGGATCGAGCCCCGCATCGGGCTCTCTGCTCAGCAGGGAGCCTGCTTCCCCCTCTCTTTCTCTGCCTGCCTCTCTGCCTACTTGTGATCGTTGTCTGTCAAATAAATAAATAAAATCTTAAGACAAAAATTAAAAAAAAAAAATAAAAGGATGAAGAGGGGGGCGCCTGGGTGGCTCAGTGTGTTGGGCGTCTGCCTTTGGCTCGGGTCATGATCTCAGGGTCCTCGGACTGAGCCCTGCATCAGGCTCCCTGCTCAGTGGGGAACCTGCTTCCCCCTCTGCGCAACCCCCCGCCCATGCTTGCTCACTGTCTCTCCAGTGCTCTTCTCTCAAGGGAATAAATAAATCTTAAAAAATAAAAATAAAAAAAGGGTGGGGGAGGGGGGACGGGTAACCAAAGGACCAGCACGCAGAATATACAACAAGCTCTCAAACCTCCATAATAAAAACACAAATAACCCAATTTAAAAATCAGCAAAAAAGCCTACAGATGGTAAAAAAGCGCCGGGGGAGGAGCTCCACTCATGAGCTGCGAGAGAAATGCGAATAAAGCCACCCCCAGAAGGCACTACCAGCAGGGCCGAGAGAGGCGAGGGTAAAGCCCACAAGGGTGTGGAGGAGCTGGGTCGCTCCCACACTGGCCGGCGGGAAGGGAACAGTCACCAGCCTGCAGAGCGGCAGGCGGTTCGCAGAGAAAACACAGAAAGGACACCCGTGCGTATTCCTTTCAGCACACAGAACATATGGCCAGACGGAAACCTGGCTGTGACCGTCTGTGGCAGCTTATTCAGGAATAGCCCCCAACTGGAAACCCCCCAGACTGTCCTGCGGGGCAAACAGCCCGACAAATCGTGGTCCGTCCAGACCACGGAATCCTACCCCGCCACGAAAAGGAACTTTCGATAACATGCAACAACCAGGGTGGACCCCCCCGGGCGCCGTCGCAAGAGAAAAAACCCAATATCGAAGGACACTGGATGTTTCATTTATGTCACCTCCTTCAAATGACAGAGTGCAGGAGATGGAAAGGGATTAGGGGCTGCTGGGGCTGGCAATGGTGGAGGGGACGGGCAGGGGTTGATCTTCAAGGTGCCGGGATGGCCCCGGACCTCCGTAACAGAGGCGGTCACGGGAGTCTGCACGCGTGACCAAAAGGCACAGAACTAGACACACTCACTGCCCGATGCAATTTTCTGTTCTGATATCCTACAGAGTTACTCAGAAAGGAACCGCCAGGGAAGCTGGGTGAAGGGCACATGGGAGCTGTGAAATGGACTGTGAGTCCGCAATGATTTCAAAAGGAGAAGTCAGAAATAAACAAAAGCACCAGCACCAGCACCAAAACCAGAGAGAATACTCATGACCAAGGTCTTGGTCAGCGTGGGCCGCCATAACGAAGTACCCAGACTGGCGGGCTAGAACAACACACATTACTTTCTCACATTTCTGGAGGCGGGGAAGTCCAAGATCCAGGTGTGGAGAGCCTCGGTCCTGGGGGAGGGCTCTCTCTCTCTGGCTTGCAGCCAGCCTGCCCAGGTCTCCCTGTGTGCTCAAGGGGTGGAGAGAGCGAAAGCAAGCTCTCTGGATCTCCTCTTACAAGGGCACTAACCTCATCATGGGGGCCTCACTCTCATGAGCTCATCTAAACCTAATTATCTCCCAAAGTCCCCACGTCCAAATACCATCACACTGGGGGCAAGGGCTTCAACATGGGTATCTGTATGTGTGAGTGGGGGGGGGGGGCGCACAATTCAGCCCATAGCACCCTACAACGAATAAAACCATGTTTCCTAACAATGTCTGTCCCCCCGAGGTACCTCGTATCAGTGGAATGAATTGCACAGTATGTGCCTTTCTGTGCCTGGCTTATTTCACTTAGCATGATGTTTTCAAGGTCCTTCCCTGTTATGGAGGGAATGTTTATGTTCGTGTCTCCCCAAAACTTGTATGTTGGGGCCCTAGCCCCCAGAGTGGCTGTCTTTGGAGACGGGGTGTCCAAGGAAGTCATTAAGGTTAAATGAGAACATCAGGTGAGGCCCTGATCTGGATAGGATCAGGGTCCTTATCTTAGAAGAGACACCAGAAGGGTGTCTGGGGGGCTCAGTGGGTTAAGCGTCTGCCTTCTGCTCAGGTTATGATCTCAGGGTCCTGGGATTGAGCCCCGTGTTGGGCTCCCTGCTCAATGGGCGTCTGCTTTTTTTTCTCCCTCTAATAAATAAAATAAAATCTTAAAAAAGAGAGAGAGAGAGAGACACCAGAGAGCTCAGATGCCTTCCTCCTCCCACTCCACCCTTCTGCATAAAGGGGGCAGCTCTCACCAGAAGCCAGATTTGCTGGCACCTTTAATTTGAACTGTGGCCACCAGAATTGTGAGAAATAAATTTCTGTTCTTTATGTAACCCAGCACTTTCACAGAGAAGGGTCAGAGAAATGTGCTTAGAAGGGCAGGAAGGAAGGTGAAAGGAGAGAGAGGAACACAGAGCTAACCCTGGTTTCTCAGGGCGCAGCACACGGCAGCCGCTGACTGCAAAATGGCACACATCAAAGCCGCCAAATCAGAAGTTCACCTTAGCCATGAAGACAGGTCAAGGTGAGCCTGGCTGAGCCTCTATGTGGCAACTCTGGCGAGACGGGGAGGACAGAAGTGACAGAAGGTGGCAGAAGGGCAGAGTGATGATGGTTCGCGAAAGGACAAAGGAAATTCATCTTAAAAACTCATTGTTAGGGTGCCTGGATGGCTCAATTGTTAAGCGTCTGCCACGGGCTCAGGTCGTGATCTCAGGGTCCTGGGATCGAGCCCTGAGTCGGGCTCCCTGCTCAGCGGGAAGCCTGCTTCTCCCTCTCCCACTCCCCCTGCTTGAATTCCTTCTCTCACTGTCTCTCTCTCTGTCAAGCAAATAAGTAAAATCTTGAAAAAAAAAAAAAGGCTTATGAGTTGTGAACACGGGAAACAGGCCGTGAATTGGGGTTTCCCATTACCTTGAACAAAGACAGACGAAACTCAGAGCTGTGCTTTGTGGCCCAAGTGCGGAGCAGAGAGAGAGGTGTTTATGGCCATTATAGCGAACAGGTGGCTTGTCCTGGGTGGCTCTGGGCCCAGCGGGGAGATGGAGTATATACCAGCCCCTGGGCTATCAGCAGGTACTGGCTGAAACCCACATGGCATCCCAGTGACTTTGAGGGAGACATAAGAGCCGGAGGAGTACAGGTTGCGTGCCTTTAAAACTTACTGGCCATTCATATCCGAGCTTGGTCACGGCCCTATCTCAGGTAGAAGGAGGATCTCTAGTGTGATGCCAATGGGCTCTGTTCTCAGCGCGCCTGGGATGGGAACACGGACGGCTCGTTATCAAGTTCATGTGGAACAGAGGAGCTTCTTCAAATTAGGTTTGGAAATAAAGGCAGGGAGAGGAGCTGACCCAACACGAACTTGACGGGCTGCCATGAAGGAAATGTCAAGAGACTCAGCAAAGATGGGTGGGGTTGGGGGGGGTCCTCTAGGTGAGGTCATCTAGAGGGTTGCTGGGTGCCTGCCGCAGGCTCAGCAAACCAGCAATGGGGTACGTGCAGAGCTGGGTTATCTTAGACCTTGTCAGTATCCCTGGGATGACAAGAGTCTGGAGGGCCAAGCTACTGGCCAGCCAAGCCTGCCCTGGGGTCTATCTCAGGCCAAGGCCAAGTTCAGTGAGTAGATGTGACATTGTGACACCAGCCGGGATGGCACCCAGAAAGCTGTACTCTGATCAGTACCCTAGGGGGTCAGTGCAGGGGGGCCGAGGAGCCCACGTGGGCCAAAGACAGGCCATGCGGAGCAGGCCCAGAGGGTGGCTACGACAACCAAGGGATCACGGCCATGATGTGAGGGGAAGAGTGTCAGAAGGGGGATGCTGGCCAGGGAAAAGGAACCCAAGGATGGTCCTCTGGGAGGGCTGGCCTGCTGGCAGGCATGGAAAACTCTCTCTCCTCTGAGGCTCACAGCAGTGAGCTTATTAGTGCACGTGAGGAATGTCTATTAAGTAAGAACAAAAAAGCAACCACCCCGTATTTCACAAACCACAAAGAACCACTACTCCTGTTTTAGCACATTCCATTCCCATTCTTATTTCTATTAATTCCATTTATGCGGAACTGGCTGCTAATCATCAGCCACTTATAACCTAGGAAAATTCACACGGTTGGACCTAATGCGCGGGTGAGCTCCCACTGAAAATACAAATTTTGCATCTTGCATTTGTGCTTAAGCTTTAATACTGTAAAATACATTTCAGGAAACTTTTACTATTTCTTTCCTACAGAAATCTCTTGCAGTGGCTGTGAGACTGCTTATTAAACGGGGATATTCCTCCAACGGCATGTTCCGGGGATGCTACCAGTTATAATAAAACCAACAGGGGGTTGCCTGGGTGGCTCAGTGGGTTGAGCCTCTGCCTTTGGCTCAGGTCATGATCCCAGGGTCCTGGGATCGAGCCCCACATCGGGCTCTCTGCTCAGCCGGAAGCCTGCTTTCCTTCCTCTCTCTCTGCCTACTTGTGATCTCTGCTTGTCAAATAAATAAATAAATAAAATCTTAAAGAAAAATACAAAACCAACGGAACTGGAGGGTATTATGTTAAGCGAAATTAGTCAGAGAAAGAAACCATTATGATCTCACTCATATGTGGAATTTAAGAAACAAAACAGATGAACATAAGGAAAGGGAAGGAAAAATAAAATAAGATAAAAACAGAGAGAAGCGGGGCGCCTGGGTGGCTCAGTGGGTTAAAGCCTCTGCCTTCGGCTCAGGTCATGGTCCCAGGGTCCTGGAATCGAGCCCTGCATCAGGCTCTCTGCTCGGCAGGGAGCCTGCTTCCTCCTCTCTCTCTGCCTGCCTCTCTGCCTACTTGTGATCTCTGTCAAATAAAGAAATAAAATCTTAAAAAAAAAAGAATTAAAAAAAAAAACCAAAAAATAGAGAAGCAAACCATAAGAGACTCCTAACTCCAGGAAACACTGAGGGCTGCTGGGCACTGAGGGCACTTGTAAAGAGCACTGGGTGTCATACGCAACTGGTGAATCACTTAATTCTACCCGTGAAACTAATACTATGCCATATGTAAAGTAACCTGAACGTGAATTTAAAAAAAGAAGGAAGGAAGGAAGGAAGGGAGAAACTCCTAACTAAAGATGGGTGAAATACCCCACCTGCATTGGATACTTTCTTGGTTGGGATAAATTTGTATGGGTAGCTGGGTGCCCTGCCCTAAGTCTCGCCAGTCCCTTTGCTCTCACAACAGTGCGGACTGTCAGTGTTCCCCTCCAGCTGAAGCTTCCCGAGAGCAGGCCAGTGTCAGTCTGGTCAAGCCCCGTAGCTTCCCGGAGCATGCTGGCTTGCACGCTGCAAGCGGGGTGAGGGTGAGGATCCTCCCATCCCTCACACGTTCACAGATTTCTTCTGGGCGTTCCCGGTGCCCTGGGAACACAAGCCCCGCCCCCCCACCAGGGAACTAGGTCCAGAGGCTCACTTCCAGGAGAGGTGCCCTCCCCTCGCTGTACAATTCTCTCCCTTCTCGCTGAGGCCCCTCCCCGTGCTCTTCTGGAACCGCCCTCATTTTCAAAGGACCTTCCCTCCATGCGCTGGCTCCTGGGGGGGGTGGTACCCTCAGTCCAGCCTTCTCCGGCACCCCCAGGGCCAGTGCGTCACTGGTCCTACATTGGCCCTATTTTCTGCCTACTTCACGGGGCGTGGGCTGGTTCCCTGATCAGTTAGCCCAAGCTGCCATCTCCTTGGGGGGCTACCCATCCCCTCCACTACCCTCCCCGCCTCCCTGCCCTGCTGCCCGAGGGTCTCACCACATAGCGGTGGGCATCCCACAGCTTTGGCTCCGACTCCCTGGCCTGGTCGTGCACCATTTGCACTCTGCACCCCAACCGTGCCGACGTGCAGCTCTGGGTGCCTTGGCTGAGGCACCCCTTTCCCTGGCGAGCTTTGGGGCCTGGCCAGAGTCCCTCTGGGTTGCCTTCCCTCTTTCCCAACCCCCACAGCCTAGGCCTTTCTGTGCCCTTTACCTCTGTGCACACGACCGGTTATGGCTTTTATCACACTGCCTCATGCCTCATGGAACCCTGACCTTTTGGAGGGCAAGGGTCAGATGTCACTCATATCTGGATGTCAACATTGCTTTGATCTATGTGCTGGGCCAGCCCGCTCCCAGCTCGGGTCCACAGACCTCGTCCCCGCCAGGTGGGGAGGGCACTGGGTGGAGAGGGGAGAGGGATGGGGAGGGCACCCACAGGCGAGGCCTGCTAGTTCACTTTCAGGGCAACCTGCTGTCTTCAGGGCTATTATCTCTGGTGGGATTTAAAAAAAAAAATGCTCCACCGAACAGGCTATGTGGCCCCTGGATTCTGCTGGAAGGTGCGGGAAGGACATGGTCAGGAAGTGAGCGACTGTCAATCCCCGTGGCTCATGCTCTCATGAACTCTGCCCCTTGAACTTCACGTTCCTCTTCACCCTCAGGTATGCCGGCTGCTGACCTTTCCCAGCCCACCCTTCTCCTCGAGTCTCTGGGGGATTCTTGCTACCCTGGCTGACGTCATGAGGACAGGTGTCCTCTTCCGCCCGGTGCCCAGAGCATCCCTGTCCCCAGGAACTGCGCATGCGTGCCTGTCCCTGGCCCCGGCCTGTGGGCTTGTGGCCTCTAGCTTGTCAAGGGAAACCTGCGGAAGGAGCCATTGGTGTTCTCATCTCTAACCCCGCAAGAGCAGGACCTGAGCTCCTCCAGCCTCCTCCAGCCCCACAACTCTCTGAGTTGCCTTCCTCTGAGATCCAGAAGGCTCTTCGGATCCAACACCGCGAGGTGACCCACGATAAGAAAGTTGTGCTAGCACCCTAACAAAAACCGCAGGGTCCGTTGTGAGAAACTCCAGGTCTCCACGGAAACCATTTGGAGCTGCTGCTCCTTCTGGAATGTCTAAGACTCAGGGGTGCTTTGTGGTACAACACACGTGTGTTGCTACCACGAATACAGACGGAAGACCTTCCTCCTGGCAGAAGTGGCCCATGCTGTTCTAGTGCTCCCTCGAGCAGCCTACCCTCGCCTCTATGACACGCGCAGAAAAACAGTACTCTGATTTTGCACAAGAGGGAAAATGAGGCCAAGATGGGACAGGCAGGCAGAGAGCTAGGTCTTAGTACCCAGACGACCAGATGTCCAGTAAGAACCTGCTGTCCTGCCTGGGGGTCAATCTTCAGCATTCTTAATAAGCCTGAACTTCAAAGGGCTTTTTGGGGGTGGGGGGAGAGGGGCGCCAGCTAATTTTATTTACTCTATGGATAAATAAAGCCTTTCTCCAAAGTCATGTCTAACACCAAGATGGTATTTCTCTAAGTTGTTGTGTTTAATAAAGATAAGAACTAACGAAGGCAAACGGCTACAGTGAGTCATCGCAGGGGAAGAAAAGAAGGGAACAAAAGAGAACATTCTTGGGCACAAATCCAGCCCGCGGTGGCACGTTCGGGTCCCTAAGTACAGAACGTGGAACCAACTCTCGGCCTGTAGAGATTCCCTCCTGGCTGATGAGAGACGGTCCTCACCAAACACTGACGAGGGCACGTGAGAAAACATCGCCCCAGTCCCTGTTACCTGGATGTGATCCCTCTTAATTAACAATAGAAGAGTGAACTTCAATGTAAAAAAAAAAAAAAAGGAAAAATTAAAACTGAAATGAATCAATATTCTTTCTGTCATTCACGGGGGTCTCGCTGTACCCTGATCTGTATCTGCATAGTGTTCATGTTCTTTTTTTTTTTTTTAATTTTATTTATTTACTTGAGAGAGAGAGAGAGAGAGAGAGCACATGGCCGCGAGCTTGAGTTGCGGGGGCAGGGGGGAGGAGGGAGAGGCAGGCTCTCTGCTAAGCAAGGAGCCCGATGTGGGGCTCGATCCCAGGACCCTGAGATCGTGACTGGAGCTGAAGGCAGACGTTTAACCGACAGCCACCCAGACGCCCCGGGAGTTCATGTTCATTAACCATGGTGGACATGTGCATGTTTCCCGTACTCGCACTGCTCTGGTGTTTGTAAGTTCCACTTTTATCCCTTCTCTGAATTACTTCTCTGTTGTCAGACATTTGACTCATTCCAATTTCAGACCCGAGTCTCACAGAGACAGCGCTTTGGAGGCAAAGGCTAGCCATGTTTTACGATGTTGGATTGGTTATCACCAAACTGCTCTTCCAAAGGACTGCACCACCCAGGACATCCATGCAGGACAATACGGATAAAGACAAAAAATCCTGGAAGGCGACACGACAGAGGACTGTAGCTGTAGACACACTGTAGCTGTGTGGGATCATGGCTCTTTCCCCTCATGGCTCTAGTTCCCAAATTTTCTGCGATGCTGGTATGACTTTTATAATTAAAAACAAAAAGGTTGGGTGTCTGGGTGGCTCAGTGGTTAAAGCCTCTGCCTTCAGCTCAGGTCATGAGCCCAGGGTCGTGGGATCGAGACCATATCGGGCTCTCTGCTCAGCGGGGTGGCCTGCTTCCCCTCTCTCTCTGCCTGCCTCTCTGCCTACTTGTGATCTCTGTCTGTCAAATAAATAAATAAATAAATAAATTCCAAAAAAAGGTTTGCATGAGGAGGAAGCTGAGTGCAGGGCCTGTTTGCAGCAACTTTCTGCATCATCTCCTCAGAACTCTTCCATAAATCTAAAATTATTTCAAAATATAAGTTTGGGGAAAAGCTCAAAGCAGATGGTGACAATTTCTGACGCCACCGCAAATCAGCATTGTGCTGGGTTTTGCAGAGTCACATTAGAGAAGATCCACGACCTCAGTTTCTACCCCCAAGTGTGGAGGTACAGAATCAGGGACATTCTGGGACATGACTCTTCTCTTCTGAAACATAGGTTCTGGGGTCAGGAAGGGTAGGGGTCTGAATCCTGACTGTCAGCTGCTTCTGCTACCTCTGTGATCTTGGCTAATTACTTAGTGCCCCCAACACTGTTTCATTGTCTGTGCAGAACGGCACACGGTGCCTACCTCACAGGGCTATGGGGAGGATTCGGGGAGGAAATAGATCTACCCCCAGGAGTAGGAATGGGGCAAGGGGCTAACTGGTGGCTTCCTCATGCCTGTCCTTGATAGCCACACACCTCACTAAAGAAAGACTGACAACATTTTCCTGAACACAGACAAGACTGTGGGATGGGGCTCAATACTGGACTACACGAGTCCCTAGAACACTGGGAAGTGGGGAAACTGGGGCTTAGCTCCTCCCGCGGAGCCCTGCGCTGTCCAGGTGGTCACAGCTTCTAAAAGGGTTCGGTTCCCCCCCAAATAATCCTGATACAAAGTTTGCGAATTGGTTTAGAAAACATAAAACACCTCTTTCCATGGGAATAATGGTGTCTGAGTAAGGCAGATCTCCAGCCCTGAGGAACCCAGATGATCAAGGAGGTGACAGTTAGCAAACAATGATGGGATCTCTAGTACTGGAAGCTAGGAGTGTCCCACAGGGGAAGATGAGTCATTCTTCCTGGTGGAGGGGAGGAGGAAGGTTATAGGATCACCTGCCCTGGGTCTTGAAGGATGAGTAGGAGGTCGTTAGGAGAAAAGGAGGGAGGGGGAAGGCGAGGCTATTCCAGGGGAGGGCAGTGGGGGTCCCTGTGGGGTGGGCAGGCAGGGGGCATGGGAGTGGGGAGGGGAAGAGTGTGGCCAGAGATGAAGATCAAAAGGCAGGCTGGGCTGGGGCGCGTGGTGTTTCATGCACCACTGTCAGGTGTTTGACTTCCTGATGGGGAACCATGGGGGATTTCAAGTGAAGGACAAGCAGGTTCAGACCCACGTTCTTCGACAGGATGGTGATGGCAGGGGTGAGCAATGAAAGAAGGCAGAGAGGACTGATGATGGAGGGAGGGAACCAGTCCGGTAGGTGTGCACGCCGGTGACAATGTCCTTAATGCAGGCAGGGAGGGTGGGGTGGCCGCAGAAAACTGGGAAGACTGAGACATGTGGTTTGGGCCACTGGGTGGCACCCTCAGGGGCTGGGACTGGCAGAAGCTAGGGAGAGGGAACTGTGTCAAGGGGAACACGGAAGCTCTCACTGTGGACACCATTAGTCCGAAACGGCCCCAGGACGCTAGTACAGAAGTCCCGAAGGTCGCTGAAAATACAGGGTAACAGTGGAACCTGGGACTGTCTACTTGGGGCCAATCCATGTGTAGAAACAGCCGGAACAGTCAAGGGAAATAAGATGAGAGTAGCTGAAGACAGCGATTCTGAAAAATAACATTAAGTAAAAACAGGATTTTGCAGGTACATTTTTTTTTAAAAGATCGTATTTATTTATTTTAGAGATGGGGGAGGGGTAGAGGGAGGAAGAGAGAATCTTAAGCAGACTCCCTGCTGATCACAGAGCCAGATGTGGGGCTTGATCCCATGACCCCAAGACCATGGCCTGAGCTGAAATCAAGAGTCAGATGCTTGGGGCACCTAGGCAACTCAGTTGGCTGAGCGTCTGCCTTTGGCACAGGTCATGGTCCCAGGGTCCTGGGATCGAGCCCCAAGTCGGGCTCCCTGCTCAACAGGGAGTCTGCTTCTCCCCCTCCCCCACCAGCCCACTCATGCTCTCTCTCTCTCTCTCAAATGAATAAAATCTTAAAAAAAAAGAGACAGAGACAGAGAGAGAGAGAATGAATCAGACACTTAACCAGCTGAACCAAACAGGTGCCCCAACAGGTACATTCTGAAGCAACTTTCATTTAACCGGTCCACTGGGGCCTCTTCTCTCTCCGGGTGCACGACACAAGACGAGGCCAATGAGGTGGCCAGGATGCTCCGTGGCCGTCTGCCGGCAAACATTTGCTTAACGAGAGCCACTTCTAGTCGATTCCAGAGCTGTACGTGCCAGCAGTACTCGGTGTTACAGATACATTCCTTAATAAAATGCTACTTAAACTCTTGAACCACCAATGCAAGAGAGCTCGTGTTTCTAAACTTACAAGCAAGTCACTTAAAAACAAGCAAACCAAAGTACCATCTGATTAGAAGGTGATCTAAACAGGGCCCACTCGCCCAGATAAGGGCTAACCAACCACATTAGTGCAGAAGAGCTCAGCATTCAGAAGGCTTTCCATTTCCTTGAAAAGCTCGTTCAAAGCAAAGCAGAGTGGAGAGTCTATGCTATAGGTCTGGCTTGTTTATTTTAAAAAGACTTTATTTTTAAGCAATCTCTATACCCAACATGAGGCCTGAGCCTACAACCCTGAGATCAAAAGTCACACACTCGGCTGAGCCAGCCAGGCGCCCCTCTCCAGGTCTGCTTAAAAGCAAGAAAGACGACGGGGATGGATATCCGTTCGCAAAGGAAAGGCCGCCGGACACCCAAAGATTGACAAACACAAGTACATTTATCTACTTTAAGTTGAACAAAGTAGTTAAGGCTTATTAATTTTATTTATTTTTTTTTTTATTTTTTTTTTTAAAGATTTTATTTATTTATTTGACAGAGAGAGAGAGATCACAAGTAGGCAGAGAGGCAGGCAGAGGGAGAGGGAGAAGCAGGCTCCCTGCTGAGCAGAGAGCCCGATGCGGGGCTCGATCCCAGGACCCTGAGATCATGACCTGAGCCGAAGGCAGCGGCTTAATCCACTGAGCCACCCAGGCGCCCCAAGGCTTATTAATTTTAAAAAATAACTGCTTTTTTTAGTCCATTGATCATCTCTAAGTGCACACAGGCTACAGCTAGGGCCTGGGGCTGGGCTCAGGGGCTCAGTCCTTCTGCAGACCGCCACCTGGGCAGGCTGGAGGCTGAAAAGCCTGTCCCCGAGAAAAGGGCCCTGCCCAGACTTCCCGTGCGACTCGTTCGCGCCCTACTCGAACCTATCCTCCAGCTGGCTGGTCCAGAGGCTGTAGACAAGCGCTCCATGGAATAATGAATCTAATGAAAAAAGCTTTGGTATACGGTGGATCAGAGAAGCCTGGGTCCCAGGAGTCCGAGGCCAAAGGCAGGCTCTGGTTAAGGCCGAGGGTGTGCTCCCAAGACAGGCTGGGGACAGGCCATTTCCTTTACCAGGGATGGGACACCATGGGTTGGGGTAAAGTTGCATGGGGGAGGGGGGGAGGCTGGGACAAACAGGGACAACTATGGGTTAAAGGAAAGACACACCCTTAGTGCAGAAGTGAAGGGAAAGGGGAGCCCGGAAGCCCTGTCTGGGAGGTCTCTCGGTCACTAGTGCTGGGAAAGACCCCTAGGAAACCAGTTTTTGGGGAAATGCAAAAGAACTATGAACCCCCTCCCCACACCCTACGGTCTCCACTTCCTCTCCTTCTCACGCCCTGGAACCCACAAGATCAGATGGCTGTGCCCTCCTCGCCACGTCTCCGGCCATCTCTCCCGCTACACAGTGGGCGCTCAGGATTTGTGACAGGTCTCCCAAGGCTCTGTCAACACGGATCTGGTAAAGGCTGAGCCCCTGCTTCCCGGGAATTCAGGTCCTAGAAGACTCTGCTCGTATTTTCGTCAGCCCATCAATACCCAACCTTGTGTTCCCTGCGTTTTGGTTGGAAGAGACCTTATTTAATCTACACTGTTGCATCATAAACACCGAACACAGCCAACAGCTCTCTAACTCGTGTCTGCAAGAAGTTCGTCTGATTCACGTGTTTTCTCCACAAGGCTCATCACAGCCTTCTTGGGCCTGGGGACACTAGACAGCACTTTGGCCCAGTGCTTGGGAGCCATTTTCCAACAGCAAAATCGCCACCAAAAAGCACAAGAATGCACAAAGTGTGGCGACTTAAATACACTGGAAAAAGGACACTTGTTTATGGAACGAGCTCAACAGAGGCCGTGTGGGAATCAGCGCCTTGGGCAACTCCAATGTCTTGCCTCTCTGCGTGTTGTCCAAGCACCAAGAAAGCCCTGGGAGTACTGATTTGGGGGTTACGGATAAATCATCGCCAGTGGGTGAATTCGTAAATACGGAAGCCACAAACAGTGAACTCTATTTGTGTCCTTAGAGAGGACGCTCCACACACGTGGGGATCTCTGTTTGTCATTCATCGTTGGCACAAGGCCTGGGGCGGGGTGGGTGCTCCATAAATATTTGCTGAAGGAAGGGGCAGAGGGAGACCGGGTCTGGGGTAGGTCAGGGGAGAAATGAGGAGAAACGAAGGGGGCAGAAGGGCAGGATGGAGGGAGCGCCTTGTGCGTGAAGGGTCTGTCTCGGGCCTTTGCGATCTTTGCAGTTTACACTTTATCCTCGAGACTGCAGTCATGGACAAGTTTATACACAGGGTCTTCGATCATATTTGCCTCCGGAAGTAGAGGCTGTGGCAGCGGGGCGGCGGGGGGGGGGGGGACCCGCAAGGGGATGCTGGCAGATGCAGGGAGACGGGCGAGGAGGGTGCTGGGACCGGACACAGGTGCCCCGGGAAGGGCAGAGCTGGGGTAGGTGGCAAGTCTGACTTCCGTGCGGGTTTGTCCAAGCTGCCCCTGAGGACCCCAGTGATGGCAGGTGGACACTGGAACACCGTGCTCCGAGAGAGACACAAACAAGAGAGGGAAATCGGCCGAAGACCAGAAGGCCGGGGGTGGGCGTGGTTCCAGGGCGAGCGATCCCCCGATCCCGGGATGGAACCGGATGAGACCTGGAATGAATAAGTCTTAGGGTCCTGGCTTTGTTGCGAGTTTTCCGGGTACCAGAACCACCTAATCTAGTTGCATCAGTTCCTCCGGGGGTGGGGCCGGGGAGAAGAGGGTAGGAGTGCTGTGTCACAAACACTGCTCAAACTGGTATTATCTTTAACTGGAATCTCTGAGCTGTTGCTCCGTGTTGTCATTCGGTCCTGATTCCCCACCCCGTGGTTCTGGAGGAGCTTATCTGGACCGGTGGTTCTCAACCAGGGGGGATTCTGTGCCCCGGGGAACATGTGGCATTTGTCTGGAAATATTCTGGACTGTTAGGACGGCGGGGGACCTCCTTGCACGGAGTGGGTCAGCCCCAGGGATGCTGCTCAACATCCTGTGAGCACAGGAGGGCCCCCCCATAGAGACTCCCCCGGCCCCCAATGTCCAGGGTGCCAAGGCTGGGAAGCGATGACTCAGAGGCGGGCACAGAGACCGACACGCTCTTCCCACTCGTTACCTCGCCGCCTTCGACCAGTTCTTTCAGGGCTGAGATTTCTGCGCCGTGACTCCGTGACACTGGGAGGAAGGCCACCCCTCCAGCTGCGATCCCCAGCTTTGATAACTGAACTTTCTACATCTTTTATCTTTCTAAATTACAGAGCAAACAGCCAGTCGGGACAGAGCAGAGGATGGAACCCAGGGGCGGTGTCCCCCTCAGTTGACTCGGGGACACTAATTAACACCCTTCAGAGGGCGCCTGGGTGGCTCAGTTGGTTGAGTGACTGCCTTCAGCTCCGGTCATGATCCCGGACTTCCAGGATCGAGTCCCGCATCGGCCTCCCAGCTCCTTGGGGAGTCTGCTTCTCCCTCCGCCCTTCTCCTCTCTCATGCTCTCTCTCACTCATTCTCTCTCAAATAAATAAATAAAATCTTTTTTTTTTTTTAAAGATTTTGTTTATTTATTTATTTGACAGAGAGGGATCACAAGTAGGCAGAGAGGCAGGCAGAGAGAGAGAGAGAGAGAGAGGGAAGCAGGCTCCCTGCCGAGCAGAGAGCCCGATGTGGGACTCGATCCCAGGACCCCTGAGATCATGACCTGAGCTGAAGGCAGGGGCTTAACCCACTGAGCCACCCAGGCGCCCTAAATAAATAAAATCTTTAAAAAAAAAAAAAAAACACCCTTCAGGAACTTTCATCCAACTAGTTATGAGCCTGGCTAAAGGATGATTAGCTCAGGATCATTGTAACACCTCTGTGCGCTTCTCAGCCCACCCCAAGAACATCATGGGGGCTCGATTCCACACGTTCCACCTCCCTTCACCAGTCTGCTGGGCTGGATCGCTGTCACCGGAAGAGGAAACCAGGCTGATGGGTCACGACTGCTTCCTAATGGTTCACACTGGCTCTCGGGCTCATGACTGCTGTTGCCTCTTAAAACGCCCACTCTTGGGGTGCCTGGGTGGCTCAGTGGGTTAAGTCTCTGCCTTCAGCTCAGGACATGATCTCGGGGTCCTGGGATCAAGCCCCGCATCAGGCTCTCTGCTCAGCAGGGAGCCTGCTTCCCCGCTCCACTCTCTGCCTGCCTCTCTGCCTACTTGTGCTCTCTGTCTTTCAAATAAATAAATAAAAATCTAAAAAAACCAAAACCAAAAACAAAAATGCCCACTCTTCAGTGAAAGGAGTAGGCTGGTCTGTGGCTGGGAGGCCACACCACGCCAATTCTGCTTCCTGCCTGGGCCTGGGACCCCCACCACCTCTGCCAAAGGTTATAGGTACATGACACTTGCTTTGCAGTTCTTGGCAAAACCCTATGGCGTCAGATGCAACCAGTAGAGAGAACCCTTGAAGAAAACGAACTACCCGAGACAAAAGTGGACAAAGGACTTGAATAGACACGGCTCAAAAGGGACACAGAGGCGTTCGACAGCCACACGAGAAGACAGATGGTCAACAGCACCATCATTAGGGAAATGCAACCCAGAACCACGGCGAGAAGCCACTTCACACCCACGGCGATGCTATCATTTTTAAAAATGGGGAATGACCAGTGTTGATGAGGATGTGGAGATACTGGAATCCTCAGGGGCTGCTGGCAGGAAGGGAAAACGGTGCGGCTGCTGTGGACAAGCTTGGCGGCTCCTCCAGTAGTCGGACAGGACTGCCAGCGCCAGCCATCCCACTTCTGGGTGTAGACGCGAAGGAATGAAAAGCAGACACTCAGATCCTTGCACACCCGCGTTCACAGCATTACTATTCACAGTGGCCACAGGGTGCCCACACCCCAAGGGTCCCTCAATGGGGAAATGGATAAACACGATGGGGTCCAACCATACGACGGACTCTGAGCCTGAAAAAGGATGACCATTTGCCACCTGCTCCAACACGGGGGAGCCTGGGGACCCTGTGCTCAATGAAATAAGCCAGACACAAAAGGACAAATACTGCTGGGTTCTGCTTCCGTGAGGTCCCTAGAGGAGTCCCATCCAGAGAGACAGGAAGGAGACGGCAGGTGCCACGCGCTGGGGGAGGGGGACGGGAGCCAGTGTCCCATGCGGGCAGGATCTCTGTTTGGGGAAGACGAACACGTTCTGGAGAGGGGTGGTAGGGACAGTACCCTAATAAGGACGACACTTCTGCTGCTGAACAAGACACTGAAAAATGGTTAACGTGTTTTCTGTTTGTTTGGTCTTTAAAGATACAACTAGTCCTGCAGGGGACCTGAATTTCAGAGCAGCTGCCGCTTGGTCCTCATGGAGTTAGGTTGTCTCCCAGGAACCTGGCCTTCCCCAAGACAGAAGGGAAACACAAGGCACCACTTAAGAACGTCTGTCCGCTTTCACTGTTGGCCCTTCTCGGCATGACCGGACCTACTAGCGTCATCAGGAGACTGGCTCCTGTACCCAGGGAACTGTGCAGCGCTGCCCACAGGGTCTGGAAGGGGGTGCCGCTGCCGCCGCCGCCGCGTTTTCGCGCCCTCTCCTCAAAGCGCCCTTAGCGATTAACGAGGATGGTCAGTGGACATATGGGAACAAAAACCTGCCCCATCGGGTGTTTGGACTCATTCTGATGAACAAGTTCAACCAGTTCACAGGGGCCAGCCAGGTGCAGGTGGCTCCGGAACATTCTACCGAGACAGAACCAGTAACAACCACTCCTAAAGGATGACATCGACACCAGTGGAAATGACCTTTTCAGTGTGGGGTCGGTGAGGCGCGAAGTTGGTCAGAGGGACAGACAAGTGACCTCAGGGCTGGAGGGGGACTGCTAAAGTAAGAGAAACTTGGTGTTCCGCTTCGTTATTCACAGGTCGGAGAAAGAGCGTGCGGAGCTAAGGATGGGGAGCGGATGCCCTGCACTGCCCGGGCCTGTCCCGTGAATCACCTGCTCCCCTTTGCTCAAGTTCACATGACTTCTGGTGTCAGGAAGGAAGTACCTGCAGCATCAGCCATGGGCAGTTCAGACTCTGAAAAACCGATGCCATGTGAGTATTCCCTATGCCGTGCCTTGTGGCCGGGGGACAAGGCCAGATGCTGATCTGTAGGGGTCCCATCAAGACAAGGCCACCCACTCCCCCGGGCCTCACCAGGAAGGGCCGCCCTGCTTTCCTCCTTGGTGTTTTAAAACCACTTATGTTAGGGCGCCTGGGTGGCTCAGTGGGTTAAGCCGCTGCCTTTGGCTCAGGTTGTGATCCCAGGATCCTGGGATCGAGTCCCGCATCAGGCGCTCTGTTTCGGCAGGGAGCCTGCTTCCCCCTCTCTCTCTGCCTGCCTGTCTGCCTACTTGTGCTCTCTGTCAAATAAATAAATAAAATCTTAAACAACAACAACAACAAAACCACTTATGTTAATTCAACGGACTGTACCGAAATCAAAACAATGCAGCTGAAAAACATTTGAATGAAAACAAGTGATTTTGAAAAGATTAATTCAGGTGTCACTACTGCACATCTAAAATCTTCCGGAAAACCCCAACTGGCCTCATTATTGCTATTATGTATTTTTAAGCTTTTATTTATTTATTCCAGAGAAAGACACAGAGAGAGCATGTGAGCCGGTGGGGAGGGCTCAGCCACGGGGATGGGGAGGGGGGCGGTGTGTGGCACAAGGCTCGATCCCAGGACCTGGAGATCACGACCTGAGGCAAAGGCAAACATCCAACCATCTGAGCCACCCAGGCACCCCTACATAAACCTTTTATTTGGAAAATAAAGAGCAAATGTTAGCAGAGGTGGCTATAAGGAGGGCAGAGGAAATCAAACACTTGACAGCATCCAGTGGGTTTCCCTTTCACCAGATAAAAAGCATTCTGTTAAAGGTGGAAGGCAAGGAAGAAAAACATGCACACATGATGCCAGGAAAAAACCTGTCTGCTTTCAGCGGCCTGCGAAATTATTCAAGGACACCGCATTTCTGTAGAAAAGACAACTGAAAAGGTGGCGGGGTGTTGAGGCTCAGAAAGACGGTCCATAAGGAGTTCCCAGTGCAAATGCACATCCGAGAGGATGCCCTGTCCCCTTCACCCGCGTCCCTCAACAAATTTACAACATCGGAATCACAGCCCTAGACATAGAATGGTAAAAACCACTTGTCTTCTGCAGCCGTGGGCAAGCTCCAGCATGAGGGCCAGCCACCTATTTTTGTAAATAAAGTTTTATTGGAACACGGCCACGCCCACTTGTTTCCCTGTTGTCTGGCGCTGCTTTGGGGAGTAGCCGCGGCAGAGGCTGTGTGTCTGCAAAGTCTGAAATATTTACTGTGGGGCTCTTTACAGAAGAAGTCTGCTGATTCCTGGTCTACCTTCTCTGCTTGGTTCGTTCCGGAAGGGAGGGCCTAGTCCAACAACCAGAATGCACCCAGCGGGGCTCATGTGGCACGAGAAGCTCCCATTTTTAATCCCCGACACACGGAAGGCAACGGAATAAAGGAAGCAGTGGAGTGGATTAACTGTGCGAAGTCATTACTGAATTCCAGAGCCCTGAGACAGTCTCTGCTGGTAGCAAACAGGTACCCAGCTGCTTTCTGAGCATCTCAAGATCCCGTCACTACTAAGGACGCCGGCTGCCAACAGTAAGTCGGCAACCAGCTCCTATATTAGGAAAATTCCAAAACCTTGCAAAGACCTTCATTAGTATTCCTTCTAGTCCTGCAAAGGTGTGAGTGTGAATATATTTTAATATATTTCACGTCTCAAGGTCAGGAAGAAAGCAGTTTCGTGTACTTATGTAAGCTAGGTGCTGGGCCAAGCAGATGCAACTATTTTTTCCTCTCTAAATTGATAAAACTGTTATCTTTGATGAAGGTGGTCTTTGAGCGCATGGGGGAAAGGAACAGATTATATAAAGACAGGCAAACAAGCAAACATTCAGCGTATGGTAGCACCAGGCACCTCTTTATACCGTATGGCAAATGGTATTCTCAGAGGAACCAGATTTAGAAGCTTTTCAGGCAAGAAACTGGTTCTTAAGATCTCCTCTGCTTTCCTCTCCTCACTTGCTGGGTTCCCAAGCATGAGCTGAAGTCCAATACTTCATTTCACTTTAAATAATGTGAAAATTACTACGTCTGTAAGGAATCTAAGAAATGAATACTAATAGCTTGTCAAGTTGTTCTCCCTTATGAGTCACCAGAAATAGAAGACTTCTGCGGTTGGGTGAATACGGTCCCCTCAGAATTCACGGAATTCTACGAAATTCTACGGAACGTGGCCTCATTCAGAAAGAGGGTCTTTGCAGACATCATTAATTTAGGGATCTCAAGATGACATCATCCTGGATTAAGGGTGATCCAGTGACTGGCATCTTTACAAGGCCAAGAGGGAGATCTGGATGCAGAGAGACACAGATACAGAGACAAACAGAGAGGGGAAAGTCCAGTGAATACAGAGGCGGAGACTTGCGTAATGCAGCCACAAGCCAAGGACCCACGGCCTAGGGCAGCCTTCCGGGATCCTTCCCTAGAGCCTTCAGAGGGAGTGCAGCGCTACAGATAACCTCGATTTTGGATTTTTAGCCTCCAGAATGGTGAGAGAATGAGTCTGTTATTTTAAGCTACTTGGGATGGTAGCAATTTGTTACAGCAGTCGTTAAGAAACTAGTACGCTTCTCAGAAGTCCAAGCTATTAATTGTACTGCCAAACGCTCCCTCTTTTGCTAAACTTTCTTCCTAAGGCATGGTGCACTGGGATCCCAAGGCAGTGTTCTGACATTGAGGACCGTGACCCCTTCGTGAGTTGGGGAAAACAGTTTCCCACGAAATAAAATCCGACAGAAAATGCCAGAGACCATCTTGAGTAATGACGAGGAGTATTCTTACTCTTTGCTGAAACTGTGGATCCGATCGTATGTATATGTACGTGCTTACAAGATCACAATGTCATAAAATGTTGGTTTTCCTCAGGGTCATGGTCAAAACCAAACACACTGTAGAGTTGCAGAAGCCACTATCTTTGGGCCCATCTACAAGGGGAACCTTCTTGACCAATGGAAAGCTACCCCAGTTTGGAACATCTTTGGGGTTGGTAAGCACAATCATGGCTGCCGGAGGCTTGGGAACGGGAAATGGGGAGTGACTGCTCATGGCTACTTGGTTTCCTTTTGGGGTGAAGAGAATGGGGTGAAGAGTACATATAAATATATTAAAAGCCACTGAATCGGGGCATCTGAGTGGCTCAGTTGGTTAAGCAATTGCCTTCAGCTCAGGTCATGATCCTGGAGTCCCAGGATCAAGTCCCACATCAGGCCCTCTGCTCATCGGGGAGCCAGCTTCTCCCTCTGTCCCTTGCCCCTTTCATGCTCTCTCTCTCTCTCTCTCTCTCTCAAATAAATAAAATCTTAAAAAAAAAAAAAAGCCACTGAATCATACACATTCAAGCAGCGAATGTTATGGTATGTGAATTGTAATAGCCCCATTTTTTAAAAAAGCTGCAGCAGAATGGCCAAGTCTGTGGATAGCAGGGAAACTGGAGGATCTTTCCCTCTGATTAAGGCTTTTGGAACATTCTAGAAGAGGGAGAAACACCAAAAGGAAGGTTTTAGCTTCCTGCTTGTAAGCCGGGTGGAGCTAATGACAAACTTAAAAGCACTAATTTACAAGATGTGACTTATAATTAATCTTCAGACTTTGGGAGCAACCCACAGTGGTGGGGCTTCATTTTTTAACAATTTCTTTTTACTGATTTGTACATGTACTCCGCACCTTGTTAACGAAGTTATATTTTTCAGATTAAAAAAGGAAAAAAAAAAAGAGCTAAGTTGTATTCATTGTGGCAACTTGGGTCCCTGGTCCCCGGTGCTGAAGAAACGGAGGGACACACCCAGACACTGCGGAGCCCTTTACAAGTAATCACAACCCTAGGAAACAAGGAATGCTATTAGACTTGTAATTTTAGAGCCAGGAAACTCAGGATCCAAGGGCCTAAGTAGCTTTTGTGGTACCACAGAAGCAGGCCTGAGCTCCCTGCTACCACCTTTCTGCTCACGGTGCTCCGGTGTGCACATGTGTCTAGAGAAGGGGCAATGGGAGTGGCCCAGCTGGAGGCACACAGAACCCTGAGGGAGGCCAGCGCCGAGTTCTAGAACCTTCCACAGGAGAAGGAAGTGCTGGAGAGGGTAAGGGGCAGGGCAGGTCCCGAGTCAAATGAGAATTTGAGCCTTCGAGCACTGGAGCTGGAAAGTGGG
Organism: Martes martes; assembly: GCF_963455335.1. Lineage (NCBI taxonomy): Eukaryota > Metazoa > Chordata > Mammalia > Carnivora > Mustelidae > Martes > Martes martes. Next base: position 211,514,442 of record NC_137888.1, on the reverse strand, counting down.
TGTGGGCATTCCCAACTGGCTGCTGTCACAGATTTCCACAAACAGTGGCTGAAAACAACACTGAGGCTATTCTCCCGCGGGGCTGGAGGGCGTGAGCAGGGTCGGGAGGGCCGCCATCTCCTGGAGGCTCTAGGAGAGAACACGTTTCCCCTCCGTTTCCAGCTGCTGGTGGCACCTGCCCTCCTGGGCTTCCCGCCCCTCCCTCCATCTCCTACGCTGACCTCTGACCACTGACCTCAGCTTCTGCCATCACACCTCCTTCCCGGACCCGGACACTCCCGCCTCCCTCTCATGAGGACCCTTTGGATGACACTGGGTTCACCTGGGTAAACCAGGCTCACCTGCCATCTCCGGATCCTCGATCACATCTGCAAAGTCCCCTTTGCCATAGAAAGTCACATGTTTGCGAGTCTTGGGGGTTAGGATGCGAGCATCTCCGCGGGCCACTGTCCTGCCCACCACACTAGTTATGATGTTTTCACCACATCAGTGTGGTGGGAGAGGCGGTGGGCCAGAAGTCACAGCACAGAGGAGAGACGCAGATGGCCCTCCCTCCAGGCTCCCAGTCCCGGGGTGGGGGGGGGGAGGAGAGGGGTGGCTGCTGATCGCTGCTGCGAATGGACAGGAGAGCCCCGCAACTGCAAGGGCTTACGGGAGTCTGACTCCCACGGCGCCGCCTCTCGTTACATAAGCACATTAACCAGATCATGGCTCTACCGTCAGAGTCACTCCGTTTTCTCTTCCGATGGGCTTCGCTTCGCTGCCAGGTCCTCTGCCTCTCTCCCTCCTACCTCACCCCCTAGTGGGCGACTGCTATCCCGCCCTGCCCCCACTCCATCCCAGAGCACTCCAACCTCAGGGCCCCCCCCTCCCCGAGGGTCTATGAAGGGCTACTTTTACTGCTTAGACCCTGGAAGCCTTGGGATGGGGTGGATGTGGCTGGGGGTGGGGTGGGGGCTTAGGGTTAGAGACCCTGATTCGAGGGCAGGGAACACAGCTTCCCCCTCTCCAGGGCAAGATAAACTCGAGGGAGGTCCAAACTGGTCACACTGCCAGCACCTACATGCCTCAGGCCGGGCTTGCTGCGTAAGAAAGAGTCCTACTAGCCGATGACCTCGGGGCCCATCACCTACCAGGTCGCCTACATCCCACTCTCTCCCACAATGCCATCGAAGCCCTGACACACCCCCCTTTGCACAGATGCAAGTCTGACCTCTTCCCACATGGTCCCTGTTTAGGCCCAGGTCATTTCTCAAAGAACTTCCCTGTCTCCAGCCTCTGGCTTTTCCAAGCTGGCCCCACCCACGGCTGGGGCCATAAAGTCCTCCACGGTGACACGCCAGCCTGTAAGATGCCCAACTCAGTGCTCCCTGGCTCCCATTTGTGCTGGAGAGGTGCTCCCTGTCTCTTCAGGGTTTTCTTATCGTTCCCCCTTGCATTCCTAGCTTCCTAGTTTCAAACCACTTCTGGTGATTCTGTCCTATGCCCATAACCATTTCCACTGTGCTTCTAGTTCTCAGCCTGTGTTCTGTCTGCCTCTCTCTCTCTCTCTCTCTTTTTTTCTTTAAGATTTTATTTATTTGACACAGAGAGATCACAAGTAGGCAGAGAAGCAGGCAGAGAGAGAGAGAGGGATGCAGGCTCCCCGCTGAGCAGAGAGCCCGATGCAGGGCTGGATCCCAGGACCCTGAGATCTGAGCCAAAGGCAGAGGCTTTAACCCACTGAGCCACCCAGGTGCCCCTGTCTGCCTCTCTTACTCACAGCTTTACGGACATGGAATTCACATATATACGACTCATCCTTTTACAGCGTATGAATCGATGGCTTTTAGTGTGTCCAGGGTTGTGCATCGACCACCACAATTTTAGAACATTTTCATCACCCCTGAAAGCAACCTTGCATCCCTTGGCTGTCACTCCCTGGTCCCCTCTTTCCCGCCCCAGACAACTGCTAATCTATTGTTTGTCTCCTCAGATTGGCCTGTTCTGGATACTTCACATAAATGGAATCAGAAGATACACAGCCTTTTGGGACTGGCTTCTTGCACTTAGCACAAGGTTTTCAAGGCTCACCCATGTTGTCACAGGTATCAGAATGTCACGCCTTGCAATTGCTGAATGCTACCGTATGGATGCGGCACATTTCATTTTTCCATTCATCTGATGGGACACTTGGGTTGTTTTCACTTCATGGCTACCACGAATAACACTCCTGGAAACGTCTGTGTACCAGTTTCTGTACGGGTCTATATTCATCCCTCTTGGGCGTCTACCTAGGGGTGGGATTTCTAGATCATTCGGTAACACTGTGTTTAACTTATCTCCAGGAACTGCCAGACCGTTTTCCCACAGTGGCCGCCCCCTCCTACAGCCCCTCCAGCAGTATATGGGGGGGGGGGGTGTCTCAGTTTTTCCATCTTCCCATCTCTCTTTAAATTCTTTGATTAGGAGCCTCCAAGTGGACACTGCAGATCACAGGGGCCACCAATCACCATATCCTGGTATTATGAGCACCACGGAGCTACCTTCCTTCCTGCTTCCTATGCCCACAGATGCTGGTTTTTGACTCTACATTATGTCCGGTCAGTCACTATCCATTTCAGTCTTGCGGGGGGCTGGGGAGCTACTGTGGAAGGCTTCACCACTTACTATTCTCCCTCAAGTCAATTTCGCTCTGCCAAAGAAATCTCAGCAAATCCGAGGGGCCCGTGAACAGTACATATACGTCCTGGTGCGCAGGAACATGCTGGATTCCAGCCAAGTACTTTGATGTGGTCCTTCCCTCCCTCTGTCGAACGCTGCAACGGAGCCACGGGGCACCTGCCTAGACCACCTCTTTCTTCGGCCTTTCTCACCTCCCGAAACTCACCCACGAGAACAACCAGATGATAAAATGTTCTGAATTAGATAGTGTGACAGTTGCGTAACTCTGTGAAAAATCCACTGAATGGCACGCTTTAAAAGGGTGAATTTTATGGTACGTGAATTACAGCTCAATAAAGCTCCTATATTAAGGGAAAAAGAGGAGTGGCATGAGTTTAAAATGTAACCACCCACGATGTATTCAATGTATATTCTTAGTTAAATTTTGGCAACATTTTTTTTTTCAAGATATGATGTAAGTCATCTTGTGTATTTGCTACTTTGAACACCACCAAGTGCAACTTTATTCTCCCTTGAAAACTAACTCAGAACAAGAGGGGAGAAGGAAGCAAGCCGAATTTTACACTTCAAGGGCAATTTTTTTTTTTGAAAGATTCTATTTATTTATTTGACAGACAGAGAGAGATCACAAGTAGGCAGAAAGAGAGGGGGAAGCAGGCTCCCTGCTGAGCACAAAGCCGGATGTGGGGCTCGATCCCAGGACCCTGAGATCATGACCTGAGCCGAAGGCAGAGGCTTTAACCCACTGAGCCACCCAGGCGCCCCTTCAAGGGCAATTTTAAAAACAAAAATTAAGCACCGCAGCAAGGGCCCTTTCACTGAAGACATTATTTTCATCAGTTCGCCCCCTCCCCCATCCGTCACATTCCTCCTCCAGAAAATTCCTACAGGCAGCTCCGGAGCTGTGAGAGGAATTAGTTTGCACCTGGAGAAAGGGTTTTCAAAACACAGCAGCACTCCACCACTTTTGGCACAGGCGGGTGGGGTGGGGTGGGGTGCAGTAGAACTCAACTAATAAATAACAAAGAAACAAATCCTCTGGGCTAGTGTAAAGTTTTAAATTACTTAAGAGAGCCCAAATGAAAAGGTTCTGGAAGTCTTAGAGGGAATTTGAAGAAATGGAAACAGGACCTAGGGTGAATGAGGAAGAATGAAGGAGACCTTGACACAAGGATCAGAAATATGCTGAACATGTGGTAGGTAAACACCCAGGGAGGCACAGCTGGTGACCACAGCCCTAGTTCCAGGGGCTGGTGACAAGGGTAATGGCCCTGCAGCCAGTGGTAATTGCTACTGTGTGACAAGAATGAAAATTATAACACAGCTGATGCCAGAAACAATGTACGTGCCACTTGAGCTTTCAAAGTGGAGGCATTTTCAAGTCAACTGAGAAAAAAAAGAGAGAGAGAGGAAAGGATCGCTTTTATCACTTTTCCATTTCTCTATGCGTGCCATTTAAAAATAAAATAAGCTGCATAAACCCAAAACAAATTATGTTTACAAGGACTGAATTTATTACGCCTTCTGGTGTTATGCTCTTACTAGCTTTAGAACAACCTTTTTCTCAAAAGGGCATGACCCATAAGACAGCAAACGACTGATAAGGCATACACTTTGACCCCATCCAAACAACAACCAAGATGTTTAAGTTTTCCAGACTCTTTATTATTTGCAATGTCAGCCTAAAAATACAGGTCTGGGGGCATGCACATAGACACAGAATATACAACATTTACTGAGCCTTCACTATATGCCACTCTCTCTGCTACGCACTTAAGACGTATTACCTCATGGACTCTCTACCCAATCCTTAGTCCCATTTTAAAGGTGGGGCGACTGAGGCTTAGCAAGGTTACCTGGCTAAGATGTGGTGGAACAGGGACCAGAACCCAGAGCTTATCTGACACTCAAGCCTGAGCTCTTGACACTACTCCACGCAGCTTCAGGATTAATCATTCACCCAGATACCTGCAAAATCATCTCCAAATCGCCCTTGGCCATGGGGCTGCTCATGGTGTCCTGAACTCTCTCTACCCAACAAGAAGAAAAAAGGTGCTTTAAGGTTTCTGGCTGGAGGGCCACTCTCCCCGAATGAGGCGAACGAGGGGAGAGTTGTGTCCTTCACTTCCACGGTACAACTTATAGAAAACTTTTTTTTTTTCCCTCCCAACAAAACTTTCTGCACTCTGCGCCAGCCATCCCTCTTAAGGCTTCCATCTCAACAAAGCAACAGGTGAAAAAGACGGGGAAGTAGACGACCAGAAACCAAGCAATGATCAAGGGCCTCTGCTTTCTCCCTGCAGCGAAAGCTGCCCCGCACCATCTAAGTTCTTGCACAAGCGACGGGAGTAAGGGAAGATCCAAAGCACACGAGCTCCGTAGAGCTGTTACCCCAAAGCTCCCCAGCACCGAGGGGGTCCACTCCAGGGAGTGAGTTCTCCGCAGAGGTCCAAGCACCACGGCGCTGGTTACTGTTTACGGTTATCACGACATCCCTGGTCCTGCCCCGGGCGCTCCTGAACCTCGAGCCCGGTGACCTCCCTCTCCGGCGCCGGGGGAGGCTGCACCGCCCAAGGGCTGGAACTCGGATGGCGCCGGCGGGCATCGTCTGCACCCCTGCATTCGCCAGCCAGAGCCCAGACGCACTGAAGGGGCAGCCGGAGCTGCAGGACCCGCCCGCCGGCTCGGAGGGTCCGCGGGGGCCCAGCCCGAGGCTCAGGCAGCCCCGGGGGTCCCGCACCAGAGGCCGCCCCCGGGGCCCGACGGCGCATTCCCGGGGCCCGAGGCCTCCCTCCCGAGCTCCGTCCTCCTCGGGCCCGCCCCGCTGCCCTCACCTCGGCCCGGTCCTCCGCAGGCCGCTCGCCGCCGCCACCGCTACCGCCCGGCCTCCCCGGATCCACAGCAACCCGCAGCCCGGGACCGGAAGCGGGAAGCCGCGCGCGCGAGCTGCGCGTGCGTGTCCCCGCCCCGAGGGCGGGCCCGAGGGCGTGGCCCGGAAGGGGGCGTGGCCCGCGGGTCTGCGGGTCTGCGGGTCGCGGGAACTACGAGCTGTTTCTGGCTGACCCTCCGGGAGGGGTCCGGAGAGGATCTCCTCCCGGCCTTGTGGGGGACCCGTGGACTTAGCCGGGAGGGTCTCCGCGGAGGGGGTGAGGGCGATCCTCGGGGACGGGTCAGCGGGGGTGGGGGGCGTCTTGAGGGAATCAGGGGTGCCTGGAGCGGGGGATCAGCGGGCGCCTGGGCATGGCTAAGGGGATCGCGCCTGGGGCGAGAAGTCTGAGGGCAGCGGGCACGCGATGGCGAAAACAGGTCGGTCGCCTGAGAAGAAGGGGCTGTGTAGGTTACAGGAAGCTAGACAGATCTGGGGGAAATGAGCCATATGCCTCTCCGGTGGTCCCAGACAGCCCAACGTGGGTACGACCAGATCCCCCAACACACGCTGGACGCCCAGGTGGGTGCCATCAGATACTCAAAACATGCTTTCGGGTACCCTCGAATAGGTCAGATTAGGACATTCATCTGGATCTGTCAGTTACCCTGAAGTATTCAGAATCGGAAAAAATGCCAAAATACCCCAAAGTACCAGACGCCTTCACCCAGGAGCCATCAGATACCCCCAAATAGAAACATATCAGAGACCCTACTCGGAAACCTTTAGCTAGTCCCCCAAAACACATTTTAGATACCCCCAATACAGATACTGTCAGATACCCCCACACAGGTATTCAGTCTAAAATACATGCCAGACCATCCCCCAACACAGGTGTTTTCCGACACCGCAAGGCATGCCAGATGCCTCCCCCATTGCTGCCACCCCCTCAGGTGCCATCAGATTTCCCAGCTCTGAGGCTGCTTGTTCCAATCTGGGTTGGCCACAGGTGAGACAGCTGGGCAGTACGCAGGAGAGGAGCCAAACACCTCTTTCACCAGATTCAAGTCAACCAGGCTGAGATCTTCCCAAGCCAGACTCACTTCAAAACACCCACAATCTGTGGCCGAGAGCCCTCACTTCAGAAACCCGATGGCGGAGTCCCCAGTAACCTGCCTCCAGTTTAAGTCCATTTTGTCATGGTCAAGAGAGGGGAGCACGTCCAGGAAATTGGAGTTTCCAGAAGTGTAAGGACGTGCTTCATCAGAGGTCAGAAACCTCACACAGAGACTTTTGAGGTCTTGATGGATGCATAAATGTTCACTCTCTGAGTGCCTATGACTTTGGGACTTTATTCCAAAGGCAGTGGGGAGCCATCCAAGATTTTAAGCAGGAAAAGCGGCATGATCCTTATTGCTATAGCTACCTTGGTCACAGAAACCTTCAGGTTGACACAGTTCTCCCCTAAACCAACTTTCTGAAGGAGCCTGGCAACAAGGAGAGGTGTCTCTTGCCTTTCTTTTTTCTTTCCATTTTGCATTTATTATGCCCTTCTCATGGGCCAGGGACTCTGACAAGAGCTAAGGAGACACAGAATGTAAGTCTATGGCAGCGTTTCTTAGTCTTGGCACCACTGACAACTGGGGCTGGATAGTCGCTTGTTGATGGGGGGCTGTTCTGTGTATTGGAGGATGATGAACAGCACCCCTGGCCTCTATCCACTTAGAGGCAAGCAGTACCCCTGTCCTGACAACAACAACAAAAAATGCCTCCGGATAATTGCCAACGTCCTCTTGGCTGAGAGCACCTGGCCTAAGAGACATTCAGACACTGATACAGTCGCCCCATGCACAGTCCAGGCTTCCTGGGGGAGGTGGCCCTGGCTTTGTTCTAAAAGGTGAGTAAGAGTTAGGTGGCCAAAGGAGTTCCAGGAACAGCACTGAGTGAGCAGGGTGCAGGGGCGTGTGGGCAGCCACGAGACTTCATGGTGGCTGAGTAGTGGAAGGGAAAAGCGGACAGGTAGGCGGAGGTCAGATCATGAAGAACCTCAGACGTCAAGGCCAGTAATAAGACCGTCTGGAGGGGTGTGTGGGTGTCTAAGTCAGTGAAATGTCTGCCTTTGGCTCAGGTCATGATCTCGTCGTCCTGGCTCACCTCGGAGTCTGCTTCTCTGCTTCTCCCTCTCCCTCTGCCACTCTACCTGCTTGAGCGCGCCCTCTCTCTCTCAAATAAATAAATCAAATCTTAAAAAAAAAAAAAAAAGAAGAAGAAGAAGAACACTGGAACGGTGTTATGTCAGTGGGGCTGGTCTCTGGGAAAGCATCTCAGCTCTGCCCTGGTGACCCACCGTCCATAATTTCCTGGAGTGTGACTCATTCCCTGTTCTGTTTAACTTACTGTGGGGCTGTTTCCTCTAAGGGACAGATAGTAACATCTGGCTTTGAATACCTCCAGTCGTGATAGGCGTGTAGCTGGTAATACCTGGGAGGTGCCTGCTCTCAGCCTGTTGGGAGTGAGCCACAGATGATCTGGCCCCACAGGCCTCCTACACAAGTGTGGGAGCTGCAGTCAAAGCCCAGGGTTGTGGGTCTGTGATTTAGCTGCTTGCTTTAACTCAGCAGCCCAGGGGAATGATGATGACGATGACAATGGATGCTACCCTTGCCCATTTGTACCAGGCATCACGCTAAGGGCAAGCCACGTATTTTCCTTTACACCAACTCCAATCTTCTGTGATCTCAAATGGCTGTCCTGAAAGTCAAATATTGTCTCTAGGAGGTGGGGGCTTGATTTCCACTACCCTGCGAGAAGGCTGGATTGAGTCACTCGCTTCCAAAGAACAGAGTAGGGAGAGGGAAAGAACAGTAACCTGGCAGATGTCGTCTTAACCAGGGAATGAGGGTTCATATCCTCAGAGATGTGAGACCCATAGCTCTTACCCCCTGATCTGATGAGGCAAGAAGGTTCCCAAACCCATAACCCTAATTACGAGAAAACACCAGACGAACCCAGATTGGGGACGGCGGGAGGGCATTGTCCTAGACACCTGGCTAATACCTCTCAAGACTGTCAAGGTCACGAACAATAAGGAAATACTGAGAAACCTCACGGACCAGGGAGACGAGAGAGACAGGATGATGAGAGAGAACACAGTATTCTGAGTTGCGTCCGGAAACACAGAGAACCCAAATGGAGGAAGAAACCTTGGGGACACATGAGACAATAATACGGTATAATGTTGATTCCCGAGTTGTGACAAAGGTAGTGTGGTCATGGAAAATGCCACCACGACAGGAATCTGGGTGAAAGTTAGAAGGGGACCCTCTCTGCTCTCTCTACTTTTCTGTGATTCTTAAATTAAAAGTCAAGGGGAATAAGGGGCTACCCGCCCCCTCTGGGGAGGGTGGGAGGCGTTAGTCTGTTGTGTCAAGATAGTTAACTGTTGTATGTGGATTGTCGACTGTGTTTGTATGGGCGGCAGAGCGTCAGCGTCTCTAACCCCCTGCACTGTTCAAGGATGAAATGGACAGCTCTGCTGTTGGAACCACCCAGATTGCGGTATTTTGCAAGGCAGCCCTAGCTGACTAATACACCGCCTGGGGTTTTTGCAGTGACAAAAGCTGAGATTAAGAGGTGTTTTGTGGGCCCTGAGGTAACCACATGGTCCCTGCCCTTAAGGGACCCGGTGCTCTCCAGGGAGCTGAGGTCAGCCTCCAGCAAGGGTGAGAAATGGGATGAGGACGCAACAGGTAAAGGAGGCCATGTGAGAGAATGAGAAGGAGAGAAAGTGGCTGCCACCCAGAGGGCTGGGGCTGAGCCACGGGACTTACCAGAGCTCAGAAAGGGTTTGCCGCAAAGGGGGCAGCTGGAGTGGCCAAGGAAGGTCCCTTGCGCCAGCTGGTGCCCGTTGATACATTCCTTCTTCTCTCTAGCATCCTGACCCTTGTCCTTTAGAACCACTGGGCTCTTCCCCTGTGGGGGACAGAAGTGAACCTTAGAACGCCTCATGCATTCAGACCTACCTCGAATCGTGGGGCTCCAGGGCCGGGGGCGCACTGAAAAACTGGAGAAAGTAGAGGGAGGTTGTCCCTGGCCCAGCCCCCTGACCTTCTCCTTCTGCCTGGTGACCCGACAACGTAGGGAGCTCAGTCTGCGCTTTACGCTGGTGCTTCTGTTACTCCGCTCAATCTTGCTGGCGCCATCCTCGCTCCTAAGGGATGGAAAGATGAACAAGGGGGGCACAGCAGGGCCAGAGGGCCATTTTGAGCCTGTCCTGCCAATTGCTCCTGGACCCCACCTGGAATGTGTCTCCTCCCCGCAGACATTTGACTGACTTAGACACCCACACACCCCTCCAGACAGTCTTATTACTGGCCTTGACGTCTGAGGTTCTTCATGATCTGACCTCCACCTACCTGTCCACTTTTCCCTTCCACTACTCAGCCACCATGAAGTCTCGTGGCTGCCCATGCAGGACTCCCTGTTTCTCTTCTGTGGTCTCTGAACTCTCTCCTTCTGCCTCTCACTTATTCACTCAACAAACATTTACGAATGTTTGCAAAGTTCCAGGAACCGTGGGGCTCGGTTTACAGAGGGGACTGCGATGTGGTCTCAAGCTTGGGGTCCCTCAGTGGGCAAGGCTGGATATCCTGGCTCTGTCCATTTCTGCCTCCTCCCTCTGATTCACCCCAACCCCTGTATCTAATCGGCTTACAAATCCTACTCATTCTTCCTTTGGGATATCTCTTAAATCCTGCTTCCCTCTTTCCCCTAACACTCCGGCCCCAGATCACTGCCACGCCTCTCCTGGATTACTGGTACCCCCTCATTTAATAAATACAGTTGACCCTTAAACAACATAGAGGTTAGGGTCCCCAACCCCCTGCACAGTCACAAATCCATGTATTAATTCTGACTCCCCACAGTGTAACTACTGATTGCCTACTGTTGATCAGAAGCCTTACTGATAACATCTACAATCAATGAACAGGTATCCTGTGTGTTATAGGTATTAGGTACTGGGTTCTAACAATAAAGTAAGCCAGAGAAAAGGGAGTGTCATTAAGAAAATCATAAGGGAGAGAAAATATATTTACAGCCCTATACTCTATTGAAAAAAAAATTCACATTATCAGTGGACCCGTGTATTTCAAACCCGCGTTGTTCAAGGATCCGCTGTATTCATTGTCATGTCAGCAGCCAACAAACCCAGCGCCTGTAGAACCTGTTCACTGGCGGGAGATCCCACCCCTCCAGGCTGCAGCCCCTGCCTGCCCCCAGCCCTGCCTGTGCTCCCCATCATCATTCACCAAAGAACGGTGCTCCTTAGTGTCACCGAGGTGATCTGGCCTCTGCTGACTTCCCTCCCCTTCCCTCTTCCCAGCCCCACCTGACACCATTCCTCAGGGCTTGCCCTTTCTCCAGGAAGGCGCCTCTTGATTTCCCCCATACTCCTCTCCATGGGCTGGCAAACGTCTACTCTTCCATTGAAGACCAGCTCAAGCCGTCACCTCCTCCAGGAAGTCTTCCTCTGCCCTCCCAGCGTGCAAGAGGAGCCTCCCCAGAAACCACCAGCACCATTGCCCTGGCAGTTCCAGGGAGGGGACTGGGTCCCCCCTCCCCCCCTTAGGGCCGCGGGAAAGCGTGTGCAGATCTGTGCAAGCCCCAGCCCAAAGCGCCCCCCTGTGGTAGCTCCGCGCACTTACTCAGACAGGAACTCGAACCAGGTGAGGTTAGAGCGGGCTCCTCCCGGGCTGCCTGACAAGCGAGCCCTCTGCCGGGCCCTGCAGGGTCAGAGCGGACAGACCCCTGGGTCAGCGGCCCCTCCTTCCCCAGCTGCCCCACCTCCTGCCTTCTCTCTCCCCCCAGTGCCCCCTGGAGACCTCACCATCCCTCCCACTGTGTGCTCCCTCCACGGTCACTGATTGGTTTTCCAGCAGAAGGGGGCAACACATCTTGGTCAGACAAAATCAGCATGTCAGGAAGATTTTCTAGCAAATGGCCGTGTCTTGGGAAAGAGGCACCGTTTCTCATTTGTGCAAAGGTACGTCATGGCCTCGCTCCTTCCCGGCTCATGTCCCTTCTCCTTGCCCACACGAGTCCCTCCCCCCTACCTCTCCTGTCCCTGTTTCTCTCCCCCATCTCCCTGTCTTCTTCACGCCTGTCCCCCACCTGTCCACTCCTACACTGTCCGCCTCTGCTTCTCCCCCATACTTGTCCTCCGCGTCTGTCTTCCCACCCCTACTCCCTCACACCTGTCCCTCTTCCCACTTACCCATGGTACTGCCGAAGTTCTTGAAGCACCTGCTGGACAATCAGCCTGGGCAGGGGACAGGGGAGAGTGTGGGTAAAAACAGCTCACAGGTGCCCCAGGTCATAGACGTGTTCCCCCAGTCGAGCTATGATTGCCCAAACAGTCCCCCTGGTCCTGATGCAGACCCTGACTGGGAGACCCGACCCGTCCCCTGATGCTATATTGAAAACCCTTCTGAGAGGCCTGGGTGTCTCCTCTGGGATAAGGATGGTGCGGGAGAGAAGCCCCAGGTTATGCGGGGTTGGGGAGGGACCCCAGCCGTGACCCTGTAGCTGTCCCCTGGGGTCCCCTCCCCACCGTCAGGGAGACACTCACACATGCTCGGGCTCCACGTGGTCCTTTTCCATGCACTCCAGCACCGGGGGCTCCAAACCTGGAAGCAGTCCCCACCCCAGGAGAGACAGGCGTGAGAGGACGCTGGGGCAGACCAGCCCTGCCTGGGTCCCCAGTGACCCATCCAGCACAACTGGAGACCTTCCCGATGGGGCTTGCTGTTTGGTGGGGAGAGGCACCAAGAGGGGAGAGCCAGTGTCGGGGGCGCACCCTTGGGTCTTAAGATGGTGGACAATGTGCCAAGGGCTTTGCTTGTGTACCCTGTGGACCCTCCAAGGAGCCCTAAGGAGATATGCTTGTTGTTCCATTCTTTTTTTTCTTTTTAAGATTTACTTATTTATTTTATAGAGAGAGCAGGGCAGGGAGGGGCAGAAGGAGAGAGAGAGAGAGGATCTCAAGCAGACTCCCAGCTGAGCGCAGGGCCAGCCTGGGGCTCCGTCTCATGACCCTGAGATCACGACCTGAGCCAAAATCAAGAGTCAGAGACTCAACGGACAGAGTCACCAGGGCACCCCTGATTCTTACAGAGAAAGCGGCAGGCTCAGAGACTTACTGGAAAGTGGTAGTTTTGGGTTTATAGACTTCAGGTCCCTCTGAAAGCAGAGAGACACAAGCTGTTAGGACAGAGATCCAGAGATAAGGAGAGGCATAAAGTAGGGGACAGAGGTCGAGACAGAAGATGAGCCCTAGGGGAGCAAAGGGATTATAGTGGTGCAGTCCACCGGGGCTGGAGACCCTGGGGGTGAGATGGGGAAAGGGAAGGGGAGAGGCTGGTGCTGGATGCCTCTCCCTCTCCACCCACCCCCCCACCCCCACCCCAGGAATTCTGCCCAGTTCCTGCCCATGGGACCCTAAGCCCCCGCGCCCCCATCAGTAGCTCTTCCTCTCTCAGGCCCATCTGGAGCCCCATCCAGGGACTCCTCCAGCAGAAACTCCCACCCTTTTGGTTTGAATGCAGGAACCCTCCCCGCCCCCCCTGGCTGGGCTACCTTGAGCAGTTGGACTGGGCGCATCCAATGCCGGAGAGATTTCCAGGGAGCTGATCTCATCGAAGGACGCGGGAACGGACCGTGACCTCACTCTTTTCTCAGGGCTGTCACATTCCTGCGGGGAATAAGCATCTCGCTAAGCTAGGGAGGCAGTGAGGGGGGCAGGAAGCTCCCCAGTTGGAGGGTCCACAGCCACCACCTCCAGCCGCAGGCAGGGGCTCCGCTTAGCCCAGGGCACGGGGCTGGACCTCTGTAGCAGCAGCTGAAGCTTGGAGCCATACTTTCCCCAGCCGCGGGCTGCAGTCCTGGCCAAGGATGTCCCCACCGGTGGGCTGGAGCCCCAAAACCCTGTGCTCCAGGTTCCAGCCCATCAGGGATTGCTCCCCAGGTCACGGTCCTGGGCAAAGACGCCCCAGGCACAGGTTACGGCCCTTGAGGCTGGGATCGCAGACCTGAGACGAGATCTGCCAGGAGCGAGTGGGGCTTCCTTCTAGCTGCAAAGATGTGGAGACCATCTCCCCCGCCTCCCAGACCAGGGGTTGTACTTGTAACCAGGGATCCCCTCCCGTGGACCCCCCACCCCAGCAAAGAACCCTCAGTCTGGGGCTGGACTCTCAGTACTCAGGGACTCCCTAGTCTTGGGCTACCCCAAGGACAGCCCTGCTGTGACAGGTAAGTCCTACCAGCTGCTGGTGAGGAGCTCCTTCCCACCCGCCACGCTGGCCCCTGGGCCCAGAGTTGTGCCATTATCAAGGTGCTTGGAGGCTGTACCCACCTTGCCTGGGTGCTCTGCTGGGGTCGCACCCCCAGACAGACACTCTTGGGTCCAGGCCTGCAGGTCCTCTCCCGGCAGGTTCAGGGCAAGGCTGGCCAGCGTCCGAGGGAGACAGGGCCCCTCCTTCACAGCCGATGCCTCGGGGCTGAGCCTGGTGGAAGAAATGAGGAAGGCAGGTCTTCAGGGAGTCTCTTCTACCGGCAGTTGCCCCGGCGCCAGCATCCAGGGACCTGGGGGGACCCGCGGGGCGATCCTTCTGGGGCAGGAGGAGTGGTCAGAATCTGGAGGGGTGTTCGGTTCCCTCCATCACAGGGGTCGTCGGGGGAGCCTTGCTGGGGAATTTGCAGGGAGATCCATTTCTTTGAACGGTGGACACATTTTGAACATCTTTGAGTGGCAGAAAAATCATTGGATTTCTATTTGCAGTGACTTGGGGAGGGTGTTAAGGGAGGCAGGTGGGGTGGCTAATGTACTCCCCCCCCCCCAGCCTGGGCCTGCTACTGAGTGTGGAATCAAGCACACGTCTGCGTTTTAACCACAAGTGCATCTGTGGGTCTGTGCATCTGTGGGTCTGTGCACCCCCGCGTGCTCGTCGCACATGAAGGCTTTTCTGTATGGGTTGGACGGGATGAGTGTGCAAGCCTGTAGGGCACGTGTGCACATTTGGGATCGTGCGTACCCGCAGCGTGAGCCCGCGGTCTTCATTTTGGGGTGGAGTGTGCTTTCACTCGGAGTGCAGGTGCTGGCCTGCGCGTGAGGACCTGTGTGCCCGCAGGAGTGTGGCCCTGCCCTGTCCTGGGGGTGTGTCACGGAGGGCTGTTGGCCGCATGCGCTGACCTCTGCCAGCTCTCGGAGCAGCTCCGCGACCTCTCCCAGCTGCGTCTCCGAGGCAGGCCCTGGGACTCCGCTGAGCTGGACAAGGTCGACGCTCTTCCGGCCTCTTCGTTGGGGGCACCGCTGTCCCTGGCTCCCCCAGGCTGGCTGTGGGAAAAGGTCCCAAGGCCCAGATCCTGGAGATACTCGCTGCCCTGCAGGGCCCCCAAGTCCAGGCTGAGGTCCTCCGTGCTGTCCCCGAGCGGCCCAGGCATACCATCCTCCTGTTGGCCGGTGTTGGGGGAGGGGAGAAGAGGGCATTGACTGATGGCAGCAGACGCCCCGGCACCGAGTCCTTGCCCATCCCCCTCCCATCCAAGCTGGGCTCAGCGCCCTGCTCGCGGCAGGTGGGGTGGAATGGGGGTAGTCCCCCCCAGCACTCTGTCTAACCTGGGCCTTCAAGGCCTCATTCCTGAAAAGGGGCCGGAGGTCTGGGCTTCTACCCGAAGTCACCTCACTGCTGACATTCCCTCTAATGGGCTTGACCTCAGCCCTGCCCCCTCACCCGGCTTGTTCAAGGTCTTCGAATGCAGCTGGGTGGGCCTAAGTTATTCTGGACGCTAATGCAGAGTTTCAGGCATGTCGGGGCTCCCAGTCATGTCCCTGGGCAGAGTGGGGCATCTTGGTGGGTGAGGACCCCGCCTCAGGCCCAGACTCAGAGGGTGTGCCTTCACACTTAGGAATCCAGAACAATCAGGTTAGTGCCGTATGTTTTTTAAAGTCGGGTAATGCGAGGAGATCCACACTGGGCCAACGAGTTACCAATTATTGGACCCTGCGCTCTACCACTCGCTTGGCTCCCGTTCACTGTTCCTGGCCCTGGTCCTTCCCGCCCCAGAGCGCTTAAGCCAATCCCTTTCCCTCCTGGACAGGTAGGAGCTCAGGGGGCACATTACAAAAGGCTACAGGGTCAGCCGCCTCCACTTCTGGCCCCTCTGTAGCCTCAGACCGCCAGCAGTGTGCCAGGCCCCGTCAGACACCGAAGACACACAGACGTGGTTGACCACGTGGCAGCCACCAACCGCCAACACACGGCCACCCTCCCACCCCGGACTAAACAGGCCTTATCCTTACTGCCACAGCCACTCCACCACAAGGGGGCATTGTTAACCCACTTTCCGGATCAGAAGACTGAGGCTCAGGGAGGCAGGAAGACTCGCCCCGGATCACAGGGCCAACCAACGGCAGAGCCGGACTCAAACTCAGGTCTGTCTGGATGCAAGCCCTATGCTCTTTCTCTCCCATCTCTCTCCTCCTCCTATCCCTTTTCTCTTCTCTCGTGCCCTCCAAATCATTCTATTTGCCTTTTTTCCCCCCCCAGCCAGGGAACTTGCGTTTTCCTCTCCTTGGAAAACCTCTTCTCCCAGCCCACCTACAGCTTGGCCTGGAGAACTCCTATTCATCCTTCAAAAGCCAGCTTGGGTATGCCCTCCAGGCTGCCTTCCTGACTCCTCGAGACTAGGGTAAGATGTTCCTTCTCTGGGCTGTCACGATCTGCTCCCTGGGGATTTTCCTTGTCCAGACCTTTGTTGGGACGGACCTCAGAGAGGATTTGGTGGGTAGGAGAGTGGGTGGGCCTCTCCCATTGCTCCCTGCAAAGCCAATACTGAGACGTGGCCCCAGGCATCTCTGTGGTCTCAGGCAGCCCTCAATGGACTGTCCCAATTGGTGGCCTGAAGGGGCTACTGAGGGGATATGCCCCCCCATGGACTCTACAAAAGACCCACAAGAGGGGTGCCTGGCTGCCTCAGTTGGTAGAGCATGCGACTTTTTTTTTTTTTAAGGTTTATTTATTTATTTTAGAAACAGAGAGAGAGAGAGAAAACGTATGTGAGTGCAGGGGGAGGGGCAGAGGGAGAGGGAGAGAGAGAGAATCTTAATGCAGGGCTCGATCCCAGCACCCTGAGATCATGAACTGAGCTGAAACCAAGAGTCGGATGCTTAACCGACTGAGCCACCCAGGAGCTCCGAGCATGTGACTCTTAATCTTGGGGTCATGAGTTCAAGGTCCATGTTGGGTGTAGAGATTACTTTAAAATAAATACATAAATAGATAGATAGCTAGATAGGTAGTGATGTTAATAAATGTAATTTTATTTTTTTAAGATTTTTTTTAAAGATTTAAAAAAATTATTTATTTGACAGACAGAGATCACAAGTAGGCAGGGCGGCAGGCAGAGAGAGAGCGGGGGAAGCAGGCTCCCCGCTGAGCAGAGAGCCCGATGCGGGGCTCCATCCCAGGACCCTGAGATCATGACCTGAGCCGAAGGCAGAGGCTTAACCCATTGAGCCACCCAGGCACCCAATAAATGTGATTTTAAAAAAGTCCTCCGGGACACCTCTTCCTCTGTATCTCCCTCCAGTGTTGCTCTCTCTCTTTCAAATAAATAAATAAAATCTTCAGGGGGAGCTCCTGGGTGGCTCAGTTGGTTAAGTGTCTGCCTTTGGCTCAGGTTATGGTCCCAGGGTCCTGGGATCAGGCGCTGTATCTGGCTCCCTGCTCAGCAAGGAGCCCGCATCTCCCTCTCCCTCTGCCTCTTCTCCCACTTATGCGCGCGCTCTCTCTCTCTCTGTGTCAAATAAAGAAACAAAATCTTTAAAAAAACAATCTTAAAAAAAAAAATTCCCCGGGATAGGATTGCCAGACAAAATACAGGATGACGTTTAAATTTGGATTTTGGATAAACAACAAGTACTTTTTTAGTGTAAGTATATCCCAAAACATTGCACTATTTGACATTCGAATCTAACTGGGTGTCCTATCATTTTGTTTGCTCTGTCTTGCCACCCTACCCCTGGACCATTTGGCTAGGCAGGGCCAGTCCTTAGCAGGTGAGGGAGGACAGGGAGGCCCCCTGCTAATGCCTGGTGTGGGGGATTTACAGAGAAGCATCCAATGCAAAGTCGAAAATGCCAAGTGCCCGCCCGGTAAGAGGAGCTGGGCAGGATCCTGCTCCCTCCGCGCCACTCCCACCTCGCTCCCTCGGAGCTCTCCACGGTTTTTACCCCTGCCTTCCTCTTCGTACCCATTTATCGTGCAATGGACGTGGGTTGCTTCCATGCTGGGTTGCTGTGAAGTGTGCTGTGAACATGGGCCTAGAGAGAGCCCGTTCGAGGCCCTGCTTTCAGTGCCTTTGGGTAGATACCGGGGAGGAGGATTGTTGGCACAGCGGTAATTCTGGGTTTGACTTCGGGAGCACGCGCCGTACTGTTCGCATGATCTCTCTTTCTCTGGAATCTCTCCTTTGCACTGTTGATCCTCGTCCCTCCCACCTCCCCGGCTGCTCCTTCTCTGCCTCCGCATCCTTCCTCTGTCCTGTATATACCATGGTCCCTCTTCTTCCGCCTCTGGTCACGGCCGGCTCAGGGTCGCCTGTCCCTCCTGTGACCCGGGCAGCAGCCTCCTGGCGGGTCTCCAGTTTCCCCAAATCACTCCTGTCCCATCCCTGGTGCCTGGACAACTTCTATTGACTCCTGTCTCCTCTGCCACTGCCTGAAAGGTTTCCTTGTGTCTCTGGTTTTTATCCTTCTGTAAATATAAACATGTCAGGACAGCCTCTTGGCCTGGGCCGGGCCCCCCCTTCTCCCTCTCCTGCATCTGGCCTCCCTCACCAGAGGCAGAAGTGGGAACCTGGCCAGAGCTGGGGGTGCCAGGGGTGGTGGGCAGTGGCGGGCACAGGCTGTCCTAGCTCTGGGCAGCAGGTACACTGAGGGAGGCAGGGGGAGGGGAGCCTCATCCTTTGCTGGGGACCCCGAATCTTTCCTCCAACGTGGCCTGGGTGAGAAAAGGCGGGAGCCGACCCAATGGGGGGCCTTTCCAGGCATCTGACTAAACAGTGTATTCTGACCCTGACACCCCAGAGAGGATGCAATAAATCCAGGCTCTCGCTCCGTGGACCCTGGGGAAACTTGGGGGATGGGCTCCGCCCGTCGGACTCAGAGGCGAGACGTCCCAGGAATGCTCACTCTGCAGAAGGGCTTACTGGGTGCAGCGTTGGACAGTACATGGATAAACTGGTTTTTAAAAACGTGAATAGTTGCTTAGTTCATCGTCTATTAGCCAGCGTGGCACAACCAGGCAGCTTCGAGCATGTTGTTTCTCTGGTTCCGTTTAATTAGGTAAGAAAGAAGATCGATATCGAACAGAAGGGCAAAGGAATGACAGGGCAGGTGGTCCCTGAGGGGCTCGCGGGGTAGGAAAACCTCAGTCAAGGTTTGCATCCCTGGTATGACCTTTACTAGCTCAGCGTGACCTCAGGCAAATCCCAAGCCCTCTCTGGGTCTCAGTTTTCTCCTCTAAAAAATGGGTGCAAGGCTGCCTTCTTGTAGGAGTCCTTGCTGTGTGGGTACAGTGGGATGATGTGTGCACATCACAAGCCCAGGGTCAGTGGAAGCAGATCTGACGGTGCTTCCTGTTCTTCTATTTCGGGGGTCAGGGCTCTCCCTCCGAGGGAGCCGTGGCTGTGTCAGATGCAGTCACGCAGCCCATCCCCTGCCCTCCCAGAGCTAGGTGCAGGGGGAGGGATGGTTTAACCCAGCCGTCATAATCAAGTATGATAGAATGTTCCAGAAAGCAGGCTGAAGCACTGAGGGGGAGGGCGGCAGGCTCTGTCTGAAGGGACAGGAATTCTAGATTGGAATTTTACTTAGAAAATCCCCTCTAGGGGCGCCTGGGTGGCTCAGTGGGTTAAAATCTCTGCCTCCGGCTCAGGTCATGATCTCAGGGTCCCGGGATCGAGCCCCGCATTGGGCTCTCTGCTCGGCGGGGAGCCTGCTTCCTCCTCTCTCTCTCTCTGTGCCTGCCTCTCTGCCTATGTGTGATCTCTGTCTGTCAAATAAGTAAATAAAATCTTTAAAAAGAAAAAAAAAAAAGAAAAAAGAAAATCCCCTCTATTGTAAAGCACGAAACCCAGAGTGATCAAAGGTGTCAGAAACCCATTAAGTAGAACTCAATTAGGAAAAGTTAGACAATCTTTAGACAGCTTCCATCGCACAACAAAACCCCAAAAACCCAATTTTTGACCGCATAAAATAACATCCACATGACACGTAAGTGATCTCTTGAACTCACCAAGTTTCACACATCGGTCACATTTCATATAGTTTAAAAAAGCTCTGCCTCTTGGGGCGCCTGGCTGGCTCAGTTGGTAGAGCGCGGGACTCTTAATCTCAGGGTCATGAGTTCAAACACCACATTGGGCGTGGAGTCTACTTAAAAAAATAAAAAGAAAGAAAAGGGAAAAGAAAAGATCTGCGTCTTACCAGTTAGGAGACCGTAGACTTTCAAGAAGTCCTCCTAGATGTAAAAAAGAAAGAAGGAAGGAGGGAAGGAGGGAAGGAAGGAAGGAAGGAAGGAACCAACCAGGGTGTCTTCCTGGAGGAGGCGACAGCCAGTGAAGCCTTGAGGAACAAATAGGAGTCGGCTAGGCAGAAGCTACAGGCAGGGGCATTCCAGGCATCAAAAGAACAGGGTGTTCAGAAGCCTGAAGGCTTGGAAGGTCCTGGTGATTTCCAACAACTGGCAAGAGTTCCTTACTGGCTGGAGGTGTAGAGGGGGAACCTGGGCCGGATTAGCAGGCCTGGTGGGTCAAGCAAGAATTTTTTCTTTTTTTTTTAAGATTTTATTTATTTATTTGACACACAGAGAGAGAGAC
Source organism: Martes martes (assembly GCF_963455335.1). Lineage (NCBI taxonomy): Eukaryota > Metazoa > Chordata > Mammalia > Carnivora > Mustelidae > Martes > Martes martes. Next base: position 211,493,975 of record NC_137888.1, on the reverse strand, counting down.
AGCGAGAGAGGGAACACAAGTAGGGGGAGTGGGAGAGGGAGAAGCAGGCTCCCCACTGAACAGGGAGCCCGATGCGGGGCTCGATCCCAGGACCCTGAGATCATGACCTGAGCCGAAGGCAGACGCTGAGCCCACTGAGCCACCCAGGCGCCCTGCGCTATATGCTTTAACGGTCCCAGGCCCTCCTTCCTTAGTGTGGGGGGCAGTTCCAAACGCCACCCGGAATGCCCTCCGGTGAAGACATGCCTCCCCAGATGCGTGGAGGGGGGCTGCCTGCAGATGGCTGTCAGCTGTCAGACCCCTGCCGGGAAGTCACACCCTTTCCTGGCCGCCCACAGGCCACCACTGACCGATGTGTGGACCTAATGGTTTGCTGGTCTCAGCCCGACTCGAGACCACTCTGCAGGGCAGCTGCAGCTCATCTAACCACCCATCTAACCGTCTTTCCTTCCTCCCGTCCGTCCACCCATCCATGCGTCCATCCCTCTGTCAGTTCTTCCTTCTTCCATCCGTCCTTTCAGCTGCCTTCTACTGATCTCTCCCTCCCTCCCCTTTTCCGGGAACGACTCCGGTCTCCTCTTCTATAAAATGGGGTCATAACCACTCAGCCAAGTTTTAACGACAGTTCTCTGAAAAAAATGCGCGTAAGGTGCCTGGTTGAGTGCCTGTGTGTCACAAAGTGTACTTGCTGCCACCGGTGTCATCCGCTGCGGCCCGTCTCCGCCATCGGACACCTGCCTGCGTATCCTCCATGCCGGGGAAGTCCGGGTGCTCGGGCCTCCAGGCTCCGGCGCTGCTCTCGGTGGCCGAGGCTGCAGCCTCAGGGTCAAAGGGCTGGACGCATGGCTTGGGCTCAGACCCTGCGGAGAAAGGAGGGACCAGGTGTCAGGGCCAAGGCGGAAGGGCTGAGGAGCGGGGGTCTGAGTTTTGTATCTGCTGCTGCTCCGCTGGGGCTCGGTCTTCTCATCTATAAGATGGGTTGGTGGAAGAAGATGGTCTCGAAGACTTTTAAGCCTGCACGACTCCCTGTCCTGTGCCTGCGGCAGACAGTTGTGTTCAATCATGAGACTCTTTCCTGCGGATCCGTCACCCCCTTAGGATGTCCCCACCCCCCACCAGGGACAGCATCTCCAGCAGCTATCTCCAGTTAGAGGGGGCTCCTGAGATGACGCTGGTTGGTCACGCCTGCTCTGGCAAAGAAAAGCCCTCATTCAATGGAATGCGTCCTTGAGATCAAATTCAAGTGCCCAGCGCCCACGTTTGTAGGGTCTCTAACGGTGGGACTTCTGGTTGCCTCTGCCCTGATGCTGTATTTGGAGTTTCAGGGACCTCTGGGTGCCCTGGGATAGAGGAGAAAACCAGGGCTTTAGGGTCAAGCAGACTGTGTCCTTGTCTGGACCTGTCGCTAACGGTTGCCCACCCTTTGTGGAAGGCAGCTTGAGGCTCAGACCTTTGCGGAGGGCGAAGGGGCCCGACGTGTGTGGTCCTTGGCCAGTCTTGGCCATCTTTCTTGGTGTCTAGGTCAGGAGATATCAAGTCTTGGACTGAGCTGCCTGCTGTGGGAGGAATGGGTACCCCCTTTTCTCTCCCGCTGCCTCTTACAGCTCAGCGAGCGCGGTCACCCTTATTCAAATAGGTCACCCCTATTCAAATCCCTGCAGAGGTTCCTCATTGCCTGCAGGGAGAAGACTGAGACTCTGTTGCCTGAGACCCTCCCCCTCCATTCCTGCCCTGAGGCTGCCTGCCTCAAGACCTCACTCTATTTCTTCCAGAAATCTCTGTGCGCCCCCCACCCATGGCCCCTCTCTCACGTGCATTTCATTTCACAGCATTGCCTTGCCATCTGGACTCCCTTCACTCCTCCATCCTCCCTCAAGACATCCCAGGCTCTGCTGAAACCAGGGAGGTGACAGGAGAGTGCCTGGAGGAGAGGCCTGGGGAGGTGGGTAGTGGTGGAGGACAGGGGAGACCAGTGGAGGGATACATGGAGGGACGGACCAGACCAGCGAGTTCTTAACAGGTGCAATGGTGGCTTCAGGTGAGGCTGAGATGGGGTGGGGGAGTGGGACGTCAGATGCTTTTGGAAAGTGCCAAGTTAAGTAGATAGCTTGGGTCCCCTATGGCTAGGTGACCCCATGTCCTGGTTTTCTGGGGACAGTCCTACTTAACGCTGAGCCAGGGTGATTATGAGCAACACCCCCTTTCATTCTCCAAAGGGTCTGGCAGAGGGGAAGGTCACTGGTGTCCCTTTATCCCAACAGGGCTGTCTGCACCCGCTCACGCCTCCTTTCCTCCTGGCTACGGACCTGCAAACACTGCTCCAAGTTCTGGGACCCTGAAACATACACAACCCTGAGAAGCCTTCTTATGAATACAAAATTGCCAGGGCCTCTGAACCAGGACAGCAGAAAATGGCCAAGGCAGAAATAAACATGCTTCATGGATAGATGAGTGCCAAGGGATTAGGTGGACACGTGCATGTGTGCAAAAACACCGGGACACCGGAAAACTATGTGGCGGTCCCTTAAAAAAGAGAATCATAGAGCTCTCACGGGACCCAGCCATCCCACGCCTAGGCATATCCCCCAGGAAATAAAAATGTACGTCTGCCCAAAAGCTTATGAGTGGCATTATTTATAATACGTCAGCAGGTCAGAAGGTGGAAAAAACCCAGATATCCACCAATGGATGAATAGAGAGAGAGAGACAAGATGTGGTGGAGACCTACAGTGGCATAGTATTCAGCCACGAAAACAAAGTTCTGACACCTGCTACAAGGTGGGGGGTCAACCTTGAAAACATTATAAGTCAAGACGCCATTTGACAAAGACCACATGCTGTGCGAGTCCCTCTATATAGACTGTCTGGAATAGGGGAATCTATAGACAGAGGAAGCAGATTCGTGGTTGCCTGAGGCTGTGGGGGGCGTGGGGGGTTGGAGGGACAGCTGGAAGATACGGATTTCTACTGGGGTGATGAGGATGTTCTAAAATGCTTTGTGGTGATGGTTGCACAACATTGAATGTATTGGAAGACATTGACTTGTACCCATTAAATGGATGAATCCTAGGATATGTGAATTCTGTCTCAATGGAATTGTTGCCCCCAAATATCGCCGGGGCCCCTTGTTGAATTTTGATTGGGCGGTGCTTATGGTCTTCAGCTCCGTTTCTTTCAGGGTAGACGATGTCTGGGCCTGTCACCGTGTGTGAGAACATCACGGTTTCCACCATCCCCGCTCTCTCAGCTCCCCTCCCAGGCTGACTGAGGGACTCTGCTCCGCTGTACCTCATTTAAGCCTTGTATCTCCCCCCTTCCCCACCCTGAAGCCAAGGCGGCATCTATGACTCAGAGAAATGTCGGGACAAAACAAGCAGGCTGTGAAGGAGAAAAACCAGATGTGGGGGTGAGTCCAGGAGGCTGATGCGATCCTGGAGGAGGAGGAGGAGGAACTGGTCCGAGGGTCAGTCCCATCCCTTGGCCAAGCACTCCAGGGGTCTCAGGAAAGACCGAAGGGTCTGCCTTCTTCACCGGGCAGGGGTCTCCTGGAGGCCTGAGGCCTCGACAGCTTGTGAAGGCCACAGGCAGAGCCTCAGAACTTGAATCTGCAAACCCTGGGGGTTTGGGATCTGCAGGCTGAAAGTGAAGGGCCAAGGATGAGTTTACTCTTTCTGTGGAAGTTTCTGACCCAAGAACTGGCTGGGCTTGACTTTGATGATGCACTCAACTCTCATCCTGGCATCTCATGCTGAACCCCAATCTTTGTGTTGCAGACTATAAGCCCTGATGCCCAGGGTCATAGACTGAACTTTGATCCAGGTGTCATAGACGGAGCCCCATCCTGGTGTCATGGACGGAGCTCCAATCCAAATATCAGAGACTGAGCTCTGACCCCAATATCACAGACTGAGCCCCATCCTGGTGTCATGGATGGAGCTCCAATTCCAATATCAGAGACTGAGCTCTGATCCCAATATCACAGACTGAGCCCCATCCTGGTGTCATGGACTAAGCCCCAATCCTAATATCATAGACTGAGTGCTGATCCTGGTGTCATAGACTGAGCTCCAGTCCCAATATCAGAGACTGGACCCCATCTTGATGTCATGGACTGAGCCCCAGTCCCAGACTGAGCCCCATCCTGGTGTCATGGGCTGAGCCCTAATCCTAATATCATAGACTGAGTGCTGATCCTGGTGTCATAGACTGAGCTCCACTCCCAATATCAGAGACTGAGCCCCATCCTGGTGTCATAGACTGAGCTCTAATCCCAATATCATAGACTGAGCACCATCCTGGTGTCATGGGCTGAGCTCCAATCTTAATATCAAAGACTGAGCCCTATCCTGGTGTCACAGACTGAGCTCCAATCCCAATATCATAGACTGAGCCCCATCCTGGTGTCATGCACTAAGCCCCAATCCCAATATCATAGACTGAGCCCCATCCTGGTGTCATGGGCTGAGCTCCAATCTTAATATCAAAGACTGAGCCCTATCCTGGTGTCATGGGCTGAGTTCCAATCCCAATATCAGACTGAGCCCCGTCTTGGTGTCACAGACTGAGCTCCAATCCCAATATCATAGACTGAGCCCCATCCTGGTGTCATGGACTAAGCCCCAATCCCAATATCATAGACTGAGCCCCATCCTGGTGTCATAGACTGAGTTCCTTTCCTAATGTCACAGGTTGAACCCTGATGCTGCTCACAGACTGGGCTCTGGCTCTGATATTGCACGGTGAGCTCTGGTTTTGGTTGAAGATCTCTCCCCCCCCCACCAGGCATTATTTCCAGTGGCCTCCAGTCTTGCTGCCTAGTATTCCCACCCATACCCCAACCTCAAGCTGTGAGGACCAAATTTGTTTTCTCTCCTCCTACTGTGTCCCTACAGCAGTGTGAATGAACTATCTTCCCAGTAACCTGGCCAGCAACCTGGAGACCAGTCTTACCTGCTTACTACCCCTCAGGACACCGAACCCTGTCAGTGTGACCTCCCAGACATTTCTCCATCCATCCTCTCTTCTTCTTCCCTCTGTCACTGTCTGAAATTCAGCTCCCATTATTTCTCTTCCTATACAACCACAATTCTTGTTGGGGTTTTCCTACACAAACAATCATCAACCACAATTTTAATCCCCTTGTTGCACTGTGATTGGTTTACTTGTTCCCTTCTAGACCAGGAGTCCCATGGGCCAAATCTGGCTCAACATCTGATTTTATAAATAAAGTTTTATTAGCACAAGTCATGCCCATCTGTGGCGGCTTTCATGCTATAACAGTAGAGTTCAGTAATTGCATCAGAGTATGTGTCCCACAAAACTGAAAATATGTATTCTCTGGCCCTTTTCAGAAAAAAGTTTTTTGACCCCTGCTCCAGACCATGAGGTCCATGAGGGAAGACAATCTGTCTGTCCCACTTTTACATCTCCAAAGCCCCAAGTAGTAAAATCTTAGGTGTATTGATCATTTCCTTTATGTCTTGCCTACTGTTCAATCTGCCATGTACTTTGCATTCTTTTATCCTTAAAACAACCCCCAAGTCCCCACGTCACAAAAGAAGAAACTGAGGCTTAGAGACTTGCCCAAGGCCAAACCATACTGGTAAGAGGAAGATTTGGGATGTGAACCCAGGGGTTTCCAACGCCAAAGCAGGGGTTTATGACCACCAGGCTATCTCGTGGTAAGCTGATGACCGGACAGGTGGGTGAATAAATGATCGGATGGATGGATGGATGGATGGATGGATGGATGATTAGATAATTGTCTGGCTGGATGGTTGGATGAATGAATGGGCAGATAGTTGGATGAATGAATGGGCGGATGGTTGGATGGATAGATAGCTAGATGGGTAGATGCTTATATAAATGGATGGATGCTGGGATGCCTGAATGAATGGATGTTTGGCTGGCTGGCTATTTGGATGGATGGATGCATAGGTGGTTAGATGGATGAACGGTTAGATGGGTGGATGGTTGGATGGATGCATGCATGCATTGATGGATGGATGGATACTTGGGATAGGTGGTGTGGCTGTGTTTAGAGGCAGTGAGGCATTAACTTCAGGAGATGGCATTCTGAGGGGATGAGGGGAAGACATGTAGATGGAAGGGAGGTAGAATAGAGTCAGAGAAGATAGGCAAGAAGGAGACCAAGTTAAGACACAAAATGCATTCCTTACACGTTCAGTGGGGGAACCTCGCTGTAGGTCCCAACCACCCTCTCCTTAGCCTTGTTTGCTTCCTCAAATCCAATCCCGTCATTTTCCCAGGAAGTCCCATTAGGTGCCCAGATGGCCAGTTACAGAGCTTTAGTGGGGTACAAAAACGCCCCTGCCTATCTGCCTCCCCACCCCCGAGGGCTAAAGACTGGAAGGACGTTGTTAGGAAAGACTCTGCTCCCCAGCACCATGCTTCACACTGAGAAGCCTGGATTTAGGTCCCAGGCAGCCTCTTCCACCATCAGCCCCTGCAGCACCAGCCATAAAAGGGTGTAAGAGTCACTGCTGGTTCCCTCAGCTCACTCCCCTACTTGTCAGCCTGTGAACCAGTCTCAGTCTACCTGGGCTGGAAGATGGGCTGGGCAGAGAGGCCAGGAGTGGGTGGAACTTCGTAAGGATCTGGGTCACAGATAAGCCCTTCGGTAGTCCTTGGTTGATGTGCTAGTTCTCTGGTATTGCCATCCACTGGTGGATTGATAAACCCTCCCCAGGCCCTCCAGCTGCCCACACTGGCAGCTTTGTTTGCTGGCCAGAACACACCACAAAGGTAGCCTTGGACTAGAACTGTTCTTAAATCTTGGTTTCTCCTGCATGTGCTTGCTGTGCGACCTCGAGCAAGTCACTCAGCCTCTCTGAACATCACGAGGGTTCAACACCCGGCAGCAGCGTTCATTATTCTCACTACTGTTGCATCTAGATCTCCCCACCACCCTCTCTCTTCCCAACCCAGCCTCCAGGTCCTCTGATACTCCCATCGCCTTCCTGACTCAAGCAGGATGCCTGGTACCCATTGGGCCCTCAAACAGAGTCTGCGGGGAGAATGAACTAAGGAATCTTCTCACTGGTCTCCCTCCTTCACGGACACCCGCCGCCACCCTGGACCAGTACGTGACTCATGCAGGTGGCAGTGGCTAGGACTTGTTGAGGCTGAGCAGTGGGCTGGCCTGACTGGGGTGGGGGAGGGTTGTGCAAAGGTGGGAGGCACAGAGGGACGAGGATGTCCAGGAGGCTCCACACCCTGTGGCCCCGGACACTGTCAGGCTATCTTCAAGGGTAAACTTTGCCTCGAGATTTAAGAAGTATCTATTTGCCAAAGCAATTCACCCACACCTTGGGGGATGTACTAGGAGGGCCTCTCTGGCCCCCATAGAGGTAAACTGAGGCCCTAGGACCTGGGAGGGGGTTACCACCAGACAATGTGTGTGTGTGTTCAAGGGAGGCATCTACCAGAACCCCTGGGAGTCTGCAAACTCCCTGAGCCTCCGTCCTGCAGCCATCTAGGAGCAAACAGCATCAGGAACCCCCAGGAAGTCACCGGGCTACCCAGAGGGAATTCTGGGGTGGATTCTTTTTCCACAAATTTTCCTCCTGAGACAAGGTCCTGGCCGAGCCTGGGGAGATGGTTCCTCTGAAGTGAAAGGGACCACAGAAGTCTGTGATGTTCTGCGGGTGCTGGGGGAGCTAGGGGTCATGGAATTTGGGGCTGGATCAGGCCGAGTCTGTGTCCCGGGCCAAGAAAAGGCTCCAGGCGGTCCAGGGAGCCCTGCCTGCTGGCCACTGCCTGCCCCCTTACCTCTCTTGAAGGCCCACCGCTTCAGCCACAGCTTGGAGAGGGATGGCCAGGAGTGGTTGAGCGCCGAGTTAGCCATGGGGGCCCATGCGCGCGAGAGTGTGGGTGAACAGCAAAGGGGAGGAAGCTGGAGCTTGGCTGGGAATCCTTGCCAAGATGGGTCTGCCAGCAGGAGGGGCGGAGACTCCCGCCAGGGGCTGCCAGATGCATCAGCTGATGGGAGCTTGGGGCTAGGGCAGGGGGGCTGGGGTTTTGGGTTGGGGGCCCAGGGACTCCAGACTGGGGTGAGGCCAAGCCCTTAGTACAACCCCCCACCCCTTCCTTGACCCGTAAGCCTCTCACCCTGGCTGGACAAGACATTCCCGGGAGGAGCCAAAGACGGCAGTGTGAGTGGTGGTGACACTGGGGACCTCGGAAAGCAAGTCTAGGCTGGGTCCTGAGGTGAGCCTGTGCGTACCTGAATGTCCGAGTGTTTGTGTGTGTGTGTGTGCCATCGTCTGTGATTTTTTTGGGTTTGTGAGTTTGCACATAGAGTGTGTATTTTCACGTCTGTGAGTGTGTGTTTGAGAGCAAATCTTGAGTGCGAACTTGCCTATGTGGGGGTGAATATGAACACCTAGGTGGCCTCCCCACCAGTTTTATTGAGATATAATGAACACACGGCAGTAGGTAAATTTAAGGCATACAGCACGATCTCACTAACCTGTACTGTGAAATGATCACCACAAGTTTACTTAACACCCATCATCTCTTACAGATATGGAAAAAAAGATTTATCCAGAAAAAAAAGAAAAAAAATCTTTTCCCCCCCTTGTGATGAGAACTCTTAGGATCTACTCTCCCAGCAACTTCTCCCCTATACCCCACAGCCGTGCCAACACTAGCCACCATGCCATGCGTTACATCCCCAGGACTTATTTATCTCCTAACTGGACGTTTGTCCCTTTTAATCCTCTTCCTCCAATTCCCCCTCCTCCCTGATCCCCTGCCCCTGGAAACCACAAATCTGATCTCTTTATCCGGGACTTTGGGTGCTGTTTGAAGATTCCACATTGAAGTAGGATCATACAGTATTTATCTTTCTCTGTCTGACTCATTTCACATAGCAGAACGCCCTCCAAGTCCATCCATGTTGTCGCAAATAGCAGGATTTCCTTCCTTTTTCCAGCTGAATCTTGTTAAATGGGCATTAAATATGTATGGATGTGTACAGATAGACACGTCTGAATGCCCATTGGTATCGCGGGGTTGGATCTACACGGCTCACCCGGGACGTGGGGGGATCTGTGTCCGATATCTGTGAGGGGTTTGGGTTCCTGCCTGGGTTTCTGTGTGTCTGTGGGGTTGTGCGCCTGTGAGTTGGGTGTCTGGGCTGGGTGTGTGGGCGGGGGTGGGGGTGGGGGTGGGGTGGCGCCCCTGCGCAGGTCCGCGCCTGGCCAGGCCAGCGCTGCCCCCTGGTGGCCGATCCTCTCTACTGCAGCCTCATTCCCTGTGCGGAGAAATTCTGCCTTTGTTCCCTGCTGACGCCCTCCTCTGCTCCCCAAATCCTTTCTGTGACCTCCCAGCCCCAAGCCGCTGTCCCTGGTGAAAGGATCAAGGCCTTCTCCTTCCTTGCATCCTGGCCCACCGCCATCCCCTTGGAGGAGAAGGCTGTCACTCTACTGTCTTCTGCGACCCTTCCCCAAGGGTTATCTGAAAGCTACTATGGCAGCTGAAGCAAAGCTTTTGGGGGTGGGGACAGGCAACGGGGACGGGGCGGGCTGACCGTATTTTCCGAGCTCCTGGGGTGGGCCGGGCTCTGTGGTCAGATTTCACCTGCAAGGCCCGGGACAGCCCTTTCGCAGAGGAGCAGACAGGGCCAGAGTAGTGAAGTCCCTCGCCTGTGGCCACACGGAGTGGCCATCCTGGCCGACACAGCCATGCTGTCATCCCCAGTGACAGTACTGAGCACCAGCCCGTGTCCAGCCATGCATCAGGTGCTGGGGGCACTGGGGGAGCACTGCCCAGAGCAGTCACACCAATGTGTGTGCAGCTGACATTCCCATGAAAAGCCTGCTTCTTCCAGGAAGCCCTCCCAGAGGGACTCCTAGCTGAGGCTAGAAAACCCACAGGTGGCGGAGAGTGGGGGCCGCTCTCCCCGGGCGGCACTTGCCCGGCAAGGCTGTTCTGCAGAACTGCAGGTGATCGGGCCGGCTGAACACTCTGGGGAATCAGCCCCCCGAGTGTGGCATTCAAGGCTTTCCCCATATGCCCCCAGCCTGACTCACCAGCTCCACTCCCCCGGCCCCAGCTCTCCCCTCCCAGTTCTCTCCCTCCAGGCCGCTCCTGGGGCCTGCCAGACCCTCAGGTGCACAAAGCCTCCCACTAGCTGTGTGGCCCTGGGGCCGGGCCGGAAGCAGGTCTGGGTGTGCCCTGCGCAGACCGCAGCCTTCCGGCTCCTCGGCACCACCCCAGGGGGGCGGGTGTGAGGCTCCCCAAGGTGGGCCTCAGTGGGAGCCAGGGGGCGCCTTCTCGCGGCCAGAGCTCCACTTGGAGGGCTGCCCCGAGGAGGGTCCTCCTCATCCTCAGCTGACCTTGCAGGATTGGGGGGGGCGCCCTCCTCAGGACTGGCTCTCAGACAGCAACCTTAGGAGGCAGTGTTTGTTGTGAACGTCAGACATCTAAGCCCCAAACTACAGATTCTGCTTCAGGGGGCCCGGGGCGCTGGGGAGCCCCAGGGATCCAGTTTAGGAAGCATGCCTGGGGACTCGGCACAGCGAGCACCCCCATTTGCCCCCTGGCAGGGTCTCCCATGGAGGTTTCGGCTACAAGGAACCCCATCTTCCTGTCTTGTGGGCTGCACGTGTCACGGACCCCAGCCCCCTGGGGTGACCTCTGGGGGCACGCAGACCCCTGCAGACCAGTCCCCAGGTCAAACAGCCTTGCCCGTCCCCTCAGGGAGCAGGCTGGGCACCAGCTGGGGAGAAACCATGGGTGGTCTGTCTGCTGCCCTGGGGACTCCCCCACCGCCCAGCCCCACCGCCACTTTCTCTGTTGATCCCTCTGTCCCCCACACCCCTGTGACGGTGACTCACCAGAGGGAGGCTTGTCCTCGCTGCTGCTGTGGGTCCCCGGCCTGGCTACCAGCTCCTGCGGCCCCCGAGACCCGTGGCTAAGGTTTCCAGGAGGCCCAGGGGCAGCACGGGTGGGTCAGGGCCCCCGGGGGAACCACAGGGTGACCTAACTCTGCCCCAACTTCCTCTTCTTTAACTGCCTGCCCTCCTGCTTGGTGTCTGTCGACCCCAGCCGTGGGCCGGGGCAGGGGGCCTGAGGACACAGCGCAGGCTGGGCTCCAGAAGCAGGGAGCCTCCCCCATCAGCCCCCGACGCGCAGGTGTCCTGAGAGGTGGGGCGGGCGTGGGGGCGGGGAACGGGGCGGGGAGCCTGGGCGCCCTCACCCCCACCCAGCAGCTTCCTGCCCCCGAGGAACAGGGTGCCAGGGCCTCACCGGGGTCCACGGGGGCGCAGAAATGCGCGGGACGTGCCAGCCGTGTGTATCCGCAGAGTCGCAGCTCTCAGACCCCTAGGAACCTGCACCGGCGAGTGTGTGGGTACACACACGAGTCCCCAAGGTGTTGCGGTAAATGTTTAATAATCAACTCTCTGCCTGCTCCCCTCCCCCGCCGCCCCAAAGAAGCCCTAATAGGTAACACTTGCCGCCTCCTGGTCGTGCTTCCTGTGCGGAGACACGGGTCCCCCGGCGAGTGGGTGCGTGGATACCTGTGGGTCCAGGCAGACGGGGAGGGGGTATGCAGAGTGGCGGAACCGCAGAGTCCCCCGGGGGCACGTGGGGCCCACCCAGGCTCCTTTATGCTCAGAGAAGGGTGGACGCACTTGCACTCAGGGGTGTGACGGCAACGTTCTGAATGGGGACGCGAGGAATCACACACAGGCACCTGGCAGTGCACACGGGGAGGCCAGAGAGGAGACACGGAAAGGGACCGCCAGCCGGCTCCCTGCTCGCGGAGCCCATTGTAAGCGGGTCGGGGGTTTCGCGGGCTGGGTGTTAGATGCTGCCGTCGTAAACGTTCAATTATATAAACTTACAGTTGAATAAATCATGTCAAGAACGAAAGTAATAACCCCTTAAACCCAATACCGTGTACTTAATGCCACTGAACCGTATGCTTAGACGTGGTTCAAGTGATAGATTTTATGTCGTGTCTGGTGGACTGTAATAAAACGAAGTGATTCAGCCCTCCCTAATTATTTTGCTTCGTTTTTTCTCTTATCCATGTTCTTGAGGTTGTTTACGAATATTGCAGCTGTCTGGGGGGGGGGTGATACAGGACAGTGCATCCTTCCTAGCCCCAAGGTTGGTGACATCACGCTGGTACCTGGAAACGGGCCACCCTGGGAGGTAGTGACACGGTGGCAAATGCCACAGAAACATACAAACACAAGACACACGCAGGACACAAGGAGGCAGGAAAGCACACAGATTCACGGGCACAAGCCATTCCGTGACCACTGGTTACTTGTTGAATGCAACACACGCTTATTGAGTGCCTACTGTATACTGGGTCTTTTTGTAGAGGGGGTGGGATGGTGGTTGAGCAGGGCGGACACAACCCCCTGCTCTGGAGGGCTGGAGGCAGTCTGTGAAGCAGGAAACAGACCCACCCGGTAATTAACTGCTGTGAAAGGAAGCAAACCTGGTGATGTGACAGAGAGTGGGTGGGTGGAGGCTGCGTTTGCCCGGGGTAGCGGTGGATGGGGAAGGCCCACGAGGAGCCAGGCATGTAAATGAAGATCTGGGACATTCCATGGGACAGGAACTGCAAGGACAAAGGCCAGGGGGTAGGATTGAGCTTGGTGTGTTTGGGGGAATGCCTGCATGGTGGGAGTGAGGCTGGAGGGGGACAGTCCTAGCAGGTGAGGCTGGGGGCTCAGACCTGCAGGACCTTGGGGTCCAGATTGGAAGCGTGATTGATGGGCGTCATCGGGGTGCGGGGGGTGCTTATGCAGGGAATGGAGGGGCAGAGGTGGGGACAAGATGGCTCAGAGGGTGCAGAGCCCCAGAGACCCACCCAGACGCCATCATTTCGTGGTGCCGGGAGGGAGGGTGGGTTTGAAGTCTTTATCCCGGGGAGGGGCTGCTCTCTGTCCCTGTCTCTCCCCTACCTCCATTTATCTCTGCCTCTTTTTCTGGGCTCCCCTGCCGGAATTTAAATTCTCTCAGGCCTCTTCCCTTCCCCGGCTCCCTGCTCTGCTCTCCCTCTGGTGGTCCGATCACTAGGGAATCCTCTCCTCGCTCTCAGTACGGGCTTCCCTGCACCAGACCCCATCCTCACTGCTCTCCTCCCACTGCTGAAGTCCCGGTGGCCTCCTGGATGCTGACTGTGCAGCTATGTACCACTGGCTCTCCCCCAGGGAGATCCCCCCCACCTCAACTACCCTTTTTCTGCTTTCCTTGGTGGTAAAATAACCATAACGTAAGATTTACTATTCTAACCATTTCTTTTTTTTTTTTTAAGATTTTATTTATTTATTTGACAAACAGAGATCACAAGTAGGCAGAGAGGCAGGCAGAGAGAGAGAGGAGGAAGCAGGCTCCCTGCTGAGCAGAGAGCCCGATGCCCCAGGACCCTGGGATCATGACCTGAGCCGAAGACAGAGGCTTTAACCCACTGAGCCACCCAGGCGCCCCTCTAACCATTTCTAAGTGCACAGCTCAGTGGCATGAAGCACAGTGACACTGTTTTGTGCAACCGTCCCCACCATCCGTCCCCAGAACTTTGTCATCTCCCCAAGGTGCGACTCTGACTCCCCACCCCCTCCCCCTGGTGTCTACAATGGGCTCACTGGGTCCCTGAATTTGCCATCTGGGTACCTCCTATGACTGGAGTCAAACAATTTCTGTCTTTTTGTGTCTGGTTTATTTCACTGAGCCAATCGCTTCTCAGCCTTTTGGCTAAGATCACGTGTATTTCACTGAGCCAATGTTCATCCTCAAGGTTCATCCACATTGCAGCAGGTATCACAATGCCTTTCCTTCTCCAGGCTGGATTACATTGCACTGTGTGGATGGACACATTTTGGTTACCCATCCCTGTTGATGGAAACTTAGGCTGTTTTCCACCTCTGGCCATCGTGAATAATGATGCCACGAACATGTGTGTGCAAACACCTGTTGGAACCCCTCATTCGAACCCCTTTGGGCATAGGCTGCTGGAGAGTTTTGACCCCAGAGGGAATGAACCCATCCTGCTTTTGGTATCACTGAAGTGGCCACTAGGGGGAAGTGCTTCTCCGCTGGCCAGCGCAAGACCACGGAGAGAAAAAAGCCCCGGAAAAACAGGCTGGGATTGCAACACGGACTGCCTAAGGGCGGGGCCATGGCTCGCGTTAGCAAGGGACACCTGCCTGGGTTCTGTCTACTTTTCCTTCTCTCACTTTTGATGGAGAGGTGGTTGAGTGAACTATTTGCTGTGCTTCAGGAAAAAGAATTTCCAGATGGGCTAAAGGGCAATTGTTAAAAAATACAAACAAACACCTCAGAGTAATACACATTGTAGAAGGAATTTACAAGGTAATTTTTACACTTCGGGTTGAAAGCTTTTTTCTTTTCTTTTTTTTTTTTAAACTACGAGAGGAATCTCAGAAGGCATGAATGACAAGACAGAAATATCTGAATATATATAAACTAACACAAATGTAGGGGGGAGACGTTATAAACAAAACCAATGAGTAAGGATCATTTCATTGTCTGTGAAGTGTTAGTACCTTCATATAGAAAGGATTTCTGTACATTGATAAGAAAAAGACAAATAACGTAAATAGAAAACTGAGAAATCACAGGAAGGCATATTTCTCGAAACCAAGAGCCAAAGAACATATGAAAATATAGTTCTCAGGAGTTCAGAGAGTGTGAATTTCAGTAACAATGACTGACACTTTACACCCAAAAGAGTGTCAACAACAACAGAAAAGACTGAGAATGTGTGTCTGCTTATCATCTTCTTGTAGAAGAAATTATAGGGAATATCAGAAAATGTGTGAAATTCTATATATTTAATTTATCTACGGTTTCCAATATTTTCTAAGATTGAACTAAAATTTCCAAGCTGTCATCATGAAACATGTAAAAAATATGATAAAAAACATGAAAAAATGATAACACTTATTGCTGACGGAGATGCAGAGAAGAGTAGTGACATGTATTGTTATACACAGATATTCCTTGACTTGAACAGGGTTACATCTAGATAAACCCATCTTAAGTTGAAAATGTCATAAGTCAAGATGCATTTAATATATCTAGACCATCAGGCACCTGGGTGGCTCAGTTGTTGGGCATCTCCCTTAGACTTGAGTCATGATCCCAGCGTCCTGGGATCAAGCCCCATGTCAGGCTCCTTGTTCGGCAGGGAGCCTGCTTCTCCCTCTTCCACTCCCCCTGCTTGTGTTCCCTCTCTCATTCTCTCTCTCTGTCAAATAGATGAATAAAATCTTATTCATATATATATATATATCTATATATATATATCTATATCTAAACTATCAAATAGCATGACTTGGCTTAGCCTCCCTGAGACATACACAGAACACTTACATTAGCCTACACTGGGCAAAATCATCAAAAGCAAACTTATCTTATAATAAGATGTTGAATATCTCATGTAATTTATTGAGTACTGTACTGAATGTGAAAACCGGAATGGTTATCAGTGTATCCATGAACACTGTCGTGCAGCCAATAATATATCGATGGCCTAAGTTTCTGATCCCGTGGTTGACAGGGAGCCTCAGCTCATGGCCACTGCCCAACATCATGGCAGGATCATACCCTATATGGCCAGTATGGGAAAAGATTAAAATTCAAAAATCAAAGTACATTCTTTACTGAAGGAATATCGCTTTTACACCATTGCAGAGTCGAAAATCTGTAAGTCGAACCACGTAAGTCAGGGACTGTGTGTATTTAGAAAGTCTTCCTTGGGCTCCTGGGTGGCTCAGTGGGTTAAGCCTCTGCCTTCGGCTCAGGTCGTGGCCTCGGGGTCCTGGAATCGAGCCCCGCATTGGACTCTCTGCTCAGGGAGGAGCCTGCTCCCCACCCCCCCGCCTGCCTCTCTGCCTACTTGTGATCTCTCTCTCTGTCAAATAAATAAATAAAACTTAAAAAAAAAAAAAAGAAACTCTTCCTCTAATGCGTGCACCGGTAAATGGTCACAGCCTTAGCAACCCTGCTCTCTAGTCTCTCGTTTCAGAACTGGAGCTTACACTCTAGGGTCTGCTTACCTTTTCTCACCGCGTTTCAGGAAAGACCCAAGCAGGAAAAATTTCCAATAGGGTCTCATTTTCTGAGTACGGCCCTCCCTCTTCTTTCAGTGTTTAAAAGAGAGATACGATTAACAAAAGTGAAACGCGATCCCTTGAGTGCACAGGTCTGTGAGTTTTGGCTAATCTGTACACTCACGCGCCTCACGCCACAATCAAGATGTAGAATGATTCCATCGCCTCCCCAAATTTCCTCCTGCCCTTTTGCAGGCATCCTCTTTCTTTCCCTCTGGAACTCGCTGAATTCTTCTCTGTCCCTAGAGTTTTGTCCTTTCCAGAATGTCCTATTGATGGGATCATCAGGTGTTTAGCCTTTGAATCTGAAGTCGTCCATCCAGCATAATGCATTTGAGATGTGTGTTTCTTTCTTTCTTTTAAGATTTTGTTTATTTATTTGACAGAGAGAGAGAGAGACAGCGAGAGAGGGAACACAAGCAGGGGGAGTGGGAGAGGGAGAAGCAGGCTTCCCACGGAGCAGAGAGCCCGATGTGGGGATTGATCCCAGGACCCTGGGATCATGACTTGAGCCGAAGGCAGAGGCTTTAATCCACTGAGCCACCCAGGCGCCCCTGTGTGTTTCTTTCCTTTCCTTTTCTTTCTTTTTTTTTTTTTTTAAAATCACTGTTATAAGGTATACCACTATTTGTCTAGTGACCCACTGACGGTCCTTTAGACCCTATGCAGTTGGGGGTGATTATGAATATCACCACCATAAACAGTTGTGCTGAGGTTTTTGTGAGAACACTAGTTTTTATTTCTCTTGGGAGAATATCTAGGAGGGGCGCTGCTGGGTCCCATGGGGAATGTACGTTCAACTTGATGAGGATCATCTCAACTGTCTTCCAAAATGCTATTAAAAATGCACTGATTTGTGAAAGAGAAGAAAGCTGAGGCAGAGGTCCCAGTGAACCTCTAGCTTGTGCTTCCTTCTGAGCCCGGAGGAGCAGAAATAAGGAGAGCTAGGGGCTGGGGATATGGGTGCAAACTGCTGGACGGCACACCTGCTTTCTAGAATGTGACTCAAAGGACCCAGAACATCCATCACGATGCGATCACCACGCCCACCTTTGAGAGACCCACCTCGCTCCTACCAAAACAGTCCCTTTGGGTCCTTTGCCCTGGACCTGTGACTTTTGGGATGAATTCAGTTTTCATTGGTGGCCAAATGTAACACGCGGATGGTAAATCCTCTCTTCTGCTGTGTTAGCAGAAGAAAAAATATAGTATTCCCGCCAGCAATGATGGAGAACACCCGGGGGCGCCCCATACTTACATTGGCCATTCTAGCTGGTGTAGAGTGGCATCTCATCACGGGAGGGCCCCTATAACATCAGAGAACTGGGGTGGTTGCCACTGGGGCTCGTGATATTCCGGATATCGTGATAGAGAGTGGAGGCAGGAGTCGGGCAGGGCTAGGAGAGCGTGGCTCTGGGTCCAGCTCCTGATTCTGCCATTACCAAGTGTGCGAGCTCTCTGCCCTCGCAGCTCAGCCCTCTGTAATGTGCCCGTGTTCCCGTGACAGAGGCTTTGATGAGACGATGCCGGTGACGGGCTTGGAACACAGTCTGGCCCAGGGCAGGCAGCAGCCAGACCTTGCAATGCTCCTTCCGCCATCCCTTTGCAGCCTCAGGCTTTTGCCCCTGTATCACGCTTTGCTGGAACCTTCTTCTGGTCTCCTTTCAAATGTAAAACTCTGTGTGTGCATGTGCGTGCGTGCGTGTGTGTGTTTAAGCAACGAAGTAAGAGGAGTTTATTGATGCCTTGAATCAGTTTGTATTTTTGGAGCCAAACAGCACCTACCCACGTTACCAAAAAATAGACCTACACACATGCAGGAAATCATATGAGTTCTGTCCCCGGCCCACGGCAAGGGTCAGGGCTGTTGCCAGATAATATACAGGCATCTGGAGCTCTTATGTTGTTCATTTTTCTCCTTTTAGTTTTTAAAAAAAATTTAAATTTTTTACTATTTGTATTATTTTTTTTAAAGATTTTATTTATTTATTTGACAGACAGAGATCCCAAGTAGGCAGAAAGGCAGGCGGGGGGAGGGGGGGAAGCAGGCTCCCCGCTGAGCAGAGAGCCCGACGCGGGGCTCAATCCCAGGACCCCAAGCTCATGACCTGAGCGGAAATCACAAGTCGGACGCTCAGCGGACAGAGCCAGCCAGGCACCCCTGGACCTCTTCTGCTTTTATTTGCTGATGATGCTAACCCTGCCTGGGAAGGACCCTTCGTGGTAAGGTCCTCAGGTCCCAAGGTCAGGCGGCAACACAAAGGGCAGGGAGGCTGGGCCTCCCTCTCCTGCCCACTCCTTGTTGAGAGCCTACCTCTTCCCCTGCTGCTGAAACCCCAGAGAACCCACAGGGGATTTCAGAGGCTTGAACAGGAAAACCACATCTTAATATAACCCAGGAAACCAACGTTCTCATAACGAGATGCCCGCAGAAGCACAGCCTCGTGTCCTTCCGTACGGCCAGTTGTCAGATGCATCCTGGACGGGCTCTCAGGGCTGGTGGTGACTCACAAAGGGGGGGTCACAACCCTCTGAGAACTTTCTATATGGCTTATTTCTCTCGTTTAATCATCATGGGCATCCAGGAAAATGGGTTCCCTTGGCCCCATTCTGCTGCTGGGGAAACTGAGCCATGGTGAGGTGCGGCTCTGTGCCCCATGCCCTCCCCCACCCCCGGCACTGTGGTGTGCAGAAACCTTTAGAACATCTGCCTGGTTAAGGACATGTTGAGAGGGACGGTGTGTGGGTCACTGCGTCAGCCACTGTGCTCGGGGGCCATCCATGCACCTGTCTTGCTAGCCCTGCCTGTCTCTGCCAGTGACCGGGACTTGTGTGGCCGGTGACAGGGACAGGCTCTGCCCACCCCACACCCATGGGAGACATGTCAGGGTACACAGAGCCATTCCCCAACCGTTCCCTTCCCATCCCTGCATTCTTTTTTCTTTTAATTCTTTATTTAAATTCAATTTAGTTAACATGTACTGCATTACTAGTTACTAGTTACTAGGGTAGAATGTAGTGATTCATCAGTTGCGTGAAAACCCAGCGCTCATCACATCACGTGTCCTCCTTCATGCCCCTCCCCCAGTTACCCCATCCCCCCTACCCACCTCCCCTCCAGCAACCCTCAGTGTTTCCTGGAGTTCAGCATCTCTTATGGGTTTTCTCCTCTCTTTTCATCTTATCTTATTTTTCCTTCCCTTCCCCTATGTTCATCTGCTCTGTTTCTTAAATTCCACATATGAGTGAGATCAGGTGGTATCTGTCTTCCTCCGACTGACTTATTTCGCTTATACCTTCTAGTTCCATCCAGCTCATGGCAAATGGCAAGATTTCATTCTTTCTGGTGGCTGCGTCCTATTCCATTGTGTAAATATACCGCCTCTTCTTTATCCATCCGTCTGTCGATGGACATCTGGGCTCTCTCCATAGTTTGGCTTTTGCCACCATTGCATTCATCTCGTGGTTCCTCCAGCCTGAGACTCCAGCCTTCCTGGAAAAGGCTGAGGCACCGTCGTCCTTCGCCAGTGCCTTGTCACCCTTGACCCCCAGTCTGGTGGCTTCTTCTTCCAGCCAAAGCTCCCTCTGGGGGCTTCTCTGGGGTGGGGTAAGGGTCATGCTCAGCTGCTGGGTGGGCTTCAAAGAGGCTGGAGAGAGATGTTGCCAAAGGCTTCCTTCCAGTGATCTGGGCCATCATCAGTGAGAGGGAGTGACCCAACACCAAGGTCATCCAAGGCTCCTCCTGGGAAGAGCCAGGCTTATAACTCCTAGACTCTAATTCTACCCTGGGCACCGCTGAGAAGGTTTCTTTTCTAGCCCATGGATCTTGTCTTGGCTAAGAGAGCAGAAGAGGGGATCACCTTTGTCCACCTGAAGTATGAGCCATGAAGGGCTACAGTAAGTGCCTGGTAATCACTCACCCCTCCTCAACCACGGAACAGGCTAGAACAGCAGCAGGCTGCCCGCGCCTGTCACAGTCAGATGAAACCCACCTCCTTGCACAAGAGGTCACATGCTGATCTGTTTGGGACCAGACACTGTGCCAGGTGTAGGAGGCCCTTGCAAAGCTCAGGTCCACCGGGAGACCGACAACCTGCGGGAGTATAAAGCGATATGGTTTGTGCTCCAGGGGGAGCCCAGGTGAACTTGGACTCAGAGTCCAGGAAGGCCTTTAGGAAGTGGTGCTCAGCCCACACCTGAAGGATGGGTGAGGCTGGGGGACCCTGTGACCAGCACACGGCTCTAACGGGGACTGATAGGGATCCCGCTTGTCTGTAGCAAGGAGAGCCACTGGCCGGGGGGTGGGGGGGGTGGGGTGGGGCGGAGCAGCCCTAACAAGGAAGCTAGAGACGGAGGCTGGTGTGTGCTGGGTCCCAAGACCTGGGTTTGGAAAGAGCTTTAGCTTTTGCTCCAAGGGCAATGAGGAGCCATGAGAGGCTGTAGGCAGGGGGAGGTGGCAAGGGCCGCTCTTTGTTTAGGGAAGATCCCTCCGCCTGGGTGGGGGCAGGGTGAAGGTGAGAATGGGTACCGGGTACACTCTTGGAGGCTGGAAGGCTGGTTAGGGGGCCGTGCTGTTATCTGAGGAGACGGTGCTGTCTGAGCCCAGGCTCTTCTCGGGAGGAAGAGCGGCGGGTGGCTTTGCAGGGGATTCGGAAGGCAGAAGGAGCTTGACTTTGTGGAGACAAGTGAGGTAGAGAGTGAACAAGCCTCCTGACTCGCAGCCCGGGGCCCTAGACGGCAGGCCCCGGGGGAGGCTCCAGGGTCAGCCCTTGCGACCGAGGGCCTCTGTGTCCCGCCGTAACCTGCCTGGCTTACAGGGAGGTTATGGGTGTAACCTCCCTGCCTGCTTCCCGCCATTTGCCCAGTTTCGTTTCCTGTGCCTGAGATTTTTCCAGCAGCCCCTCTGGTCCCCTGGAAGGAAGAGGGCTGGGAAGACGTTCTCCCACCCCAGCAGCTGGCCTGCAAGCCAGAGGCTGCCCCGGGCTGACGCTCTTCCTTTTCCTCCAGGGGAGCCTGGGTCAGGGCGGCTGGGAACCCCGGAGGAAGGGCAGGGTGTCTCAGCCATGGGGGGCCTCTCTTCCCATGCCCTCATGGACTCAGGGGTCAAGGAATCCCAGGTCCAAGTCGGGGGGCCGGGGCATGCACGTTTGAGTACTCTGGACACCTATGCACATGGCCCCGGGTGCATGTCTTGCCTGTTGGAGCGTGTGCACCCCTGTCTGCACGTGCCCATTACAGCTGGAACTGCCGAGGCAGCCCGAGCTGGGCTTGGAGACCCCCGCCCTGCCCCCACCTCCAGGCAGATGGCTCCTTCTTAATACAGCCTCCGCTCAAACAGCACCTGCCTGGGGCAAACTGTCCCTTGTTATTTTCTCCAGTGTCTCTATTTCCTGGCTGTTCTCTGAAATCATTCAGGGGGTTTATATGCATTGATCTGCCTCCTGCATTCAAATGCAGATTTGGGGGAAAGTGGGATTTTTGTCTTTTTCCTTTGCCACTAGGCACAGTGTAGGTGCTCAATAAACATCTGTTGAAAGAAGGGGAAAGCCCCTGCCCCCAGGGAGGTGATAGGGGGGTGAGAGACAAGTAATAGGTTGACAATAGCAATAATAATGTCTAACATTTACTCAGCATTTAAGGAATACCTTTGTATTGTGGACCTGTGCTGTTCGGAACCGGGACTCCAGCAGAGAATGAAGCCTATGGACAAGCCCGTTTGGGGTGGCCTTTTCAAGTGGCAGGGGACAGAGAATGAAAATAAAGACCTGAAGGAGGTAAGAGAGTGAGATGTGGGGATATCAGGGAGGAGAGCAGTTTGCACAGAGGGAATAACCAGTGCAAATGTCCTGGGGTAGTACCCGGCCTGGTGTGATGGAGGAACGGAAGGGAGCAGCGTGAGTGAGGGGGACAATGGGAGAAGATGAGGGGAGGGAGGGGACAGGAGTAAAGACTGCAGGACCTTGTGTGCCGCGGAATGGCTTGGGCTTTTATTCTAAAGTAGGTGGGAGCCCTTGAGGGCTGTGGGCAGAGGAGGGCAGGACCAGACTCTCCTCTGGAGGCCACCGCAGGGAGGACAGTAGATGGGGATGAGGGTGGGAGCAGAGGGACTAGGGGCAGGGGACTGCAAGGGGTCCCGGGGGGAGGGGGGACCAGGTGAGGCAGCGGGAGGAGGGAAGGGGGTAGACCTCTGGGCACATTTTGCAGACTGGGCACGTGGAGAGATTTGAGATTGGGTACAGTGGAAGACTGGAGGGACTGTGTGACAAGAGAGAGCTGTGGGTGATCATTCCCCGAGGGTTTTGGCCTGAGCACCAGGCAGGGTTGGAGAAGGTGGGGGCCTGGAAGAGGAGGAATGGGGCAGCGGGGATAGGAGTGAGGGGGGACGGTCAGAAGCCGGGGGCAAGGGGAGGTGGCAGATGGCAGGAGCTGGAGTTCCAGGGAAGGGCCTGGAGGTGCCCCCTGGGAGGCATCGGCTCCCTGTGGGTCCTCCTGGCTTCTTATTGGGGAGTAAATACCTTGTGGGGAACGTGTGGGGAGAAGGTGGGGAGGGGAGTGCAAGTATGTGGGTTCTCCTGAACTCAAGCCTGTGTCTGTGGGAGGCTCCCTCCGAGGCCACCGTGTCTGACTCCCTTGGTCGCACCCGCCCCACGCCCCCTGGAAATCTTTGACTCCTGCAGCCCCCCAGGTTCTTCTCCCCACATCAGGTCTGTGTCGGCAGGTGGCTGGGTTTGAGGTGTTGGGTCCGCTCTGGTCTGTGTGCTCCTGGAGGACAAGATGGGCTGTTTTGTTTTTTTTTTTTGAAGCTCCCACGGGATCCCCAGAGTCAAGCCCAGAGCCCCACACGTGCACAAGGTGCTCCGCAGACGTTTGGGGACACAACTCTAAGTGTGTGCAGAGCTGGGGACTGGGAATAGAGGTGGGGGCAGTAGAGGGTGCTGGGGACCAAAGACGTGTGGCCACGCTGTGTGTGGGTCTGCACACACCTCTGTGTGTGTCACGTGTGTGCTCACCACGCCTGTGTGTGCATCCATGTGGGTGTGTCAGAGTGTATCTGTGAATGTGGGATCCCACGGGTGTCCATGTGCCCCTGGGCTTGTCCGTGTGTGTGTTTGCAGGAGTATGTTTGTACGTATCCCTGCCTGTGTGTCTACCAATGTGCAAACGTGTGCTTAAGCATGTCTGCGTGTGTGCCGAACACACGTGTGCCCCCCACATGCCTGTGTATGCACCCACATACGTGTGTCCGAGAGTGTCCATGCACGGTGCCCACATGACTTCCGATCTGGCCAGGCCTGATTCTAGGGATTTCCTGAACCCCCAACCCCCGCCCCGGTTCCCCCTCCCCCAGTGCTGCTCTATTTCAAACATAGAGAAGAGCTTGGCCCACAGAGACTCCCTTTCTTCCCCTAGCCTTGACCCCAGCCCCTCTGGCCTCCCCCCAAGCCACATGAGCCTTCAAAGAACCAGGATGCGGTGGAGGAAATTCCTCCTGGCAGCTTCCGGGTCTCTGGGCTGTTCCCAGGGAGGACTCCAGAGCTTTCTCGAGTGGAAACAGCCTTCTTGGAAGGGGCCCCTGGCTCCCAGGGACAGGAGCTGGGACCACGCATGCTGGGATGTCCGGGGACTGATTCTGCCGGCCGGACCCAGCGCCGCGACCCCCTTGCCAAGCTCAGACACAGAACCAGGTGATAAACATGATCTATGGAACAGCTGGCGTGAGTCGGAAGGTTATGGCACTGAATTCTCAGCCCACTCTGAGGGGTGATATCAGTTGGTTTGGTTCCAGAGCTAGAGAGACCCAGAGGGGCGGGGTGTCACCCAAGCCTGGGTGACTCCAAGCCTGTGGTTCTCAAATGAGGGGCAGTTCTCCCCCACCCCAGGGGGACATCTGGCAGTGTCTGAAGATATTTTTGAAGCCAGGGGGATGTGCTTCTGTATTCTAGTGGGTGGATGGACGCCAGATACACTGCTAAGCCTCCTACGAAGGATGGCCCCCTTCGTTGAAGAGAAGGGTACAGCCCCAAAGGCTGAGAGACCCTTGTAAGGCATTTCAGACATCATGGGAGGCGGACAGGGTCCTGGAGCGTGAGCTGAGTTTCGAGACATAAAAGGTGTCTCAGGTGCTAAAACTTGTCGGATGGCTCCGAGCATGAGAACAGATGAGTAGCCAGGAGCCCATGGAAATCTGTTCAGCATCATCGTTCATCAGGAAAATGCAAATGAGGACCACCGCGAGGTACCGGCGCACACCCACCGGAGCGGCCAACGTGGGACATGCCAGTAACAGCCCATGTTAGCAAGATTACGGAGCCCTTGGAACCCTCCACTCTTGCTAGCGGAGTGTTAGAGGGTCCGACCACGTTCTGTGCGTCAAGCCGAGGCATGAAGTTACGTGGCCAGCCTGGGTTCCAGGCTGGATCTGATCAAGCAGAGAATCACTGTCCAGGCTCAAGACCAGGCAGCGGGGGGGGGGGGGGGGGGGGCCGTGGGGCTTCCCACTGGAAGAGGGAGCCTAGTTCAAATGCCACGATTCAGGATTTTCTGTCCTTGGTGGGCATCAACATCCATTACAAGGTCAGTGGCTCTGGCTTCTTAAGAACTCTGCCCAGAGCATGGCTATGGTATAAAAAAAGGAGTCACTGATGTCTGACCAGAGGTTTCTTGGGGCAGGGCAGGACGGCACCGAATCTCCAGCCCGGTTCCCAGCAGGTGGGTGTGGGTGGCGGCAGGGCGGTGTCTGAGAACCTGAGGAAGATGGCAAGCCAGGGTCTTCCTGAACCACACCCTGTAGAGGTTCCCACGACCGACGCTTGTACCCTGGCCCCATTTGAAGTCCAGGGAACATCCCAAAGTTCAGCCTCTAGGGCAATAAAGCTGGCTCCCGCCTCTTTGAAGCCTCATAACAATGGTTACATTTACTGAGCCTCGGCTGTGTGCCAGACCGGGCACTGGTCTGAGATGCTACCCATGCTGCTGTACATCCTCTTCCAAAGCGGACCCCTCTCCCACTGCTCACCACCCTCCAGCCACACGGGCTGCCTTTCTCTTCTTCCGACAGATCTCCCTGACCTCAGGGCCTTTGCACTCGCTGCTACTTCTGTCTGCTGTTCTCTTCCCTCCCAGACTTTCCCAGCTGGGCCCTTCTTATTCCCCAGGCCTTGGGTCAAATGGTATTTGCTCTCTTGAGTGGAAACACCCCCACCCATAGCTCACCCTCAGATCACCGGGCACCAGTCTCTTTATTACGTTCAGGATGCTCGTTGAGTTTACTCATTGTTTCTGCTCCCCCATGTCTTCACTGGCAAGGGATATTATGTTTTACCAAACCAATGGGCAAATAGCTCAGCTCATTTTATTTTATAAACTGTCAACACCTTTTTAAAAAGTCAGATTTTTCATGCATCTCCTGGCCTAGTGTTGTTCATATTTTCATATGGATTTCTAAGATTTCTTATGGAGAAAGCATCCTTTGGCAAATACTCTTTTTTGTTGTTGTTGAAGATTTTATCAGAGAGAGAGAGAGAGAGGCAGAGAGAGAGCACAAACAGTGGGAGAGGCAGGCAGAGGGAGAAGCAGGCTCCCCGCTGACCAAGGAGCCTGATGTGGGACTTGATCCCAGGACCTTAGGAGAAGGTAGATGCCTAACCAACTGAGCCACCCAGGCATCCCAGCAAATACATTTCAAACATTCTTTTCTAGCTCCTCTTTTCTCTTTTAACTTAAAATTTTTTTAAAAGCTTTATATACTTAGGTCATCTCTATGCCCTATGTCGGGCTTGAACTCACAACCCTGAGATCAAGACCTGAGCTGAGATCAAGAGTTGGATGCTTAATTGACTGAACCACTCGGGCACCCCTCTTTTAACTTCTTAAAAGTAGTTTTGAGCCCCTAGAAGTTTAAAATTTTTAATCTAATCAAATATTTTAGTGTTTCCTTCATTATTTATATTCTTGGTTAATATCCATCTTGTATTTTCTTCTAGTGGTGGGTTACTGAGATGTTTTTAGGTTTCACGTTTTTGTCTGTCTGGAATTTATTTGGTTGTGAGGGATGATGGGAAGGCATGTCAGACTTCATTTTGCTTTTTTCAAATGATGACTGAGTTGTCCCAGGTCCCTTTACTGAATGAGTAGCCGTTTGCATTTTGATGTGAAATTCTTTGCTTATAAATACCAAATAATTATCTATATTTGGGTC
This sequence comes from Martes martes, assembly GCF_963455335.1. Taxonomy (NCBI): domain Eukaryota; kingdom Metazoa; phylum Chordata; class Mammalia; order Carnivora; family Mustelidae; genus Martes; species Martes martes. The sequence goes on along the minus strand of NC_137888.1, from coordinate 211,467,656 downwards.
TGTTTAAGAATTTTTTGTTCTTTTCTATAAATCGTTTTTGTTATCTGTCCCGTAGTGACCTCTTCATAATACTCTTCCCATCCAGGAATATTTATTTGGTTAGCTTTTTTTTTTTAAATGATTTTATTTATTTATTTATTTGACAGACAGAGATCACAAGTAGGCAGAGAGGCAGCCAGAAAGAGAGGAGGAAGCAGACTCCCTGCTGAGCAGAGAGCCTGATGCGGGGCTCGATCCCAGGATCCTGGGACCATGACCTGAGCCAAAGTTTGATGCTGAACCCACTGAGCCACCCAGGCACACTTTGGTTAGCTTTTTTTATATTCCTTAAAATTTTAATGATCTTGTTCATATGAACCCCTATACCATTATTATGAAATATATTCATAGGTTGTAGACATTTTGGGTGAATAATATAAAATGAGTCATTTCCCCATGTTTCCTGGTAATTACTGGTCTGTTCATATTTATGTATTTATTTTGTATCCTGTTGCCTTCCTGAATTCTTATTAACTGTAATAGTTTCTTGGCTAGTTTTCCTAGGGTAAATAAGGTTACTTCCTGTAGAGAAATATTATTTGATTTCCTTTTCTCTTAATGCTTTTTTTCTCCTTATTTTTTCTTGTTATACTGATGGTTAGGACATCCGAATACTAACAATGACAGCAGACATTCTAATCATGGCAACATATTCTTTTCCTTTAATTGTAACAAGAAAGTTCGTATTTCCCTGTTAAATGCGATGGAGTCATTGAGATAAAACGCAATTTCTCATGAGGAAGGTTCCCCCCCCCCCATTTTTGGCAATGAATAGCAGTCATTTGTTCTTAATATTTGCCGAGTACTTTTCTAAGCATTTTACAGGGATTATTTCACTTAATTCCTTAAAACAGCCTTGAGAGGTAAGGTGCTATTTGTTATTCCTATTTACACAGAAAGGAGCTTAGGGTCAGAGAACTCAAGGAAAATCAGATAATGGAATCGGGGTTTGAGCCCAAGTAAGAGAACTTCTGATCCCGTGTCTCTGTGTGCCATGGGGATCATAAAAACCTCCTTCCGTTACTAACTGGCTACATTTTTTAAAGAAGATTTTATTTATTTATTTGACAGACAGAGATCACAAGTAGGCAGAGAGGCAGGCAGAGAGAGAGGGGGAAGCAGGCTCCCTGCTGAGCAGAGAGCCCGATGTGGGGCTCGATCCCAAGACCCTGGGATCATGACCTGAGCCGAAGGCAGAGGCTTAAGGGACCGAGCCTCCCAGGGGCTCCTAACTTGCTACATTTTTACCATCAGGGCTGGATGGAGAGTTTACCAGAATAACTTTCTGACTTCTTTGGAGATGAAACATGCCCTATGTTTTCTTTCACTGGCTGGTAGTGAATTTCATTTAAAAGACTTCCATACTCAGTAGAGTGCAGGCAAATGGCGAAAAGGAAGCATTTGTCGGTTTCTGGGGTGTAAGTACACCTGCTGTGCGATATCGCTGAGTGAGGGGTCAGGAGGAGATGCGCTCTGTTCGGGCCAACACTGATGCGCGCTCACTGATGGGACCTCTAAGGTCATGGCAAATTATTAATTTAACACACACACGTATACAATAGATGGCATGTGCCGTGGGTCACCAAACATGCCTAGTGGGGTGTGTGGGAGCACCTTACCGTCAGGCACGTCAATATTTTAGCAGCAAAAATGCATCACACGGGGTGCCTGGGTGGCTCAGTGGGTTAAAGTCTCTGTCTTCGGCTCAGGTCATGATCCCAGGGTCCTGGGGCATCGGGCTCTCTGCTCAGTGGGGAGCCTGCTTCCTCCTCTCTCTCTGCCTGCCTCTCTGCCTACTTGTGATCTCTGTCTGTCAAATAAATAAATAAAATCTTTAAAAAAAATGCATCACACGTTCTGGGTCATGAATGCTATAAAGAGGTTTCCATCACTTTGGGTCAAGTTGGCGGGCAAGTTTACCCAAAAGGTAAGAGCTTTTTTGGTTTCAGAATTATGGATGAGTCTGTGAATTATGATGAGTCTTGGGTTGTTATTCAGTACATTTGCCCTTGCCCTTTATAAATATATGTGTATCTATGTATGTGTGTGTATATATATAGATGTGTATACACACACACACACACACACACACACATATACACATATATATATTTGGGGAGCTTGGTCTGCAAATGTTTTTCTAGGTTGTCACTTTTGTATCAGGGTTGGGCTGTTTATAGAATGACCAGGATGTTTTTCATCTCTTTTGGATATCTTTACCTACTTCCTGAACTTTTTTAAAAAGTCTTTTTAAAAATTTATTTGACAGAGAGAGACACAGCGAGAGAGGGAGCACAAGCAGGGGGAGTGGGAGAGGGAGAAGCAGGCTTCCCACTGAGCAGGGAGCCCGATGTGGGGCTGGATCCCAGGACCCTGGGATCATGACCTGAGCCAGAGGCAGACGCTTAACACACTGAGCCACCCAGGCGCCCCTGTATTTCATTCTAAAAGCTATGTATTGTTCATAGGGATGTAAAATACCACAGAGACTATGGCAAACAGTATGGCGGTCCCTCGAAAAATTAAAAATAGAATTGTCCATGTGATCTAGCAATTCCATTTATGGGTACATACTCAACGAAACTGAAAGCAGGGGCTTAAGAAATATTTGCGCACCCACGTTCATAGCGGCATTATTCTCAAGAGCCGAAAGGTGGAAGCAACCCAGGTGTGTACTGAAGGACGAACAGATAAAGCAAAGGTACTGTGATTCTAACCATGAAAATTACCATTTGTATATCATCCCAGAATGCTATAAAGACACATAAACACCGGTATGTTTTTTCTAGGGTTCTCTGCCTGTACTCAAATAAATAAATCATGCCCATATATTTTGCAAACAGGGAACTGTACTATGCACAATTTTATGCACTTTTTTTTTTTGCCATAATCATAGATCATGTTCATCCTTCCATGTCATTTTCTGGAAAAACAAGACTTGGCATGCTACTTTTAAGGGTGGTGTAATATTCTGTAGCAGGACTTGGCCAACTTACTTAAAGGGCCAGAGAGTAAGTATTTACGCTTTGTAGGTCCAAATGATCTCTGAGACAACCACTCACTCTGCTGTCATCATACCAAAGTAGTCACAGGCGATACAGAAACAAATGGGTGTGGCTTTGTGCCAATAAAACTTTATTTACAAAAACCGGCCCTTGTTCTACAACATGAATGTTTTTTAGTATTTATTTACTTAGTCCCCTGCAGATGGACAGTTGGGTTTTTTTTCCCCCTCTCCCTCTTCAAGGAATGCTGCAGCAATCGTGTGCAGAGATCCCAGGAACCTCAGAGGCACAAGGTGGAGGGAGCTATCTCTGAATCATCGGTCATCAAGCCAGAGTGCCCATTTTACAGATGTGGAAACTGAGGTCCAGAGACAGTTACATAAGGGAGCAAGACAGGACTAAAACATTGGGGCTTACCTAACTGACTATCCTAACTGTCTGAATTCCTCACTTGGAATCATTTTATTCCTTTTTTCTTCCTGTGCCATCGAGCACCTTTACGTATCTCAACCAAGGAGAGCTTTCCATTTAGGGCAGGGTGGGGTGTGGGGACCTACTCAGAACAGAGTCAGTTTATCTGCTACTGTTTTTTTTTTTTTTGGATGTGCCTGATGGTGGACAGCAGATGTGACTTCAAAACTGTCCTTTGGGTTCTTCTGGGCTGGGAACGTGCACTGAGGTCTCAGACAGACCCATTCCTCGGACCAGAGGTCAGGCCACATCAGAGAACTGTAAGGGTGGGGCTGAGTTCTAGGAGTTTCGTTGACTGTCAATAGCCTGGTGGTGATGGTGGGAGATAATTATTTTATTACTATTTAATTACTAGATAATTATTTTATTACTATTTATGATGTTCCATTTTTTCATTGCAATTTATAGAAGGCTCCATACTCCTTCCTGTTGATGGTCTCGAGAAATAATCCTTGGCAGGTGTTCCCTGAACATTTGCTATGTGCCAGACTCTGTGTTAAGTGCATAGCCTGCCTTATCTCATTTAATCCAAATTAAATAATCCACGGATGTAGGAGTCAGATCTGAAGTTCTTACAATGGGCTATGAGACCCTGTGGTGTGTGAACATCACTGCTTACTCATCTAACTGACCGCCTCTCACTCTGCTTCAGCCACACCAACCTCCTGCTGCTCATCCTCCAGCAAGTCAACACCTGCCTCAGGACCTTTGCACTGACTGCTCCTTCTTCTTTGAATGCTCTTCCTCTAGAAACCCACATGACTCCCTCCCTCACTCCTTTCTGATCTCTGCTCAAGTGTTGCCACATCAGAGAGACCCACTGGATCTTCCTATATAAAGTTTCACTCTCTAAACCACTGGCTGGCAACATCTCTATCTCTGGTTTATTTTACTCCATGGTGGACATCCCAGCCCAATGGACTTTGTATAGGTCAGTCACTTGTTTTGTTTATTGTGTGTTTCCCTGCCCTGCCACATGAGAAAAGGAAGCTTTAACTGCTTTGTTTACCTTTGGATTCCCAGTCTTGGCACATAGTAGGCACTCAGTAATATTTGCAGAATGAATGTACAAGGTAGGTGCCCTTTTAAAGATGTGGTTATTGCATAACGGGGTCTAGAGAAGGATTCGACCGAAATCACACCCAGATAAGTGGTACAGTGGACTTGGACATGGACTTACTGGTGCCCACCCAGTTCTCTCTCCCAGCTCTGTGGGCTCGTCCCCCCCACCCTGCCCCCTCATGCTTTCCTACTGAGAGCTCACACCTGTGGCTTTCAGTGCTGTCCTTGGTTCTGGAGTGGCTCTCCCAGAGGTGAGCCAGAAGTGCCTAGAAGCCTCCAGCCTCCTTACCTGTCACGACAGACAAATGCAGAAGTTCAGACAGAACAGACTCTGAGACTTGATTCACACTGCAGGGCTCCCCATAGGATGCGGGCTCCTCTTTAATAAATCCTTGCATCCAAGTTCTTGGCTTGGGGTCTGCCTCTGGGAGAACCCACCCCACGGAATCACTGAATCCCCAGAGCCCAGCGAGTGCTGGTATGCAGTAGGTGCTTCATACATGCTGGGCAAAGCCAGTTTTTCACTCCACATACTCTGCCAGGGTCTGATCCTCTGCTGTGGTGCAGGGATGACTGTGTCTCTTGTCTCACCCTGGACTCTGATATCTGCCTGCCTCCTGGATATTCCTCCTGGGTATTCCCCCCGACTTGGCACATCTCCAAGCTGAACTCAACATCTTCGTTCACTCGACATGCTACAGATGGATGGACAAGAACAGGGAAAGAATCTGAGTTCTGACTTTACTGAATTTAGGAGCCCGGGAGCCACCCAACATCAAAACTCCTCCTTCCAAGACATAACTTGTCCCCTTAAGGTTTTTCTTTTTAATGAAACATAATTGTGTAAAATTAAGGTGTACGACATGTTGATTTGATACATATTTATAATGCAATATGATTACCACTGGTAACGTCATGTTACATAATTATAATTTCTTTTTTGTGGTGAGAACAATTAAGATCTAATCTCTTCGCCGCCTTGAAGTTTATAACACGCATTGTTGACTATCATCACTAGGTCGCAGATTAGATCTCCAGACCTTATTTATCTGCTAGTTGCAAGTTTGTACCCTTAAAACATCATCTCCCCAACTCCCCCGCCCACCCCTGGTAATCACCATCCTACTCTGTTTTTCTGATTTCAGCCTTTTTAGATTCTTCATGAGTGAGATCATAGAGTACTTGTTTCTTAAGATTTAAGCCACTTCTAGTTGGGGTTTCTAACACTTGGAGACGATAGTGCCTGAAATGATACACGGCCCTGCTCTCAGCTTTCTTCTTCTTTTTAAATCAGAGTTGGGCTTTATTTATTTTTAAAAAGATATTATTTATTCATTTGAGGGAGAGAGGGAGACAGAGAGCACGAGCAGAGGGAGCGGCAGAGGGAGACACAGACTCCCTGCTAAGCTGGGAGCCTGACATGGGGCTCAATCCCAGGACCTAGAGATCAGGACCTGAGCTGAAGGCAGAGGCTTAACCATCTTAATTAACCATCTGAGCCACTCAGGAGCCCCTGCTCTCAGCTTTCAAGCTCATTGGATATGCTAAAGAAGGATCTGCCGGCAACTGGCAATGGCAACGTTCCCTGGGACAGAGGTGAGCACCAGGCATTGTAGAAACAGAGAGAAACACATCCCCGGGAGCCCCGGGGATGGCTGGGGGAAATCTCCGCAGAGGTTAGCATTAACTGGCAAAGAAGAATCAGTTGGGCTGTAGGCAGGAGAGAGAGCACCTGCAAAGTTCTGAGTCTGGAAAACATTTGTTGTGCTTGCCTCTTGCAGAGTCGGGAATGGCCAGAGCAGAGGATGCTTGGCTGGGGGGAGAGGGGAAATAAGTTTCTGAGGGGCGCCTGGGTGGCTCTGTTGGTGAAGCGTCTGCCTTCAGCTCCGATCATGATCCCAGAGTCTCAGGATCGAGCCCCGCCTCGGGTCCCTTGCTCAGCGGGGAGCCTGCTTCTCCCTCTCCCTCTGCCTGCTGCTCCTCCTGCTCGTGCGAGCGCTCTCTCTCTGTCAAATAAATAAATAAATACAATTTTAAAAATAAATAAGTAAGATGCTGAGCTTGCCTGGAGCCTTGAAGGTCGTGCTAAGGTAAACTTAGCTGTTAGCCTGAGGGTGATGGAGAGCCATAGGAGGTTTCAGCTGGGGAGTGATGAGGTCGGAGCCCCTGTGGAGGAGGCCAACACCTTGACCATATTAAGGCCAACACCTTAATATGATCTGCCACATGCATGTGAAGGATTTGGTTCAGTGCCTGGCACGTAGGAAGCCTCCGATAATTTCAGAACAAGTGGACAGCCCGAGAAGAGACTAGGAAGGAAGAACAGGGCATGTGGTTAAGGATGTCTGCGTTCAGAATCTAGCTTTCACCCTTCTCCCTTGCCAGCTGTGTGAATTGCACTGCCGTGCCTCAGTTTCCCTGCCTGTAAGATAGGAAAGACAACAGATCATCACGGCGTGCACTGTGAATGGCATCTCAGTGTTACTAACTCTATGAGCGTGTCTGTGAGAGAGTCTCACCTCCTCGGCTGCCACGATACTCTTATTTACTTAGTAATCTTTTCTTCATCTGGGTTACTTAAATTGATTTCTGCCTTCATATTGTAGTAAAATATATGTAACATAACACTTACCATTTAAACCATGTTAGCTCTATAGTTCTGTGGCATTAAGCCACTCTTTTGTGGGAAAAGTTGTTCTAGGCAGTGGGCACAGTCCTGTGCAAAGGTCCTGGGGCAGCACGGAGTCAGGTGCATTGGAGGAACCGAGAGGAGGTTGTGTGGCTGCAGCAGAGTGAGCGAGGGAGAGACAGGGAGGAGAAGAGGGCAGGCAGGGCACAAGGGCAGATCCTGCAGGGTCTTGCGGGCTGAGGACTCAAACGCCCTTGCTCCCCGAGGTGGGAGCCCTGGGAGGCTGTGAGCAAAGAAAGGCAGAACCCGACTTGGGTGCTCACAGGTGCCCTCTGGTGGCTTCTTCAGGGAGGACAACCCGTGGGATTCAGGAAACGGGGGTGGGGGGGTGGAGGAACCGGGTGTGGGGTTCGGTGGTGTCTGTGCTAGTCCGGGTGAGCCATGATGGGGTGAACTAGGTTGGGGACTGACGAGTTGGTGAGAAGCGTTCAGTTTCTCGATGGATGTTGCAGGTAGAACCTGGGGGGATCGACAACGTGACTCCGAGGATGGGGGTCCCCCTCCCTCCCCGCAGCCTCAATTCCCATCTCCCCGTTGAGTCTGGCCCATAGAACCCATGCGTTTCCTGTCGTTCTCCACCTTGGAGGCCCCGTGCACCTGTTCCTGACTCGGTGCGCCCCCCTCTGCCGGGATCTGAGCGCCTTGTTGCTTGGATCCTCGTTGACCTCCTTTGTCCTTAGAGATGGTGGCGGAATTACTCTCATCAAAGATGATATGCTCGAGGTTCTCTTTCTCCAAACTAGTGGTGGCGGCATTCACGGAGAAGCAAGCAGCATCCGAGAGGACACCACATTTGCCTTCTCCTCGATGCAAGAGAGCCTGGCGCGGTCTGCCCTCCAACGCGTAGTGCTTTTATTCTTATCAGATCCTGCTCTTTTATTTTGTCCACGGCACTCACTGCTATCTGCATTATCTTCATTATTTCTCCCGGTCCCCCCTCCCGCAGCATGTTTATTGCGTGTCTTCTGCCACTAGACGGTCACCTCCACAAACGAGGGCAGACAGCTTGTTTGTCTCACTGAGGCCACGTCCGCGACGCCGAAGATGTTTACTTCCCCATCCCCGGAACCTGGGCGTAGGTGAGGCTGCCTGGCAAGGGGCATCGAGGGGGTTCATCAGCGGACCCGGAGGTGGGGAGAAGACCCTGGATTATCTGTGGGATCCCCGTGTAATCAGGAGCATCCTTAAACGGGAGGGAGGGAGGCGGCAGAGAAAAAAAAAAAAACAGAGACATGGTGGGGTGAGAAGGACTTGGCCTGACATTGTTGGCTTTGCAGATGGACGAATGATAGGAGCCAAGGCACGGAGGCAGCCTCCAGGAGCCGGGAAAGGCAAAGAAATGAATTTTCTCCTAGAACCTCCAGAAGGAAGAGAAACCTGCAGGAACGTTCATTTTTGCTTTAGCCAGATGGTTTTGGACACAGGACCTCCAGAACTGTGAGATAATAAATGTGTTACTTTAAGCTACCAAGTTTATGGTAATTTGTTTCAGTAGCAATAGGGTGTGGATACACTCAGCTTGGGACCTAGTAAATGCTCAATTAAATTTTTTTTTTTTTTAAAGAGATAGAGCATGAGTCGAGGGCAGGGAGGGGCAGAAGGAGAGGGAGAATCTTAAGCAGGCTCCACGCCCAGTACTGAGCCTGACATGGGTCTGGATCCCATCACCTGAGCCAAAATTCAAGAGTCTGATGCTTAACTGACTGAGCCACCCAGGCACCCCTCAATCAGTATTTGTTAAACGAAGGGTCAGGAGGTGACTGCAGAACCCAGAACTGGAGACGGTACAGTAAACCTTAAGTTAAGGGGCTGTCCGGCAGCCAGGAGTGGGGTGGGGTGCGGATCTCGGAGTTGATGGGGTTTGCCTCTGAGTCAGCACTGGGCATGAGGGCATGGAGTTCAAGGTCAGAGCTGGCAAATGCCCTCCCTGGGAACAGTTCAGAGACAGAAAAGGGGTTTCTTGATCACTCCCACCCCCAAACTACTGTCTTCACTGCATCCCAGTGATGCCAGCTGGCTGAGGGGTCCCAAGGATGTTCTTCTATTTTCTTTTTTAAAAATGACCTTAAAACTTAAAATAATTGTATTGTAAAAATTTTTAGAGTAGTTTGAAGTTTACAGAAAAATTGAGCAGAAAATACAGAGAATTCCTATACCCCCTTTTCTCCCTCTTTCTTCCCGTATTATGAACATCTTGCATCAGGATGATAACATTTGTCAAAACAAATGAGCCAACAATGATTCATTATTATTAACAAAGGTCCATAGCATGCACAAGGTTCACTCTTGACATTGTATCTTCTTCTTCTTCTTCTTCTTTTTTTTTGGTGATGATTTTATTTATTTGAGAGAGAGAGAGAGAGAGAATGAGCACACACGGGAGCCACAGGAGGAGGGGCGGAGGGAGAGGGAGAAGCTGACTCCCTGCTGAGCAGAGAGCCTGACACGGGGCTCAATCCCAAGACCCTGAGATCATGACCCGAGCCAAATCAAGACAGTTGCTTAATTGACTGAGCCACCCAGATGCCCCTCTTCTTTGGGTTTTGACAAATGTATAAAGACATGAAGTCACCACTACAGTCTTGTACAGAACAGTTTCGGGGCGCCTGGGTGGCTCAGTGGGTTAAAGTTTCTGCCTTCAGCTCAGGTCATGATCCCAGGGGTCCTGGGATCGAGACCCCGTGTCAGGCTCTCTGCTCAGCAGGGAGCCTGCCTCTCTGCCTACTTGTGATCTCTGTCTGTCAAATAAATAAATAAATTAATTAATTAAAAAAAAAAAGAATAGTTTCACTGCCCCCCAAGCCCCTGTGCTTCACCTGGTCCTCCCTTCCTCCCTTGCTCTGAGCCCCTCTGCAACCACTGATCTTTTTACTCTCTCTGTAATTTCATTTTTTTTTTTCAGAATGTCCTATAGTTGGGATTATACAGTCTGTAGCCTTTGCAGAATTTTTTTTTTTCCACTAAGGAATATGCATATAAGGACCCTCCTTTCAGGGTTTTGTTGTTGTTGTCGTTGCTTTAAAAAATCATGGTAAAAAATAAAAAATAAAAAATCATGGTAAAATAGAAAACTTGCCATTTTAACTGTTTTTAAACGTACAGTTCAATGACCTTAAATACATCACTGTGTTTGTGCAACCGTCACCACTATCCATTTCCAGACCTTTCTCCCCCAGCTTTACTGATATGTAACTGAAAAGTAGAACTGTGTACATTTAAGGTATACAATGTGATTTTCTGACATAGGTACACTTTGTGAAAGGATAGCCACAACCCTGTTTAATTAACACAGCCATCATCTCACAGAGCTACGTTTTTTTGTTTTGTTCCGTTTTTTGGTGGTGAGAACACTTACATTTTACTCTCTTAGCAAATGCCCAGAACTTTTTTTTATTATCCCAAGCTGAAACTCTGTACAGTTAAACAACTACCCGCCATCCCCCTTCCACCGTCAGCCCCGGTAACTGAATTTGACTACTGTAATACTTTGTACCGGTGCAATCATACACTATTTGTCCTTTTGTGCCTAGCTTATTTCGTTCAGCATATCTTCACGTTTCATCCCTATTGTAGCAGGTGCCAGGATGCCATTCCTTTTTTTTTTTTTAAAGATTTTATTTATTCATTCATTAGAGACAGAGAGAGAGAGAGAGGCAGAGGCAGAGGGAGAAGCAGGCTCCCCACGGAGCAGGGAGCCTGATGTGGGGCTCGATCCCAAGACCCTGGGACCATGACCTGAGTCAAAGGCAGACGCTTAACGACTGAGCCACCCAGGTGCCCATCATTCCTTTTTAAGGCTGCATACTACTACACGTACGGATGCACCGCTGTGTCTTACACATTCATCCATCAACGGACACTGGGTTGTTTCCACTTTTTTGGCTACTGTGAACAAGGCTGCTGTGAACATTGGTTAAAACCATCTGTCCGAGTTTCTGCCTTCAATTCTTTTGGGGTATATATCTTAGAGTGGCATTACTGGATCATACAGTAATCTTGTCTCTTTGTATCCTGTATTTAAACTGGTGAATTTTCCAGGTGGACACTGGCATCTACTTGTTATTTTCACTCATGTTTCTTTGGTGAGAAGTAAAACTGAACATTTGGCCCCTTGGCAGTTTTAGTTTCTCTTGGAAAGAGTCCCTTAATACCACTTGCTTGTTATCTGGAAAGTGGAACGAACCCTTATCAACTTGAGAACACCCTCTGTCTATATAGGGTTCATATATAGATATGGACCCCTTTTATGTCTTTTTTGTGGAATATATTTCCCCATTCTGCTGCTTATGTTTTCATTTTGGTCATTTCTTTTTGGATATGTAGATGTTTTTGTTTTCACGAAGTGAAATCTGACGTTTTTGTTATGTTTTTTGGTGATATGCTTAGCAAGTGCTTTCTCTTGGGAGATTGATATACACCTAATTTTATATTCATCCAGATTGTTCTAACAGGATAGAACAATCCAAGTTTAGCAAATTTTTAATGTGGCAAATTAGATTTAAACTCCGTTTTCGATCTAGCTTCTATTTATTATTTTTTAAAAAGATTTATTTATTTATTTGAGAGAGAGCACACACAAGCAGGGGGAGGGGCAGAGGGAGAGGGAGAGAGAGTCCTCAAGCCCACTCACCACTGAGCACAGAGCCCCACGAGGGTCTTGATTCCGGAACCCTTAGATCATGACCTGAGCCAAAATCAAGAATGTGATACTCAACCGACGGACCCACCCGGGTGCCCCTAGATCAAGCCTTTAAATACACTCATTAAAGACTTTATAGATTTCCTTCTCAAATTACCAAACAATTATCTCAGCCCCACTTATTGAACGACGGTATTGGAGAAAATTTTCCTTTCCAACCTGGACTGATTGCGAGACACTTTTAAGATCAATTATTTTAAAATGAGGTCTATTTCCAGGTTAGTCCTTCTGATGCATTGATTCAACAGCCTGCCTATACTCGTGCCTATTTGAATTCTGAATTCATTTTAGCTTTTTAACATTTGACTATCCGAAAGTGTTATTGCCGTCCTGATTACCTTTTTTTCTCCAGATTTTCTTCTCGGCGCGGATTTCATTCTTTTTTCCATCAGAGGTTCCCAGCCAGGAGTTTGCGGTCGGGGCATACTTGGCAATGTCTGGAAACAATTTGGGTTGTCACACATGGTTCCGTGCTGTTGACATAGAGACCAGGAATGCCACCGAGCATCCTGCAGTGTGTAGGACAGCCCCCATGACAAAGAATGATCTGGCTCTACATGTCCATCGTCCCAAGCCTGAGAAACTCTCCCCTCGATGAACTTCAGAATAATATTCATATATTCTTTTATTTATAAATCTTGATCTTAAATTGGATTTATATATATTTTGGGAGGCAGAGGGAATGCCCCACACAGTGTCCTGTTTTTAAGTTCTACTTTACGTCTCCCTATAAAGTACTATAGTTTTCTTTTAATGGGTCAGAGACTGTTACGTTTTTTCCCTCTGTATTTATTTTATTTCATGTGGTAGATATGGTGATGTTATTCTGAAAAAATGTCTCTGTCTCATGCTGATTTTTGAAAAGGCAATTAACATACACGGTTTAAACAGTCCAAACAGAAAAAGGTTAACCGGTTTCCTGTGTATTCTTTGAGAGATATTTCATGCATCTAGAACTGTCTGGGGATAGGTGTATGTTAACTGGTGTTGCTGTATCTCACACTCTCTTTTACTTTTTATTTTTTTATTTTTTAAAGATTTTATTTACTTATTTTGACAGAGAGAGAGATCACAAGTAGGCAGAGAGGCAGACAGAGAGAGCGGGGAAGCAGGCTCCCCGCTGAGCAGAGAGCCCCATGCGGGACTTGATTCCAGGACCCTGAGATCATGACCTGAGCCGAAGGCAGAGGCTTTACCCCACTGAGCCACCCAGGCGCCCCTCACGCTCTCTTTTAAAACACAAATGGTCGTGGGGCGCCTGGGTGGCTCAGTGGGTTAAAGCCTCTGCCTTCGGCTCAGGTCATGGTCTCAGGGTCCTGGAATCGAGCCCCACATCGGGCTCTCTGCTCAGTGGGGAACCTGCTTCCTCCTCTCTCTCGACCTGCCTCTCTGACTACTTATAATCTCTATCAAATAAATCAATAAAATCTTAAAAAAAAAACCCACAAATGGTCATATTTCTCCTACACTAGTCTTCATTTAACTTTTTTGTATAAAAATAGTATACATCTTGCAGATTTTCCTCATCTTCGGACAGATAAACTGAACTCATCCTTTTGCTAAAAAGGTCACGGTGTCCCACCGGCTATTTTCCTGTTATTTATATATGTTAGAAAGTTTTCTTTGAATTATTACTTTTTATGTACCATGTTTCTACCCAGACTCAGGTAACTCACTCTCAGCCAGTGGGAAACAGTCCTGTACCTTGCAGCCTGAAAAGAAATGCTTTTGAGAAAGAGACATATTTCGGGTGCGTTCCGTCATGTCTTTTCTCTGTCTCGGAAGCTCCTGGAAGGAGGCACCTAGGGAGGAGAGGCAAACACCTCGGTGCCCACACTTGCAAATGAATGGGCAGTGCTCCCTTAATGTTCTTTTTTGGTTTTATTCAGGTACAAATAGCTCCCCATAGAGGCTTTCCCATCTTCTAAGCATTTTATTCCTTCAGCCCAGCTGGTATCTAAATTCTCTGAAACTAAAGGAAGCTACATTCTTGACCACAGCTCTGCAGTTAGTAACCTCAGAAGCCAGGAGGAGCCCCTTAGTCAGAAATACCCCAGGGGCTGTGCCTCTGTTACACTGTAGCCTTCAGAAAGCGTGGCTTCAAGGGTAGGTTCAAGGTGGGAGTGTGGGGGGCGGGTCTGATGATTCACACTCCAATGGATAAGGGAATATCATTCAGTCATAAAAAGGAAGGAAGGGCTAATCCATGTTACAATATGGATGCAACTTGAAAGCATTATCCTAAGTAGTGAAAGTAACCAGTCACAAAAGGTCACATGTTACATGATTCCATTTATATGGAATGTCCAGAATAGGCAAACCCAGAGAGACAGAGAGCAGATTAGTGGTTGCCAGGGGCTAAGGGGAGGGGAAATGAGAAGCGGTTCCTTAATGGGTATGGGGTTTCAATTCAGGGCACGGAAAAAAAATTTGGAGCTAGTGTGATGGTTGCACAATGTTATGAATTTACTAACTATCCCTGAATTGTACATGTTAAGAATGGCTAAAATGGTAATTTCTGTTGTATGCCCTTTGCCACAATAATAATTTAAAAAAAAAAGAATCAGAACAGTAACTGAGTATATTGGAATACGGGTTAGAAATGGAGGTTTTAAGAATCACAGAGCCCTGGGGAAGAGGAAAACACACCCCCAAGGGGAGCAGGACGGACAGACATCAAGCTGTGTGAGCATGTCTGTTCTCTTTTTTCTTTTTCCTTTTTAGACTTTTAAAAATTGAGATATATATTGACATATAACATGGTGTAAATTTAAGTTGTGTGGGGTGTTGGTTTGATGCCTTCATATGTCGTGATATTAACACAGCAGCATTAGCTAACTTCTTTATCATGTCACATATTTATTTTTGTTAAGAACTGTTAAGATTTAGTCTCTTAGCAACTTTGCAGTTTATAACACAGTATTGGCGACTATAATCACTGTTGTGCATTAGAACTCCAGAGCTTTTTATCTGCTGGTTATAATTTGTATCCTTAAACGGCGTCCCCTAATGCTCCCCTCCCCAGCCCTGGTAACTAACCATTCTACTCTGTTTTCATAAGTTCGAAGTGATTTTTCTTTTCTTTTCTTTTCTTCTTCTTTTTCTCCTTCCTCTTTTGTTTTAAGATTTATTTATCTATTTGAGAGAGAGAGTGAGAGCACAGAGGCGAGGGGCAGAGGGAGAGGGAGAGAGTCTTTTAAGCAGACTCTGCACCAAGCAAGGAGCCTGACGGGGGGGCTCCAACCCACCACCCTGAGATCACAACCCAAGCTGAAACTAACAGTCAGATGCTCAACTGACTGTACCACCCAGGTTCCCCCAAGATGATTGTTTTCTTATACCAATGTCACACACTGACTTTATAACCTCACGCTGAAAAAAAAAAAAGAAAAAAGAATAAAGAAGACCCATGAAAAAATATGAGAAGATTGCAAGTTACCATAACTTGTTGATACAAACCCTATGTGAATGGTTTAAGGGATGAAAAAGAAAAAGAAAATTTTGAAATATTTGAATTGATTAAGTATTTTGAGAAAATGTATAGGTCTCTGTTTCTTGGGGGAAAAAGTTATTTAGGTTGATTCTAGGTTTTGTTGCAATGACTATCCTTGTGAATATATATATATATATTTTTTTTCTTTTTTTTACACTTACGGGAGTACACCTATGCAGCATATAAATTCCTGGAAATGGGGTGAGAGGTGGAAAGGGTCAGTGAAATTTACTTGTTGAAAGTCATTGCCAAATCGCCTCCCATTGATTGACCTGATTTGTACCAGTGATTACAAGAGTGTCTGCTTTCTCACAGATGTTCATATTGTGTTTGCCTGTTTTTCTGATTGTTGGTAAATTCCATGAAGGTGATGTGGGTGTATCTATAACCATGAAGAAAGCTGAACATCCTCTTTTATGTTTAAATCCCTTTTGTATTTTCTTTTTTTCTTTTCAGCAGTCTGTTTCTGTGAGCTGTCTATTCACGTCCTTTGCCATTTAAATTGTGGCAAACAAGAATTTGGGGTTTTATCTCACTGAAAAAGAAATGTTATGTTTTGTATATTTTGTAATATAGTATAATGCCTGTCTTTTATCTGTCATTTAATCTTTTCTCACTTAAAATTTTTTTCCTTTTACAAATCTGATTTTTGACCTTATGTATGATTTTTTTTTGCTATTCATATAATCTGTTTTTACATAGCCAAATTTGTTATTTTTGGATTTTAGATTTGGGACTTGTGCCTTGCTTAATGAGATACTCCCTACTTTGAAATTATGAAACACTATTTCCACATTGTAGCGTCTTATGGTTTCATTTGTGAATGGCGGCGGAGTTCATCAAATACATTTGTAGTTTGGTCATGCGGGTCATGAGACTTCCCTCCCTGATCTGTTAGAACGGTGATCTCGATGGCTAGACTTCCTAGCATTGAACCATGTTTCCACTCCTGGTTCCACTTGATCCTGCTGTTGGTGCTGTGTGAGTGTGTGTGTGTGTGTGTGTGTGTGTGTGAGAGTGTGTGCGCGCGTGTGCTTTAATTTGCTTGGTTCTGTTAGTAGATTCCCCATGCTGAGTTTTTGCACTGTTATTCTCAAATGAACTCAGTCTGTACTTTTTTTTTTTTTTTGCCTCCTGACTCCTAAGTGTAATGTATTAAAGCAGGTTTCCATGACAACATAGGAGTCTTGATTTACATTTCTTTTCCTGCTTCAATGAAATGGAAAACAGCTAGATTGAAGATGATTGCACCAGAGGGTGAAATCTAAGACTAAGAGAAGCCCCCAGCAGGTTGCCGGTAAGGTCTCCCCGTGCCCCCTTTCATGGGCAACAAAAAGGTTCGGTGCCTATATTCATGAACAATGAACCAAGCTTTCTTTCTCTTTAGATCATTCGAGTACAATGTATTTAAATGTCAAACCAAAGGCAGGCTAACAAAAACAAAGCGAAATAAAAAGCCCCAAAGGGTTTTCTGTTTTTTTAAGTAGGTTCCACATCCAACGTGGGACTTGAACTCGCAACCCTGAGGTCCAGAGTCACGTACTCTACCAACGAAGCTGCCAGCCCAAATAGTTTTTCAAAATTTAAAACTTTTGATTTTGAGATGATGCTAGACTCCATGCAAAGTACAGCAAATCTCTATGTCCACACTCTTCACCAGACTTACAAATTTTGTCAAACTTCATCACATCCGCTTTGTTCTCTCCTTCTCTGTCTTTTTTTTTGAAATGGTTTGAAAGTCGGTTGCAGACATTCTGCCCCTTTATCCCTACATATTTCATTTAGTATGTATTTCCTTTTTTTTTTAAAAGATTTTTCATTAATTTATTAGAGAGAGAGTGAGCACAAGAAGGGGGTGAGTAGGAGAGGGAGAAGCAGACTCCCTGCTGAGCAAGGAGCCTGGTTCAGGGTTCGATCCCAGGACCCTGGGATCATGGCCTGAGGCGAAGACAGCCACTTAACCTACTGAGCCACCCAGGCACCCCTCCATATGTATTTCCTAAAACTAAAGACATTCACCCACATTGCCTCTGTACAATGATCAAATCAATATCGATTTGATTTTATTGTATAATTGATGGACCTTTTTCAGTCCTCCCTCAGTTGTCCCAGTAATGTCTTACCTGACAACAGAAAATCCAGAACCAACTTTGAGCACTTAATTAAGGTGATGTCTGCCAGCTTTCTTCTCTATGAAGCTACTGTTTTTCCTTTTCTTTGTCATTGGCAGGTATCTTGCAGAGAGATACTTGGAGACCATGGAAATATTCCTTTACTTCTCAAAACTCCAACCATCAGGGTTTTGTTTTTGTTTTTGTTTTTGTTTTAAAGAGAGAGAACCCAAGCAGGGGGAGCAGCATTTGGAGGGAGAGGGAGAGACAGGCTTCCTGCCGAGCAGGGAGCCAGATGTAGGGCTTGATCCCAGGACCCTGGGATCATGACCTGAAGCAAAGGCAGACCTTTAACTGACTGAGCCACCCAGGCGCCCGCCCCAACCATCAGTTTTGACATTCACAGATGGTTCTTGCCTGAATCAATTATTTGAAAGTGCCAAAGCCTGGTTTTTCTGCTTCTGTTCCAATGATTTTTAAAAGTGAGAGGTTGACTTTCAATTTTTAGATGACTGTTTTTTTGGGGGGGAGCTGGGGGGTTTTACAAAAGAAAGAGTAAGTGGTTTCAGGAAGTGGTGGGGTGTTCATTTCCAAGTCACAACTGAAATGATCCTTTCGTCTTATATCTAACACACAAGTCCTGTGTCCTGAAGGATTTCCAGAGGCCAGCGTGTTTCCTTCCTTGTGTTTTTCAGCTCGCGCTTCCCACCCGGAACTGTGGCGGCTTTTGGGGGCTCCCGTGGATCCGAGGGAAGCCCACAGCTCCGGACAGGCTTGCACAAGGAGGAAGGAGAACACTGTTGTACCCATAATTCCTGATACCCTGGGACTGCAGCTACCTCCTCTTTGTTATCTCTGGGTCCGTGCTTGCCTCATGGCATGGGATGAAAGATTCTCGGAAAGAAAATCAGATTATGTGAGCCCTTTTGTGTAAACCCTCTAGCGGCTCCCCATTGCTTCTAGGATAAAGGCAGTTTGGAAGGGGGCTTAACGTGGTATATTCAAGGCTCTTCCCCTCCTAGCCCTGACTTTGAGTCTACCATCCCTTCTCTCTCTGTGCCTGGATATGCCTGTCCTCCCCTGGGCCCCTCATGCTGGTCTCCCCCCACCCCCCAACCCTTCCATTCCCTCCTTCAGATTTCAGCCCAAACTCACTTCCTTGGAGGATCCAACCCTATCCCCCCTACCCACACCCCACTCTATGCCCCCAGGGTTGTTTAATTAATGTGCCCCCCCCCCCCAGACCATGAGGTCTACAAGGAAACCTAGCGTGTTTATTTTGCTCATTGTAAATCCTCATTACTTATTGTATGTTGATTCTTCCATTCAACAAATATTTATCAAGCACCAGCTAGGTCAGGCACTGGGTGTAACAGGGTGAAGACGATGCACACAATTTCTGCTTAGTGGGGAAGGGAGAAGATACACAGAAAACCCAAAGAATTTCAGGGGGTGCTGGTGTGATGTCAGTAACAGGGAAAGGGACAAAGGGATGAAGGGGGAGGCATTTGCAAAGGGTGGTCGGGGAAGGCTCGTTGGAGCACAGAGGCGGGGCCGGATGCTGGAGGGACAGGAGAGGGAAGAGCCAGAGGCGGGAGTTGGTTTGGTGGGTTAGAGGAACAGTGGGCTGAGCTCCTGGCAAACTAGTATTTGTTTAATGGATCGGAGGAAGAATGAGCGCCCTCTGCCTAGAATTGTGCTGGGTGCTCTCTCATGCTTTATTGTTCTTGCCCCTTGTCAGATCTGACCTGCAGGTATGGGTACCATCACAGAGAGGAGGCTAACCCAGAGAGAGAGAGAGAGAGAGAGAGAGAGAGAGAGAGAAGTCCCACGTCCAAGACCTCATAGGAAATGAGTGGAGAGGGAGCCCGATTCCACTCGGTTCTGGCTTTCTAGTCTTAAGGCTCCTTCCCTTTCCCCTCCCGCCCCTCAAGGTGGGTTGGCCGCTATCATGCCCCATTCGTGAATGACATTTGCTAGACATTCAGACACACACGGACTCTGGGTCCGTGTATTGGAAAGCGGGTGTGTCCACCTGCGCGGTAACCGGGCTCCGTGGGGCCTGGTTTGCCCTTCCGCGTGATCCTGCACCTTCTCCCAGGTGTCTTTTCTCCAACTTGAACCACAGGCCGCGCTTAAGGCGCCCTCCCTTAGCCCTGCCACGGAGACGCTGAGCGCACTGGGCGCGCGTGCACGTGGCTGTCCCCAGGGCCCGGGCGCTGGGCGGGGGCGCCCGCGCGTCTAGTAGGAGACGCGCTGGCAGGACTGGGACGAGGGTGACGCGAGCTCAACACTTAAGGGAGTACCAAAAAACCCAGTGACCAAGATAAACAGTATTTTAATGAAATATTTTAAAAAATCAAGATGAACCTCCCCAAGTCCAAGGCAATGAAATAGCAAAAACGTTAAAGAAGGGATCCGTCTCGATGGGTTGGGCATCCGGGGCGCCCCCAAACTCGGAGACTCGAGTCGCGGGGTGTCGGGGCGCCCCCTGGGCCAGGGCGCGCCAGGGGCCCTCGAGTGCTGGGGCCCGGGGTGGGGAGGCTGGCGGGCGGGGCGGGGCGGGGCGGGGCTGCGCCTCCCTCTCGCGGTCCTCCCCCCACCCCTCCCGGGCCTCTCCCGGGCGCCGAGTCCCTTCCCAGTCCTGATCCGCGCCGCCTTTTCCCGCGACCCGCACGGGGCCCAGCTGACGGGCCGCGTTGTTTACGGGCCGAGCAGCCCTCGCTCCCGCCGCCCGCCCGCCCGCCACTCGCCTGCCCAGGTGCCCGCCCGGCCGTCCGCGCGTCTGTCTGTCCGCGCGTCCGTCTGTCTCAGCGTGCGCAGATCGTGGCCCAGAGCGCTCCGGGCCGAAAGGCGGGCGGCCGGGGCGCAGCGAGGGGCTCCGGGCCGGGAGATCGCGGGACGGGGCCCGGGCCGCGGCGGTCCGGGGTCGGGGCCGCCTCCGCCGCGGCGCCGCCGGATTTGTAGAGGCCGAGGCCCCGCGCCCCTGCTGGGGCTGTTTCTAGGGCCCTCCCGGGAGGGGCTGCGGCCGGCGGGCCGCCGGCGTGGAACAGAAGGACGCGCGTCCCCCAGCGCCGCTCGGGCGGCCGCCTCGGAGCATGACCCCCGCGGGCCGTTGCCGCGCGCTCTGATCCGCCGGGACCCCGCGCTCCTGCAGCCATGGGCGCCGGGGCTGGGCGGGGGGCGGCGACTGCGCCGCTGCTGGTGGCGGTGGCCGCGCTGCTGCTGGGTGCCGCGGGCCACCTGTATCCCGGAGAGGGTGAGTCTGGGGGCCCGGGAGTGGGGAGCGGGGAGCCGCGCGGTGGGGGGGGGGACCCCTTGCCAAAATGGAGCCCACCGCCGTGGACCCAGAGCCCTCCTCGGTGCGTGGCGGGGGGGGGGTGCTGGTGCGGGTAGCCGGGACCGTAGCTTCGGCCCCGCGCGGGGCGGGAAGCCGCTGACCTTGGCCTTTGCCCGCCTGGGCTCGCGGTTCCGCGCCCGGTGTGCGGGCCCCGGGCCGGAGGAACCTTGCCCCAGTACCCGCCCCGCCGCGGGTGCCTCTCCCAAGCGCGCCTCGGACCCGTGCCTAGTCCTCTCCGAGCCCACCTCGCTCCGGAGACGCGACACGCGTCCTCTTCGGGCCCTCCGTGAAGTGGGGTCCCTGGGGCCGGGCGGCCTTGGACAGTCAAATGCCGGGGGCGCACGGGGTTTGGAGCGAGAGTCGAGGGTGACAGGACTGAGGGTCCCTTGGGGCCCCTGCTCATAGGTGCTCCCCAGGGAGAATTGTAGAATCCGACCCCCCCTCTCTGGATCTAGGCCCGCGGCTATGGGGACTTCAGATCCGTGTTTACACTTTGGGGTTCTGTTTCCAGATATCCGGAGGCAAACTCTAGCGCCTTGGCAACGGGGCCTTTGTTGTAGTAGAAGTAGGGGTGTCTTTATTGTGATTATTACAGTGTCACCAGATGCCATAGGCTTATTTCTCTACACCTTCACCGTGGCCCGCAGAGGTTGATACTGTTTGCCCATTTCATAGAGGAGTAAACTGAGGTTCAGGTAGGAGACAGCTCGACCTGCCCTAAAGTCAGTGCCAGAGGGAGAACTCGGACCTTTCTGTATGGGGCCCTGGTGAGGTTCTTGACGGCTGCTGGATGTCCCATGTCTCCCCAAAACCCCCACAACTCCCCACCCCCAGCTCTGTGCTTCATTAAGGGCTCTTACCTGTCAACCCAGGGAGGTCTCTAACCTTACCTGAGCCTCTCATGGCCCCTAGCCCCACGGACTTCCCTCCTGGGCCCCCCTGGGCTGGCAGCGGATGGAGGCAAACCCCAGCCCCGGCATCCTCCCTGGACTTGGGAGCAGTCCGTTCTGGGGGCGGGCCAAGAAATGAAGAACCCTTTAGGACAACATGGCTGAAGTTTCCTACTGGTGTCTGAGGCCCTCCTTTAAAAATATCTGTTGGGTTACTTTTTCAGAATTCTCCATAAAAGGAAATCAGTCCTGGTGAGGAAGGGGTCGGGGAGGGAAGGAACCACAGCTCCTGAGCTCCAGGCCGACGAATGAGGTCCATGGGAAAGCACACAGGGGCTCTGGAGTTGACAACCCAGGTTTGCTGAGCTCCTCTCTGTTACACAGTGGCTCCAAGGCCCGAGTGCTTGGTATACAGTGGGCACTCAGTAAAGGTGGTGATTGGCTTGGGTTCTCATTAAGAAAATCCAAGAGGGGGGGGGAGGGGGGGCGGCGCCTGGGTGGCTCAGTGGGTTAAAGCCTCTGCTTTCAGCTCGGGTCATGATCCCAGGGTCCTGGGATCGAGCCCCACATCAGGCTCTCTGCTCCACGGAGAGCCTGCTTCCTCCTCTCTCTCCCTGCCTGCCTCTCTTGCCTACTTGTAACCTCTGTCTGTCAAATAAATAAATAAAATCTTTAAAAAAAAAAAAGAAAAAGAAAATCCAAGACAGGGTGCCTGAGTGGCTCAGTTGGTTGGGCAGCTGCCTTCGACTCAGGTCATGATTTCGGAGTCCCGAGATCCAGTCCCGCATTGGGCTCCCTTCTCGGCAAGGAGTCTGCTTCTCCCTCTGACCTTCTCCCCTCTCATGCCCTCTCTCTGTCTCTCTGTCAAATAAATAAATAAAATCTTAAAAAAAAAAAATCCAAGACAAAGGTTAGATCGTTTCCAGGTTTTGTGTATGTATGTGCGTGCGTGCGTCTGGTTCCCTGCTCTTCTGTTCCTTGTAGCTTTGGTAATTAATTGACCACTTCTTTACATGTATACAGTTCCCCCAAGGGCCCCAGAGGCGTATGCTTCTTTCATTCATGGCGACATTTTTGGAGCCTAGAACAGTCCCTGGCGTATAGAAGGTGTTTGGTTAAAATATTTGTTTTTGAGTCAGTTCATATTCTTTGTGCTCTCACCAGTGCTCCAAGCCATGGCTCTCTTATTCTTAGATAATTCCCAACCACTGTGTACGAATACGGGCAAACTCATGGCGGGTGTGCTTCCGTATGCTTTGAATATATAACCTGAGTTAATCCTCAACGCCTATGAGGCAGTGTCTATGCTCCCTTCTCGCAGGTGAGGCCATTTGGTTTCTTCCTTTCTTTTTTTTTTTTTAGAGCACGGGTTTCTTAATAAAAGTTTGCTCTCTTGGGCTCGAGCTTTCCTTCCGCTGGTCGGTGGTAATGGTTAACAAAATCCTATCAACTCAATGAGATGTGATGCCCCTCGGAGGTTTGGAAACTTCCAGAAACTTTACAGATCATTAATCTCTCATGTCAACCAGCAGGGCATTTTGGCCTGGGGGTTGGGGGGTGGTGGTGTGATTTTTTTTTTCAGAAGTGAAGGACTTTCTCGGAGATGGCCACTGTTCCGTGGAGTCCCTGTTGTGCCGCTTAGCTGGTCAGCAGCTCCCGCCCCGCGCCCCCCCCCCCCATTGCTCCTCAGACTGGGTGGCTGTGGCCTGAGATTACTGGGAGTGGAGAGGTGGGGGGGAGGGGCATTGCAAAGTTAAAGAATGAAGGCAATGTGGGATTAATTAAACTAAAAACCCATAGGGCTTTGGGGGAGTCCAGCGAGGCGGCCGATTGAGGCGTGAGAGGCTTCCAGAGTCGCCTTGTCTCTCGGGTGTCCCTCATTTCTCAAGAGTGGCCCCAGATGTTTCTCCAGTGGGTTCTCTTGCGTGCTTGGGGCCCCCGGAGCAGGGCTTCTGCCTGCTCAGTAACCTCCCTGAGGTTATTCTTAACCTCACGTGTCTCTCCTGGAGCCCTGCCCATCATCCCTGCCCCGCTCACTCATAGAGGTCATGGGGGGGAGCTCCCGGGGGCCCCCACTGCTCCCTACTCTGTTCTTGACTTCCGTTCTTGACCTGGTTAGAGGAGGAGCTCTCAGCTTCAGCGCTCTTAACATTTGGGGTTAGATTGGTCTTGGTTGTGGGGGGCTGTCTTGTGTATTGTGAGATTTTGAGCCGTATCCCTGGTCTCTTCCCCCCAACAACGTGCTGTAGCATCTCCTCTCTCTGGTCATGACAATCAAAAGCATCGCTGGCCATTGCCAGCTGTCCCTAGTTGAGAATGATTGCATTCAGGGAGATAACCTTTCCCTCCTCTAGGGCACTTCTCCACCTGGGTCCCTGCTCTCTTCTCTGTGCTGGGATCTCCGTCTGCCCCAGAGCCTTTCCCTTCCCAGCCTACGAACACGCACTACTCCCTGAACCCCATTGCCCACCACCCACCTCCAGCCTTCCTGTGCCCAGCCTCCCTCTCGCCTCTCATCCACCACGCTGCCCACAGCTATCTGGCTAGTGTCTCCATTGCTTTACTTTGCCGATGGCTCTAGTGAAGGTCATCTCTCATCTCCTGACTGTGTCTCTGGTCCCCTCACCCCAGCTGACCTCTCTGGGTGTGCCACTGCCCACTCCCTACTCCCTGGAAGCCAGGAAGGCGTAGTCCCCTGCAGAGTGTTCACCAGCCCCGGCTCTCTCTCCACCATCTCTGCTCCCTTCCTGGGCTCAGATGTTAGCTCTGTCTTCATAGAGTCCCTACTGCCATCTGCTCTCAGCCTAGTTTTGAATTCACATAGTCAAACTCCTTCGTGTAGAACAGGGGCCAGCAAACTACAGCCCATAGGCTGACTCCTGCCTGCCCACACGGGTTTTATAAATAAAGTTTTATTGGCATCCTCTAGGGTTGCTTTTGTGCCCTAACGGCAGAGTTGAATAGTTGGAATTTCATGGCCCACAAAAATATTTATATTTTGGCCCATCACAGAGAGAGTTTGCGGACTCCTAATTTACAACAAACTCCTGAGGATTGTCGGATGACCTGCCTAATGGCTTGTGGGGTCCCTGGGTCCCCCGTACAACATGACCGCATCACGAACGTTTGGGGATGCTGGTTTTCCCCCTTACAGAGAAAGCTGTATTTAAAAAAAAAAGATTTTATTTATTTGAGAGAGAGAATGAGCATGAGAGGAGAGAGGTTATTGGGAGAAGCAGATTCCCTGCTGAGCAGGGAGCCGGATGTGGGACTCGATCCCAGGACTCCAGGATCATGACCTGAGCCGAAGGCAGTCACTCAACCAACTGAGCCACCCAAGTGCCCCAGAGAAAGCTGTATTAAAGAAATTAATGCCCCCTGAATTCATGGGTTCCGGTGGTATCCAGAAAATACCATGATGTCCCCTCGTTAGCTGTGTGTGTGATCTCAAGATTTATTTATTGGGACAGTTGTCTTGCTGTTGAATGAGGCGCCCTCGCTGTTGGCTTTGTGTCTAGAACTTGAAAGTGGTGTCTGCTATGAGATTTTCTTTCAAGACCCCCGTGTTAATTTCTGTTAAAATACACACATTAGGGGCGCCTGCGTGGCTCAGTCCGTTGAGCGTCAGACTCTAGGTCTCATGGGCTCAGTTCATGATCTCAGGGTGCCAAGAGCGAGCCCTGGTCAGGCTCCCTGCTCGGCGGGGAGTCTGCTGGAGAGTCTTCCTTCTCCCTCTGCCCCTTCCGGCCAACTGTGCACACCTGCTCTCTTTCTCTAAAACAGCGAAATCATCTTCTAAAAAAAAAAAAAAGGATACATACATTGGCTTATGTTTTATAACAGGGCCCTATTTATGGTTTTTTAATTAAAATAACAAGTAACGCATGCACATTGCAACAGCTTTACAAAAATCTGGACAGGAAAAAAAACACAAAAGTCCCCTTGCAACAACACTTTGTTCCTAAAATCATTCCATTTCTATCCTGGGAGGTGACAGTGCTGTCAGTTTGTGTCTTAAGTGTACGTGGGTGCGTGTGCACCGTTATATGAATTTTGACTCATGCATGGAGTTGTGGGACTGTCCCCACAACTGGGATATGGAACAGTGCCATCACCCAGATTCCCTCTAGACACCACTTTATGGTTAAGCTCTCTCCATCCCTAACCCTAGCAACCCTGGTCTGTTCTTCATTGTTTTCTCCGTAGACTTTAAGACATTCTTATACTTGAATTAATATTCTCTTAAAATTTATTTATTTATTTTTTAACTGAGAGAGAGAGTGAGCGAGCACACAAGCAGGGGGATCAGCAGAGGGAGAGGGGGAAGCAGGCTCCCTGCTGAGCAGGGAACCCGTTGTGGGACTCGATCCCAGGACCCCTGGACCGTGACCTGAACTGAAGGCAGATGCCTAACTGACTGAGCCCCCCCAGGCACCCCAGTACCCCAGTATTCTTTTCTGTTCTCTTTCTTTCTTTCTTTTTTAAGATTTACTTATTAGAGAGAGAGCATGTGTGGGCGAGCAGGAGAGGGGGCAGAGGGACAGGGAAATAGAGTCTGAGGCGGGGCTTGATCTCAGGACCCTGAGATCATGACCCGAGCTGAAGTCAGTCACTTCGCCACCGAGCCACCCCCGCGCCCCAACTGAATTAATATTCTTAACATTTGACATTTTTAATTTAAAGCACTCATAAGCTCCTCATGGCTCATGGATGCCCCATTTGTGAATTCGCCTCGAGGCTAAGATGAACTTGCAACCCTAAAAGCAGTACTCGGGGCACTTTGGTGGCTCTTCCTGGAACCGGTCCCGTCTGAGGTCAGGGTGGTGGAGCGGCTTGTTTGATCTCCCGGAGGGTGAATTCAGACCGAAACAAGCATCTCCTTTGGCGATGGACGTAGTGCCGCGCTGCCCACATTTTCGTGCTTTTCGTGGGTGATTTTGCTCTTTGAAATGGCCTCGCCCAGTCGTGTTGATGGGGTGTTTTGTGCAAATGTAGAGAGTAGTTGTAGGAAGGCTGTGATGTGCCTCGTGGAGAAAACGCATGGGTAGGTGAGCTTTGCTCAGATCCGAGCTCTAGTGCCTGGTGCCGTTGGCTGTGATTCAAAGTTAATGAATCAACAGTGTCTATTAAATAAGGTGTATTTAAACAGAAACGCACAGAAAACAAGGTTATGGATTAATCAGTTGACAG
Source organism: Martes martes (assembly GCF_963455335.1). Taxonomy (NCBI): domain Eukaryota; kingdom Metazoa; phylum Chordata; class Mammalia; order Carnivora; family Mustelidae; genus Martes; species Martes martes. Next base: position 211,440,667 of record NC_137888.1, on the reverse strand, counting down.
AAGAAACATCGTGGCCGGAGGCTTGCTGGAACCTAACCTTGTATTTCCCTAGGGACGGTGGCACAGTGTTTGCTAAGCCCGTGTTCCAGGGGACTCCAGAGACAGAGCTAATGAGAACGGGCTGTAGGTAATGTCTGGTCACTGTGCTTTAAAGTTTGTGCATTTGAATGTTGCCAGGACCCACGTAGCATGTCATGGAATGCATCTGTCCCTCTGGTCCTCTTTTTATCGGTGCCGAAATCCTTGGTTACGTCTTGGAAAGTTCACAAGACGGCACCAGACCCCTGGCCCTTGTTTCAAGAAGGGGTCTCCCGTGTTCTGTTGGTCCTGGTGTCAGGGGAGTGCACCAGTGGCTTTGGGTGTTTTAGAAAGAGATCGCGTTTGTCGCCAACTGCAGACTGGATATGAGTTCCAGTTGGAGTTCAAGGCAGACTCACGAAGATTAAAATTTTTGAGTTCCGACCTGGGTTTTTCTTCCCATGCCAGAAGGGTATGGTGTCACATTGCGTCTGTACAGTAGCCTCTGTTGTGTGTTCGGGAACAGCAGTCTGATAGTAGGAGATTCTCGCTTCTCTCCTATGCCTTTGTGGGAACGTGGAAAATATAGGTACTTTCCAAAAACCGTGTTTGCTAACCGTGCGCAAAAAGGTAGTGCTTGGACACAAAGGGGTGAAGAGAGGGGAGCTACCACTGTTTTCCGGCAGCCCTTCTATGATTTCTTGTTGCCAGTCTGTTTCCGAAGATGTATCCTGTTCCCTTGCAGGAGATCAGAAAGGGGATGAGGTCTGAGATGTTCCTTCCTAATTACTTGTGGTTGCATTGTAGCAAAGCTACCTGCTACTTGTTTTTTTTTTTTTTTTTTTTTTTTTAAACAAAGTGCATTTTGGGCTTGTAAAACTTCTTTTGGTTTTCTTTCCCGTGTCTTCTGTGGCACTGTCCGTCTCCATCTAGAGAAGAGAGGAGGTAGATAGGATCCCCAGGGGGCATGGAAGTTTCTTACGATCCTGTGGTTTGATGTATGATGCTCCTAGGACTGCAAAGCTATGAGTGGGATTAGGAATTAGCCTAGATGTTCTGGCTCTCAGGCTTCTAGAAGGTGGTGTCGGGGTGGGCGTAGACCCTTGGTCCTCTCCATGTTCATTAGCGGGTGCTCCTCACTTCTCCCTCCCCTCCGCCACCGCCCTGGGTCCTGCGTCCCACTGATGGTAACTCCCCAGGGTCTCTGTGGCCTCGCCTCTCTCCTTGTATCCGCTCCCACCATAGGCCCCCCTTTCTTCTCAGCCACGGTGCCCTGTTCAGTACTTTCTGTCCTCTGCTGCCACGGGGATTTTCCCGCTTCCTACTTGGGTCCTTCCGCAGCTGCCCCCTAAACCCCTTGCCCCGGCACGTGAGCTAGCTGAGGTCCTTGGCTGCTGTTCCTCGGGGTTCCCTGTTCGTCCTGCCTCAGCCGTCTCGCTGGTGCTTCTCGTTCCAAGCACACTTCTTCCCCCATTTGCCCACCGATACCTGCCTCTCCCTCATGGGACAGAGGCCTCCTTCCTTCCCTCTCCAGCTTCATCGTCCACCCCTTCTCCTCCCCTTTTCAGTACAGACCGGGTGTACCTCGGTGGCTCCCCAGAGATGTTGGTCTGCCCACTGGAGGGGTGTTCTAGTGAAGCATTGACCATACGGGTAAATGAGACCATGCTTTAAGTGTCGGCTGGAGACGGGCTTGATACCTGTTTGTCCAGAGTAAGAAGGCAACATCTTGTAGCCCCCGTCCCTGCCAGTTCATACCTGGGAGCCCTGTATTTGGAGATGGAGCTTTTGGGGAGGTAAAAGTTAGGGTAGAGCCCTAGTCTGAAGGCTAGGAAGAGAGCCCTCCCCACGAATGGACCGTGCTGGCTACCTTGATCTCAGACCCCAGCTGTGAGAAATAAATTTCTGTGGCTTATGCTGCCCAGTCAGTGGTAGTTTCTTTCTTTTTAAAAAATTAACATATAACGTATTCTTTGCTTCAGGGGTACAGGTGTGTGATTCATGAGACTTACACAATTCACAGCACTCACCACAGTGCATACCTTCCCCAGTGCCCATCGCCCAGCCACCCCATCCCTCCCACCTCCCTCCCCTCCAGCAGCCGTCAGTTCGTTTCCTGAGATAAGAGTCTCTTATGGGGGCGCCTGGGTGGCTCAGTGGGTTAAAGGCTCTGCCTTCGGCTCAGGTCATGATCCCAGGGTCCTGGGTTCAAGCCCCGCATTGGGCTCTCTGCTTGGCAGGGAGCCTGCTTCCTCCTCTCTCTCTGCCTGCCTCTCTGCCTACTTGTGATCTCTGTCTGTCAAATAAATAAATAAAATCTTAAAAAAAAAATGAGTCTCTTATGGTTTGTCTCCTTCCCTGGTCCCATCTTGTTTCATTTTTTCCCTCCCTCCTCCCATGACCCCCCGCCCTGCCTTTCAAATTCCTCATATCAGTGAGATCGTATGGTAATTGTCTTTCTCTGATTGACTTCTTTTGCCCAGGATAATACCCTCTAGTTCCATTCCCCGTTGCAAATGGCAGATTTTGGGTTTTTGATGGCTGCATAGTATTCCATTGTAGATATATATACACCACATTTTCTTTATTCATCTGTTGATGGACATCTAGGCTCTTTCCACAGTTTGGCTATTGTGGACATTGCTGCTATAAACATTCGGGTGCATGTGCCCCTTCAGATCACTGCATTTGTATCTTTGGGGTAAATGCCCAGTAGTGCGATTGCTGGGTCATAGGGTAGCTCTGTTTTCAACTTTTTGAGGAACCTCCACACTGTTTTCCAGAGTTGGCTGCACCAGCTTGCATTCTCGATGGTATTTTCTTATGGCAGCCCTAGCTAACTAGGATGAGGACCAGGATCAGAATCGGCTCTGAAACCCCGCCGCAAGCGACCCCGGGATGTAAAACGCATGTGGGTCCTGCTTTCTTTGAGATTGCGGGGTTCTCTCTAGCAGCAGCCCCCAGAGAAGGCCTCTGATGGCGTTGACCCTGGGGCAAAGTGCTCAGTGGAGCGGATGGGACAGAAGAGAGGGGGACAGACTGGTGGGGTGGGGGGGCCTGGTAGGCCAGGATGGGTAGATGGTGTGTCTGTCTGACTTGAGTCCCCACCACATCCCTTGGGTGGTGAGGCCCCACCCCCCATCCCCACGGAGTGTGACTGTAATTGGAGGGAGAGCCCAAGCAAACTATGGGGCTCAGGTCCTGGCTCTGTCTCATCTTTGCTGTGTGGCCTCAAGGAGGATGCAGTCCTCTCTGAGCCTCCCGTCGCATTCCTTTTCGAGAAAAGCTGTCTGGGCAACACGTGTGCGGTGTTTTGTCTGTGTCCCAGGCTTGCGCACCCCCAACCCCTCAGGGCATTTGCCAGCCCTCTGTGTCCAGCAATTTCCGGGGGAGCCCGATGCACATGCTGTGACTGATGTGGCTTTCTGTGGTGACCCTGGGAAAGCCTGTTTTTGAGAGCTTATCTTCCCTGGTCTTAGGAATTCGCAGGTCTCCCCCGGCCTTCTGATGTTCCTGCCTTGTGGACATTGAAGCTTAGGCCTCTGCCTTCCCCTGGGGAGGGAGAACCCACAGGGATTTCAGTTCTAGCTTTCCTGGGGCTTTCTTTGGCTTCCACATCGCCCACAGAGCCTTCTTGGCTCTTGTTCTGTTTAGCAGATCCCCTTAGTGCATCCTCCAGGACTGTGAGAAGTTTCCAGAAGGATGATGGCCTGGATGGCGAATGTTCCATCAGGGCCGTCTTTCCCCTCTGGTCCTCTGCTTACACGGTTTTCTTCTCCGTCCTCCGTGTGTGATGATGGTCCACTGTTGTTACGTGCTTCCTCTGTCCCCAAGTATCCGAGGCCCCAGGCACCCACATCGGGGCCCCTGACCCCTGTGGTGGCAGAGGGACCCTCCTGTCTTCTCCTCCTTTGGCTGGGCTCAAGAACTACTTTCTTGGGGCATCTGGGTGGCTCAGTTGGTTAAGCTCAGGTCATGATTCCAGGATCCTGGGATCGAGCCCCGTGTTGGGCTCCCTGCTCTGCGGGGAACCTGCTTCTCCCTGTCCCTCTCCCTCTGCCTTCCGTCCCCCCAGCTTGTGCATGCTCTCTCTCTGTGTCAAGTAAATAAATAAAATCTTAAAAAAAAAAAAAGAACCACCTTCCTCAGGTCTCCTCTCTGTGGGCCGCTTCCTCTCTCACTGAGAGTTTTACCAGGAATTTGCAGGAAAAGACTCCCAGTGCTTTAGCTCCCCACCTCCCCCCTCAACCTGACCTCTGGTCCACCCATAAACCTCCCTGAGTTGCATGTGTGAACTTATCTGCAGCAGACTTCCAGAGAAGAACTCTGGGTCCAGAGGCACCTGTGTTTATAAAATTGCCCCCGAGCCTTGGTGATTTCGTCACTCACCCTTCAACCCCATGCAGTTGGGATAGATCCTGCAAGCCTCTTGACGTCCCTCAGATCTTGTCTGAGCTGGCTTCTCTATGATATTTATTTGGCTGCCTGTTACTCCCGCCTCCTTTGCCTTCTGTGCACCTGCCTTCCTACCCAGTGGGGCCGGGAAGATGGAAGCCCAGAGAGGTTAAGTCACTCGCCTGAAGTCACACAGCTGCCGGTCAGCAAAGCTGAGATTCACACCTGGGGCTATCAGGCCTCTCTGGTCTGTGCAGAACATTGCCTTAGCACACTCTGATAGCAGCTGGGCCGTTCTTCCCGTGTCTCTACGAGCTGTAAGCCTTTAGCCTCGTCTATCTGGATAGCCCCCATGCCCAGCATGATGCCCAGTGCACCAGGATCCCCAGTTGGCTGAGTGAATAAAGGAGTGATTTCCCTGTGGCTGACTCGCCGGTCCTGGAACCTGCATTAGAATCCTGGGGTCTGGATTCTCCCTGCCACCGGCTCCAGCTCCCCCATGTCTCCTGTGGGGAAGCCCACAGTTTTTGAGAGCCAGTCTTTCGGGCAGGTCGAGAATCTTCAGGAAGTCTTATACCGCGGTGTGCCCCAATTCTTGTTTCTGAAGGTGACACGTCTAGGAACTGGTTTCGCAAGCTCGGGGCCGAGCACTAACACGTGTACGCGGCCAGATTCCAGTTCTCATCGGTTCTTTATGGCTTCTTCGTCACGCTGCTGCCGTCATTCACAGTGATGAAACGGAGGCAGAGCTTGAAGGGGTGGCACAGGTCCGTGGCTCCGGATGACCAACGGCTGGCAGGTGCTGGGGGTAGAAAGCCAGATCTGCTGGGTTTCTAGCACGGCCCGGAACTGGCATGGGTGGTGGCTAGACACCTAAACCCAAGGCTTGTTGGCACAGGACTCCTGAATTTCGGGGTGTTAAGACTGGTAAGAATGCAGAGAACACGTGGCCCCAGACTAGGTCACCCGGGAGCATTTGAAGAATGTGGAGTACATTCACGATCGAATGCAGAATGTCTAAAACTCTCAGCATTGGAAAGCACTCTCAGAACCTTCTAGATACCCCCTTCTCTGCCCCTCCACACTTTTCCTTGCCTGCTTTCACGGTGGAGAGACAACTAGGGAGAAGGGACACTTTCCAAGGTGGCTCTCGTTTTAAGTCATCTTGCCTGGAACGTTGTCAGATCCCTCCGGCCGGGCAGGAAGTTCTAGACCGGCACCATCCGAAAGAAAGAGTTGCTCCGAGGGAGAGGCCCCCTGTGTGTGCTGTTCAGCATGGTGGCCGTTGTCCATGTGGGGCTCTTGAAGCCGTGGCCAGTCTTTACTTTTATTTTACTTTAGGCCATTTAAATATTTAAAAAGTCAGTATTTGATTCTGTTGCTGGAAAACCCCTTAGTACGTTTGGAACAAGTTGGAGAAATGCGCCTGCATTTTCAGTGCTACGTTGTATGAAAGCTGCGTGTACGGATCTTGTATTTCTGCTGCAGATTTGGCATCTGAATTGAGACGGGCTGCCTGGCATTTTGGAAACTTCCTGTGGGAAAAAAATCCTGCAGAGTAGGATGAAGGAAATACTCCTTCATAATTTTTTAAGTATCGCTTACATGTTGAAGTAAAATTTTTGGATACTTTGTGTTAACTTAAGTATATTTAATTTCATCTTTTTTTTTTTAAATTTAAAGATTTTATTTATTTATTTGTCAGAGAGAGAGAGAGAGGGAGAGTATAAAGCAGGGGGAGTGGCAGGCAGTCAGAGAAGTGGTCTCCCAGCTGAGCAAGGAGCCTGATACAGAACTCGATCCCAGGACCCTGGGATTGTGACCTGAGCTGAAGGCAGATGCCCAACTGACTGAGCCACCCAGGTGTCCCTCTTTTTTTCTTTTTTCTTTTCTAAAAAAAAAAAAAAAAGATTTTATTTATTTATTTGACAGAGATCACAAGTAGGCAGAGCAGCAGGCAGAGAGAGAAGGGGAAGCAGCCTCCCCTCTGAGCAGAGGGCCTGAAGGGGGGACTCGATCCCAGGGCCCTGAGATCATGACCTGAGCCGAAGGCAGAGGCTTAACCCACTGAGCCATCCAGGCGCTCCTTTATTTTATTTTTTTTTAAAAAGATATTATTTATTTATTTGAGAGAGAAAGAGAGAGCACGAGCAGTGGGAGGGGCAGTGGGAGAAACAGGGTCCTCGCTGAGCAGGGAGGCAGGCACAGGGCTTGATCCGAGGACCCTGAGATCATGACCTGAGCTGAAAGCAGACCCTTAACCAATTCAGCCACCCAGGTGCCCCTCATTTCATCTGTTTCTTTTTATCTTTTTAGAGAAAATTTAAAATGCCATATGTGGCTTATATTATATTTATTTTGGATGCTCTAGATCCTACACAGCCTGGTCACCCACAGCAATGAGCTGTAGTTTGCCGTTGCCCTTAACCTTCCAACAAAGTAGGCAGAACTCAGTAATTCTTAATGCGCTATTTGCGTAGGTGTTAGTCCTAGTGCCACCTCCTTCAGGAAGCCCTCCTTCATTGTCCCAGACCAAGTCAAATAGCTCGTTTCTATGATCTCTTTTGGCCCCTGAAGTTCTCCTTGAAGGCATCCTCTTGGTTATATTTTAAGTTGACTTAGGTAGTTGATAGCAACTAACTAGTTGGAGGGATCCAGGAATCTGGGTCTGTCCTGTTCCCTATGGCACTTCCGTCCCTGGAACAATGATGGGCACGGAGCAGGTCCTCCTCAGATTATTTACTGAAGGAGGGAACAAAAGAGATGATCTTTAACAAGCTTTCTGTGGGTTGTCATGTCAGGCAAACTGTTACACTGTTTCCTGATTGATGTCACTTGCACCTGCTTCTTTATTAGGCCTGTTTTTGAAGGAAAAAACATGGTAAAACTATAACAGCGTTACTATGTTACGGTAACTGTAACAGAGTTACTATGTTACCGTAACTGTAACAGAGTTACATGCGTGGACTTTGCATGTAATTGTAAGGTTGCAAACCTCCCGCCACCACTTAAAAAACCTCAGCCTGGGGGAGTCTCGATTGGCTGGTCACACAAATGAGTGTGAAAACGGACCTCCTCTGGGAATTATTTTTAGAATCCAGTGAGCCAGAGAGTGAGCGGGCCAGGTACTTTACGTAGTAAGTGCTCAGAAAACACAGTAGCCCCCCTTTGCCTCAGGGGACATGTTCCAAGACCCCCAGTGGCTACATAAAACCACGATAGTCTTGAGCCCGACAGATGCTATATTTCTTTCCTAGATGCACGCACCTATTTGATGTGACTAGCGGGCACGTAGGAGCGCACACAGCGCAGATGCGCTGGACAGAGGGATGATTCATGTACTGGGCACAACAGGATGGCGTGAGATTTCATCACACTCCTCAGAATGGCGGGCAATTCAAAACTGATGAATTGTCTGTTTCAGGAATTTTCCATGTAATATTTTCTGACTGCAGTTGACCGCGGGTAACCGAACCTACGGATAGCAGGGGGCTACTGTGTGAGCTGTCGCTGGCTCCCCCAATGCCCCTGCTTCCCATTGTCCTTCTATCCCAGTGTAGAGGGGTGCTTAGCGGGATGCTACTTAGGACGAACCTGCAGCGTTCTTCAGTTCCCACCCAGAGGCATTAAAAGCCAGCAGGAGGCCCTGCATTGATTTCTGGCACCATTTCTAACCTCCCCGGGATATTTTCTGTCCCAACAGTAAATCGCTCTGTTGTTTAGACTAGTAGGGACACACACAGCTTTAATGAGTTGAGTGAGATTCATTGGAGACTTGAAAAAAAGCAGTTTATTGTTCCTACTATTACAGTCGTTTAATTTTTTTTTTTAGAACAGCTTTATTGAGCTGTGATTCAGTATCGTACAGTTCACCTATTTTTTTTTAAAGGTTTTATTTATTTATTTGACAGACTGAGATCCCAAGTAGGCAGAGAGGCAGAGAGAGAGAGGAGGAAGCAGGCTCCCCGCTGAGCGGAGATCTCGACGCGCGGCTCGATCCCAGGACCCCGGGATCATGACCTGAGCCAAAGACAGAGACTTTAACCCGCTGAGCCACCCAGGAGCCCCCAGTTCACCTATTTAAAGTTTACAATTCATTGGCTCTTACTAAATTCACCGAGTTGTGCAGCCATCGACTGTAGTCACTTTTAGAACATTTTCATCACTCCAGAGGGAAACCCCATCCTCATTAGCCATCCCTCCTCATTCCCTCCTCTCCAGCCCCTTGGAACCACTAACCTACTTTCTGTCTCTATAGATTTGCATCCGTGTAAATGGAATCATAGCACGTGTGATCTTTTGTGATGGGCTTCTTTTCACTGAGCATCAAATTTTCAGGCTACATCCATGTTGCTCATATCATGTTGCTTTATTCCTTCTTATGGCTGAGTCATATATCATGGTATGGATACGCTGTATCTTATTGATCTATCCATTGGCTGATGGACATTGGGGCTCTTTTCACTTTTTGGCTATTAATGACATTTTGGCTGTTAGTGTACATTTGTGTACATGCATATGTCGTTTTATTGGTACTGCCCTTGGTCGTGCTTTGCAGATAGTGTGCTTTTTACAGGTTGAAGGTTTGTGGCAAGCCTGCATCGAGCAAGTCTGTCTGCGCCATTTTTTCCAAAGCACTTGCTCATTTTGTGTCTCTGTGTCACTTTCAGTAATTCTCACAGTATTTCAGACTTTTTCATTATATTGGTTTGGTGATTGGTGATCAGTGATTATGACTCCCCCAAAGCTCAGGTGGTCATTAGCATTTTTTAGCAATGAGTTATTTTTTAATTTTAAGGGGTATATATATATTTTGGTCGCAATGCTGTTGCACACTTTGTAGACTATAGTATAACGTGAATGAACTTTTTTTTAAGAGAAGGGGAGGGGCAGAGGAGGAGTGAGAGAAAATCTTTTTTGGTCAAGTTTCAAAATCAGATGAGTTTATTTATTTATTTTTTTTAAGATTTTGTTTATTGGAGAGAGAGAGAGAGAACAGACTGGGTGGGGGGAAGGGTTCCAATTTGCTGCACATCCCTGTCAACACTTGTTATTGTCCATCTCTGATTTTAGCCATCCTCATGGGAATGAAGGGGTTTCTCACTGTGGCTTGGATTTGTACTTCCCTGGTGTTCAGCAGTTGAATGAACATTCATCTCTGGTTTTGGTCCTGCTGCAGCCTGGGGAGCATGGTGGGCAGGTGTTTTTTTTTTTTTTTTTTGCTCCTGCATGGTAAAATTTTAGTGTGCACACGTGAAATGTAGGATGACGTTCAGGTTTGAAACCTAAGCCATGTGTTGCCAGAGAAAAGACAGGGCACCTGGCTAAATTTGTATTTCCTGTAAACAACAATTTCTAAGGATAAGTGTGCTCCAAACATGGCAGGGGATATAGTTCTCCTAAAGAAATACTTGTTGCTTATCTGAAATAGAAATTTAACTGGGCATCCTGCATTTTTATTTGTCAGATCTGGTATCCCTGCCTGCCACTGGTCGGGTGGGGACAGGGCTTGTGGGAGGCGTCAGTGACCCCGTACTTGGGGCGACCTCTGTATGTTGATGTTTGGACAGGACTGCAGCTGGGAGCTGTAGGTGGGACTTGGGTGGTGTGAGCATGTGGGGCTCGGACCTGTGTCCTCATCCCAACTCCTAGTGAGTAGATGAGTGTGTATGTGTATTTTCCCTTGATTTAGCCTAGTCTGCAAAGAACGTGACTGAGGAACATTGCAGCTTTATTCCCCCAATTGTTTGCTTTGCTGTTTTTTTTTTTTTTTTCTTCCTAATTTGTGCTTCTTTTGTGAGTTGTTCTCAGGGTAGATTTTTAAGAGGATTTTCTTTTTTTCCCCATTTTTCTTAATTAACATATAATGCATTATTTGTTTCAGGGGTTAAGGGGATTTTCTACTCTTCTTTAGGATAATCTGTTTGCCTCAATGATACTGGGGGAAGGTTTAGTGTCTTAGAATATAATAAGTAGAGATTGTGTACTGAGCCTTACATTCCAGGTGCTGAGGGATGTGTGTGTGTGTGTGTGTGTGTGTGTGTGTGTATGTGTGTGTGTGTTTGTGGGCAAGGAGAAGCTGTCTCAAGCATTTGATTCCGATGAATATTAACTCAAGTTTAAGGGGCACAAGGAGAAGGAAGAGCTTCCAGTAGGCATGGGTAGGGGAAGGAAATCAGAGAAGGGTGCCTGGAGGAGGTGGCATTTGAGCTGGATCTTGAAGGATGATGGGCTGGATTTACAAACAGGCCGCTGAGGTATAAAGGGGCTTTGAGAGCCAACAGAGCTCGGGCTACCCAGTCCAGTCCAGTAGCCACTAGCTACATGGGTCTATTTCCAGTTCAATGAACTAGAGTAAAATTAAATTCAGGATTCAGTTCCTCAGTCTTATTTGCCACATTTGAACTGCTTGAGAGCCACAGGTGGCTGGTGGCCTCCCCAGTGGACCCCTGGGGACATAGATACATTGGTATCAATGCTGCAAGTTTTGTTGGACAGCACTGGGCTAGGGCAAGGGTCACCAAGCTACAGCCCCAGGAACGAAACTCCAGGTCTCCACCTGTTCTTGTAAATAAAGTTTTATTGGAACACAGCCACATCTACTTACTCACATATTGTACTCTGGCTGCTTTTGAGCTCGAGTGGCAGACTGGAGTAGTTTCTACCCAGACCGTCTGAGCCAGGGAAGTGAAGGCACAGAGCCCCGAGAGGATCGTGGTATGTTTGGGAGAAATAGCTAACAGCGAGATAGCTGGTATTAATGAGCACCTACTATGTGTGGGGCCCTGCTTGCGCGCCCGTGTTACTCCACGCCCTGCTCCTCATAGGTCATGTTGCAAAGGGGAAGGCACGGAGCCCTGGAGGTGTGGGAGTTGGGGGGCAGCCTCTTCAGCATGGCGCAGGGGAGTGAGCGAGGGGGGAGCCCTGAGGGCTGGGAGGGAGACGAGCGGGGTCCTGGGGAGCCAGGGAGGGTTCCGGAGCCCAGGAAGGACCACCTTCGGGAGATGGCCATGCAGGGTGTTTGGGCAGGGGAGATCAGTTAACCGGGAACGAGGAAGGCAGGTTGGGAAGGAGAGTCCTTGAGGTAGGAGAACCGACAAAACCAATTCAGCTCTCCTTGCCCCACTTGGATGCGGGCACCTTCTTCCTCCTCAAACCGTCTCCTCAAGATCTCCGGTGTTGACTCACCGGGGACGGCTCCCCTTTCCCTTCTGCACCTGCCGCCTTACTCAATCCCGTGCAGTCCTAGCGTCTCTACTGCGTCATATTTGATGCAGTGGTTCTCAGGTGGCTCGCAGGGACTGCCAAAGGAGTTTCCAGAAGTGACGACTTAGGCACAGACACTAGAGAGAAAACATCCTCAGGGGTCACTGTAGAATTAGGGGGAACCCATTGCAGAGTGAAGACGTGGGGTCCCTTGCCCAAAAATGATCAAGGATTTCAAGATGGATGGGGGAGCATCGGGCCAAGGGGAGGGCCCTCCTGAGTCCGTCCCACGTCTCAGGTTGCACACCTGTGAAGCTGGCCCTACGCTAATTCTTAGAACCTACCCATGGCGTGTTTGCTCACCTGTCTTGCTTTGGGCTTGTTTTCACTTCTAGTGTGTCCCGGCATGGATATCCGGAACAACCTCACGAGGTTGCACGAGCTGGCCAACTGCTCGGTCATTGAAGGACATTTGCAGATACTGTTGATGTTCAAAACGAGGCCCGAGGATTTCCGAGACCTCAGTTTCCCCAAGCTCATCATGATCACTGATTACTTGCTGCTCTTCCGGGTCTATGGGCTGGAGAGCCTGAAGGACCTGTTCCCCAACCTCACGGTCATCCGGGGCTCGCGCCTCTTCTTCAACTACGCACTGGTCATCTTCGAGATGGTTCATCTGAAGGAACTCGGCCTCTATAGCTTGATGAACATTACCCGGGGCTCCGTCCGCATCGAGAAAAATAACGAGCTGTGCTACCTGGCCACCATTGACTGGTCGCGCATCCTGGATTCTGTGGAGGATAATTACATTGTGCTGAACAAAGACGACAACGAGGAGTGTGGGGACATTTGTCCAGGCACGGCAAAGGGCAAGACCAGCTGCCCTGCCACTGTCATCAATGGGCAGTTTGTCGAGCGCTGTTGGACACACAGCCATTGCCAGAAAGGTATGCTGGGGTACGCGGGGCTCTCAGCCGCTTCTCACACCTCATTTGTTGGTGAGAACCTGGAGGCATTCCCTGGATCTGGGGGTGGCACACTGTTTCCCCAGAGGCTCTGGTAGTAAATAGTTTTGACTTTACAGGCTGTGTGGTCTCCTCACAACCCCTCAGCGGGGCCAGTGTAGCAGGAAAGCAGCCATGGGCATCACAGAAACATGTGGGCATGGCTGTGTCTCAATAAAACTTTATTGACAGGCCAATTTGTGGGCCAGGTTTTGCCAGCTCCTGTGCTGACAGTCGAATGCTCCTCTTGCTTGAGGGGGCTAGAAGCAGACTAGACGTAAGATTGCTCAGGGTAGACATTTGGGAAAAGAAATGGGTCAAGGAAGGAAACACGACGGCAGCCCTTAGTCCACAATTAATGGGGGTACTTCCTTCTCGTGATTCTGTTGTGTCTTTATTTACCTGTCTTTGGGCATTTAGACGATTTCCAGTTATTCTGCAGAGAAGGATGGACATTTTGGGGTCAGAGATTTATGGAGCATTTGTTTCTTTGGGCCTTGGCTTTTCCAGAACTGAAATTTCTGGGCCAAAGGCTCTTGCTGCTAGTTGCCAAATGACTTTCCGGAAATGTTGTACGGATGGGCGCTCCTCCTAGCCCTGGCTGAGAGGGAACACCTTGGCCGGCTTTGAGTGTTGTTTGAAACATCTTTCATACTTTACTGCAGGGAGGAGCCGAGGTGGTGTTACTGTTTGTATGTGGATGCCTTTGATTGCTATCGGGGTTGAGCCTTTTAAAACATGTTTGTTTATCATTTGGGTTTTTCTCTTCCTGTTCATATCCTTTGTCCATTTATCTCTTAGTACTTCAGTAGTTTTCGAAATACTAGTCTATGTGCGGTTTTCATAGATGGAGCCTGTTGACCCTTTTGCCAAATGTGTTTTCAGATGTTTTTGTTCAGTGGTGAAAACGCTCTGGATCGCTATTGCCAGACAAGCTTCAGATGTTCATGGAGTCTGGAGTGGGATCTTTGCGTGCCTCTCATGTTACTTTATGTTTAGAAAGTTCTTTTCTTTTTTTTTTTTAATTTTTCTTTATTTTATTTTATTTTTTTTTAAGATTTTATTTATTTATTTGACAGAGAGAGAGAGAGATCACAAGTAGGCAGGGAGGCAGGCAGAGAGAGGAGGAAGCAGGCTCTCCGCGGAGCAGAGAGCCTGATGCGGGGCTCGATTCCAGGACCCTGGGATCATGACCTGAGCTGAAGGCAGAGGCCTTAACCCACTGAGCCACCCAGGCGCCCCATAGAAAATTCTTTTCTTTTTAAAAAATTAATATATAATGTATTATTTGCCCCTAGAAAGTTCTTTTCCATCCATAAAATGTCCCCCCCCCAAATTCCCTTTTTAAATTTTAATTAACATTAAAAAAAATCCATCCGGGACATTTGGAATCTGTATTCATGATTCAAAGGGATGCCCCCCCCATAACTTGTTGGGGTCTCACTGCTGTTGATTGAAGAAATTTACTCCTTTGCCTTTGGTTTGGGGTCTGTTTCTGGATATCCATCAGTATGTTCCTGTACCAGGCCTGCTACTGTTCTAATCACTATAGTTTTAAAATGTTTTTATAACCAGGAAGGAATGTTCCAAACACACCCGCGTTACTTTTTTATTGTTTTGACTCCTTCAGACATCAGGAATTTCCCTGGGAAGAATTAGTGAGCATGAGATTGAGGTGGGTAAAAGTGAGTGTGTGTGTGTGTGGCAGTGGGGGGAGGGCCTAAGGGTTGTATCACAAAAGATACAAGGGAGGAGAGAAAGGAGGGTCTTCTCGCCTGGGCCCAGAAGTATCAGGAAGCCACACAAGGTGAGTCCTGAGTAGAAGCCACGGAATTGTCCATGAGAAGCCACTGGAGCCCTGGGGAGGGGCCCTGAAGGGAAAGAGAGCCTCCTTGTTTGAGGATAGGGGAGGGTACAGTGATTATTATATTGTGGAGCAATCTTGGGGACGTTGGTAGGTCAGGGACACATGGGAGCTAAATCACAAAGTTGGGGCAAAGTGTCCGCAGAAGTAGAACACTACTTGTGGGTTAGGAATTTTGGAGAACAGAGAAGTTTCTGAGGTGCTAGGTGGGTGGCAGGTGAGGGGGAATGAACTGGGAGCAGTGGCTTTGGTGACCGTTGGCATTCATGATGGGGAGGGGAGAAGAGGATGTGTATGATCTATGTTAGGATGGCACACATGGCTACGAGGGGGGCACTGTTAGTTTCACGTTGGAGACCAGAGAACTTACTTAACTTACCTAAGGACACACAGCTAATAAAAGACAACTGGGGTTTGTGCCAAGTCTGAGACACAAAAAAAGCATATGTTTTTTTTTTTTTTTTTCAGTGGGGGGAGAGGGTTGTCCCCTCTGTTTAGAAACGGTTAAGCCACTCGTAGTTGGAGCACCAGGGCAACCGGGAACACGCTTTTATTATTCCCGTGCCGAGGTCTCCAAATTTAGGTGCTTGTTTGAAATACTCCGGGCTCTTGTGTCTTGAGATATAATTTAAGACATTCCTCTGTGAATTTATTTCTGTACACATTTTAGTCAAAATATCCAGAACAGTATTATCTGCAGAAATGTCCCTGGTGGGAGCATTTTTTTGGGGGAGGGGTGTGTTTGTCCCCCCCTCCCCCCCCAACACAATCTTTTACCTTTGAGAACGGACTGGCTTTTTCATGCCGGGGGTTTTGTCGTGGGGGAAGGTGTGGCTCTGCACATGTTGCTGTGACCGACACCTGCTGAGGTACCTGGTTCCTGGCGTCGGGCTTGGATGTCACCTGCTCCTGATCAGCGCTGAGGTCCTCTAGGTGAAGCATTGTCCTGTCCCACTAACAGCTGGTGAAATGACGGTTCTTTGAACCAGTGTCCCTGTCTGCTGAGTACCACCCCACTCTGGCCTTTCCTTTTCCCCTCGGTTTTTTTTTTTTTTTTAATTGTGGGAAAATACACATAATATAAAACTGAACCAGCTTCAGGGTTTTTTTCTTTCTTTTTTCTAAGAGTTGATGTTTTTGATTATTATTATTTTTTTTAAAAAGATTTTATTTTTATTTATTTGACAGAGATCACAAGTAGGCAGAGAGGCAGGCAGAGAGAGAGGAGGAAGCAGGCTCCCCGCTGAGCAGAGAGCCCAATACGGGGCTCGATCCCAGGACTCTGGGATCATGACCTGAGCCGAAGGCAGAGTCTTTAACCCACTGAGCCACCCGGGCGCCCCTATTATTATTATTTTAAAGTAAGCTCGATGCCCAACGTGGGGCTCCAACTCACGACCCTGAGATCAAGAGTGACACGCACGCTCTCCCATCTCAGCCAGCCAGGTGCCCCGGCATCTTAAATAGTTTTAAATGCACACTTTAGTGGCATGAAACACACTCATGCTGTCCCGCAGCCACCCCCACCTTCCGTCTCCAGAACTTTCCATCTCCCCAAACAGAGACCCTGTCCCCATGAAGCACGGACTCCCTGCCCCCCGTCACGTCCCGGCTCCCACCGTCTACCTCCTGCCTGTGTGGACGGGACTCCTCTGGGGACCTCACGGTTGGAGAGTCCTACGGCGTTTGGATTTCTGTCACTGGCTTGTTTCGCTGAGTGCGATGTCTTCAAGGTTCGTCCGTGTGTGTGTGTGTGTGTGTGTGTGTGTGCCCCCTTTTTCACGCTGACTGGTGTCCCATTTTGTGGATGGACCACGTTCATTTATCATCGTCTGTGGATGGGCTCTTGGGTTCCTTCCACGTTTCAGCTCCCGGGAATAAGGTGCCGCGGATGTGGGTGGACATCTCCGGCTTTTTATTTTATTTTATTTTTTTTAGATTTTATTTATTTATTCGACAGAGACACAGCGAGAGAGGGAACACAAGCAGGGGGAGTGGGAGAGGGAGAAGCAGGCTTCCCGCCCAGCAGGGAGCAGGGACCCTGGGATCGTGACCTGAGCCGAAGGTAGACCCTTAACCGACCGACCGAGCCACCCAGGCGCCCCTCTGGCTTTTTAAATGGCTTATGTTAGCTTGTTGCCCCGGCTTTTGAAGGCTTATTTAATGTCCTCTGAGACTCGAACGCAAAAACAGACCCAGATGAACCTTTGTAGAGGGAATGCTCCCCCCATCTTAGGTGACAGACACCAGCCTATGAAAAACTATCCCTCAACTCGTTTAGTTCTCTAGAACCTTCCCAAATACTTCCTGGAGTGGCCAGAGCCATTGTCTCTTTCTTACACGATTATCAGGCTCTGGAAGCTTTGGGGGCAATGTTTAGGACGAACGTGTTGGATTGTTCTCTGGACCCAGGTCATGCTTTTCTCTGCAGTGTGCCCTCCTCTACCTGTTCTCAAAACAACGATACGTGAAGCAGAGAATGCAAAGGGAGGTTAAAGGAAGGTCAGGGTAATTAAAAGGGAAAAAAATGGGACGTGTGGCTGGAGGTGCTTCCTCTCTGTCACCCTGCCCACAGATTTGGGGTGCAGATACCGGGAGAGGCTGAATGTAGGGGGCCTTGGATGGGCAGAGTGGAGAGTCTGCGCAGGCTGGGTTGCACATCACCTTGGTTGAGACCCTACTGTGTGCCAGGCTTTGGGGTGCTTGGGGCCGCAGGGTGGGAGCCGGCCCCCTCCTCGAAGAGGACCTTCTGGTGGCAAATACTGACCTTGACTATGTGATGACACCGTCCTGCCAGGAGAGTTCTAGGAGAGGGCTCTGTGGGTGGGAGCACGGATCAAAGCCCCAAACTTGCCTTCAGTGTCCGAGAATATCGCCCCTCCCCCAAGCCCCTGTGTCACGAGACCCCGAAGGTCGGCCTCGCTGACCCTTTCCCAGGTGCTTACGAGAACTGCTTGGAGGCCTGTTTTGCTGTTCATTGGTCGTGAGCGGATAAACTTCTGTCTCCTATCCAAAGGATGGGGACAGTGATGAGACCTGCTTGTCAGTGTCGCGGTTCAGGAGGAGGTGAGTTGGTGCGGGGAGGGCTTTTATTCCCGCGCCTGGCGCTCCGTGAGTGTTCTGGAAGCTTCCTGGGAGCACCAGGGCTCCACTCCCCTTCTGAGCAGACCTGCCACTCGGCAAACGCCTGCCAAGGTTTGGCTCTGGTTCTGATTTTGGGCTTGGGGCAGGCAGAGGAGAGCCCACCCCCCCGACCCGCTGCTCGGTGGGTGAGGGGCTCTCAGATCCACAGCACCAGAGGGAAGACCGCTCTGCTCAGCGGGGGCCTCGAGATGCTCCGGGGACCCTCAGCTCTGGGCTTTGGGGGCATCAGAAGCCACAGAGCTTGCTTGACCAGCTGCTGTAGCCAAACCCACTGGCATTTTTTTTTTTTCCCCTCTGGGAGGCCACCCCAGCTGTTCAGTGCCAGTCAGAGGGGTGGGTGAGGCTGGGGCACGCAGGGTGCCAGGAAACTGGCCGCCACATGCGACATCGGCGAGAGAGTAGGAGCAGGAGGCGGAAAGAGGCAGGTCTCTCCTCCCCGGGTTTGGACTTCCTTCCATCTTGGTTTCAGGTTTTCTGAATGTTGCGGTGCTCTCTTTAGATAAAATATTAAGTATTTAATTCTGCCTGTGACGTGTTGATGATCAGAATCTTCTTGGTGGCCATTGCACGGTTCTAAGCGGTTGACTGATGACGCAGCGTTGAGTCCCCCCCACAATTCCTTCTCACGGGTGAGACCATGGAGGTCCCCCCCCCCCCCCGCCCCGGGGGGTAAGCCTCTTCCCTCAGATCATACGGCTAGTGAACAGTAGAGATGGGATTCTAGCTGGGAACCCAGGTGTTCAAGCTCAGAATCTGAGCTGGTAAGCATTGGGCTTTCCTGCCCTCCAGGTGGAGAGCTGGGGAAGTACAGAAGACAGAGAAGCAGAGGGGAGGGGGAAACCCCCTGGAATGTTCACCTGCCAACATTCTGGCTGCCTTTTCTTATGGCCCTTTTCATCCCCCCTTTACAGTAGCTGCCTCATCAGGCTAGGATTTCTTGAAGACAGGGACTGTGGGATTTTCTTGTTGTGTCCCCAATACTCGTCATGTGGCTAAGCAATGGTATCTTTGACCACTCGGTCCTAGCCATGTTTATTGAGCACCTACTAAGCGCTAAGCATTTGACAAGCACTGCCTCACGGAATCCTCACCACAGTCAGCCTAGGAGAGGAAGCAGTTCCCATTTTACAGAAGGGGATGCTGACGCTAGAGGAGTAATTCAGAAACTTGCTCTTGGAGACCTTGCTGGGAAATGGCTTGATGATCAGGCTTGTCTGGTGCCCTTCACCAGAGGTCAGCAAACTGACCCGCGGGCCATCAGTGAATTTTCTGCGGCCCATGAGCCAAGTATGCTTTTTATATTTTAAAAAGTTGGGGGTGTGTGTGTAAATCTAAAGGATAATATTTTATGAGAGGTGAAAATGCTATGAAATTAACATTTCAGTGTCCCAAAATAAAGTTTCATTGGAACGTGGCCAGGCATGCTCATATGTTCATTTACATAATGCCTGTGCCTGCGGTTGGTGCCAGGAACGTATAGCTCTTTACAGAAAAAATTGTGCCGACCTTTGTTCTTGGCTCTGCACCTTATAAAGACGAGGGGGTATGTTGGAGAGTCGAGGCTGTTTTCGTTGGAAATTGGGAGCATCCTAGCACCCGGCCAACGCGGTCCCCCTGCCCCTTGCTGGCACCGAGGGGAGGGGACTGCGAGGTATGGCATGCCATCCTTACCTTACCTTACATCAGGAGCTCTTGTTTGGTTGGGGAGTCAAAAGGCAGGAGTGAATTAACCATTCAAGGCTGCCCAGCTGCAGATGTCACAAGGCAGGTAGGTGCCCCCCTCCTTATCCCGTTCCCCTCCAAGTGAGTCATCTGATCGGTGGTTCTAGACATGTCTGGAGCCAGAACACCTGGGAATCACTATGTTCTCTAGATAGTATCGCTGCAGAATATTGATAAATTAAATTCCTTTGTGGTTGTGTCACTGTGGTCCCTACAGAAATCAGGGAAATCTAACACATGCGCACAGGTGTTGAATAATAACCATAAAAGATGGCGGATTGTGTCGCATGATGGGCCATTTGAATTTGTCACCTGTATTCCTTTTTGTTTTTGTCAGCAATCTGCTAAAAAAATCGAGGGGAGGACTAAAAGTACCAACCTGGGGGAAAAAAACAATCCAGGGTCATGGTAATTTCCTCATCCTGGAGATGATAGGAATTTTTTATAATGAACTTCTGGTTTTGGAGATGACTGGCTTTCGTGTAGCAGCCAAGAGCAGGGGCTCCCGGTCCTCCCCAGGTGGGTGACAAGTTGCCATTGACATTTGTGGAAGGAGAATGGTTGTTTCAGCTGGCCAGTGACGCTTAGAAAGAGGGGAAGAAGGAAGGGAGTTCCAGATGGGTGGAATGACAAGGGACAAAAAAGGGAGCTGCCTTTTGTGGGCAGGAGTAAGGAGGCTCCTCATGATGTGCAGAGCCTTAGACCATCTCATGTCCATTGGCTGCCAGATGTTTCCCTGTGGCGCGAGGGAGAGGTCATAAAGGTTACCTCGGGGCTGTATTCCGGATGGCCCGTTTCACTAATAGTGCGTGAGCAGCCGTGCCGAGCCAGGCATGATGCTGGGACCCCAGAGTCCTTGCTGAGTTGGGAGAAAAGGTCAAAGACATCACTCTAAGGTTATAAGCTCAGTAGGCGGAAAGCGTTAACGGTAGGCTCCCGGACGCTGCGGAAGAAGGTAGACCAGTTGGCCGCATGGTTCCCTGGCATCTCGGGGACAGTACTGTCCAAATTTTTAGTGGTGAAGATTCAGACTTACGTTTGGAGGAGTGCCTGGCTTCCTGGAGAGGGCTTAAGGGATCCCAGTTAACTGCTTTTTCGCCTAGAGAAGTAAATTGGCCCAGTCCTTTGGAGGAAGGTGGTGTAGAGTTAAATACATAATTACAGAAAGGTGGCTGTCTGGTAACTTGGTAACTGGTCTGACAAGTTTTTCTTTTATTCCCTCCTCCTTGACGAAATTCATTGACCAGTTATTTCCCACCGTGTCACCAGACCTTTGTCAGAATTAAAATCTGTTCTTCGTGACTGAACACCTGAAATGCCCCAGGGGGGTCCCGGGGACCTCAGGTGCTGCTGGGCTTGGAAGCCAGTGACCACGTGGTCACCCTCCTCTCGCCGCACCCCTGTCCCTGATAGACGGTGCTGTTCCCTTTCCCAGCACAGAGTTTCAAAATTGTATCCCCTCTCCTGCTCCCCATTTTTCATCTCTCTCTCAGGCTTGGAGGGTGCCCGTGCTAGCTCAGGCTTAGGGATAAATAATGTTAAATCGGATTAAAAAAACCCAACAACATTGCTTTCCTCTGGGGCCCTATTGTCTGTCATGGGTGGGGCCATATGGGTAGCAGCAGTTGGGCTAATTTCCTCCACTGGACGGAGCACGATCAGATGGCCTGGGGGGCATCTGGTGGATAAAAGCCCATAATCGACAAGTGCCTGGAGGGTTTTGGGTAGAGGGTCCTTTGACCTTTTCAGAACTTTCTTTGCTTCTGATTTGTCTCATCAGGGAGGGTCTTAGATCTTCAATGACCCCAGGCTGCTGTCTAGAGAGGGAGAGTCCTTGAGGGGCTTTTTCTAGAGTGTTTCCAAGTGCTTGCCTGGGAGGAACTGTTCTCTTCAGAAGATCTGATAAGGACAGGGTTTCAAGTGCCGACATCCAAGACATCCAAGCCTAGCACCAGTGTTTCTGGTCAACCACCTGCAACCCTTGTCCCTGGGCCAGTGGGATTCCTGCCACAGGCTATCTTGTTAGTGGTGCGGAGGCTGAAGCTTCTCACTTTTGCAGAGAAACTGCCGGCTATCCCAGCAGGAGATAGGCGAAAGCAAGATAGGCTTTGATCTGAAGCATTCAAGATTTCTCTTCTTTATTGTGGTAAGATACACCTAAGAGTCACTGTTTGTGACATTTGGTACATTCACAGTGCTGTGCAGCCATCACCACTACATACTTCCCATCATGGCACAAGGGAGCTGTGCACATTAGCAGTCACTTCCTGTCCCCCCACCCCTGGAACAACACCCCCCCCCCGCCCGCCCCCGGTCCCCATTAGTCTGCTTTCTATCTCTGGGGGTTGACCTATTCTGGATGTTTCGGTATAAATGAAATCATGTGATACGTGGCTTTTTATGTCTTACTTCTTTCCCTCGACATGGTCTCGTGGTTCTCCCATGTTGTAGCAGGTACCAGGACAGCCCATTTCTCTTTCTTGCTGAGTAATCTTCCCTCGAATGGATCTGTATACAGTCTTGTGTATCTGTTTACCAGTAGATGAACATTTGAGTCGTTTCCATCTGTTTGCTGCAACAGACATTGGTCCACGGTCTTTGGTTTGAACCCTTAACTTTCGGTTCTCTTTGGCGATAAATCTAGGAGTGGGATTGCTGGGTCATTTAGTAATTCTGTTTAGTAGATTGAATCGAGATTTCTTCCTTTCCCTCCCTCCCTCCCTTTCCTTGTTCCCTTCCTTCCTTTGGTCTTATTTTTTAAAAAAATTATTGATTATCAAAGAGGGAGGCACAGATTTGGAAAACCACACAAAATGAATGTATAGCCTAATGGAGTCTAATGGCTACTGCTTCCCTTTGGGCAAGGCTGTGGCTCTGATTATTTTTTCTTTTTTAAAATCTGAAAATTCCATCATGTGGTAAGATGGTACTCATTGGTCTCCGTGTTTTTAGCGTATAACAAACAGGGCACAGACTGAACTTCGTACCGAAACTTTGTGTTCTTTATGAAGGCAACTTCTGCTAAAAAAATTATTTTTATAAGTGAGTGAGGTATGAAGGTTCTTTGCAAAGCACTTTTACAAGGGCAGGAGAAAAACAACAACAACCCAAGGAGTTGATCTTAGGGCTCTTGGTTCTGCAGAAGACAGAGTGGACAAGACCTTGAGACACATTCCGGAGGGAAAACAACAGATGAATCCAAGAAAGGAGAGATGTTCCAAATGGGGATGAATTTGATGAAGAAGAAAAGTTGGAGAATTGTCTTAAAGATGCCCACGTGGGGGCACCTGGGTGGTTCAGTTGGTTAAGTGTCTGCCTTTGACTCGGGTCATGATCCTAGGGCTCTGGGATCGAGTCCTGCGTCGGGCTCCCTGCTCAGTGGGGAGTCCGCTTCTCCCACCCTCCCTCTGCCTTCCACTCCCCCTGCTCGTTCTCTCTTTCTCTCTCTTTATCAAATAACAGTGAGTAAGTATAAAGTGGCATGGGCTGTGTGTCTCATTTTAGAGGACACTAGAGTATTTCTAGAAGGCTTTTCTAGGTTTGGTGATAACCCCGTTTTGCTCACACTGTTCTCCCCTGAATGTCTTACGTCTTTCAACTGCTGCTCCTCCCGGATGGGTGGGTGGGTTTCAGCAAG
Organism: Martes martes; assembly: GCF_963455335.1. NCBI lineage: Eukaryota > Metazoa > Chordata > Mammalia > Carnivora > Mustelidae > Martes > Martes martes. The sequence continues at coordinate 211,417,677 of NC_137888.1, read as the reverse complement.
AGTAGGGATGTTGAGGGTCCGATGTTGAGGGTCCTACCTCTGATGGCGGTGGAGAACCAGCGTGGTGACCTCCAGAGCTGGACTCTGCCTAAGGTAGCCTTACCTGTCACGTGTGGCAAAGCTTAAATGCATTGAAAGTAAACGGAGTGAAATATTTGTTCCTCAGTTACACTCACCACATTCAGACAAGGCAGATGTAGAGCATTTCCAGCATTCCAGAAAGTTCTGTTGGGCAGTGTCCCCCTAGAACATGTTCATCGTTCTAGAACATTTCATTCCATGGTGAAAGGTAGCTCCAGGATTATACAGACCGGAATTTGAGTCCTTCCCTGTCATGCGACCTTGGACAGGTGTATGGCTCTTCTGAGCTTCTGTTTCGTCATCTGAAATGAGAAACTGGTAAAGGGCCCCCATCTCTCATCAGTTTTTTTTTCTCAGTTTTGACCCGATAATCCCCTCTTTGGATAAAAATAATAATCTCATTCCTTTGCTCTTTTTTGATCTTGATTTTTTCCCCTCTTAACTCTGAAATAAAGCATTGAATTGTTTTTCAACCTTTGTATCTCCTTGAGAGTCCGTGGGATAGAGGAAGGAGCGATGTGGGAAAGTTGCACACACACAACGAGGCTATTCTAGGTCCATGTGAGCAAGAAGAGGAACAAGGAAGGGGTAGGTGTGTTGAGTGGGGCATGAGAGTGTCATCAAGAATGAGGAATATGTCAGCTCCTTCCTGGCTTCTCTTCCCTCTTGGGGGAACAGGGAACAGAGTGCTTTTCAGTGTAAGCAGAATAGAAGGGGGGTAACAGAGAGGAAGTAGCCTCCAGATGGGGAAGGGACTGAGGGGGGGGAACCTCAGTCTGATTTTGGTTTTCCCGGCTCAGCACAGAGCCTCTTGGTCAACTCATGATTGCTGGTGATGGGAATCAACTCAGACCAACCTAAACTACAGCTGGCAGGGGGTGGGGATGTGCAGTCTATTGGGAGGAAATGGGGCCTTCTCTTGGAACTTGTATCAGCCAGTTTTTGCTGTGTAACAGGCCATCCTGAACCATAATGGCTTTGCACAGCTGCCATTCTGTGGGTTAACAGGGTGAGTTTTCTGGGCTGGACCCATCTGCCGAGCACAGACACAGGCTAAGCTCTCTCCTGAGTCTGGGATTAGCTGGTGGGATGGCTGGTGGCCGGATGATCTAGCATGGGCTCAGTCACACGGTGGACAGTTGGGCTGGGCTGTCAACTGGGATGCTTTGGTTTTCCTCCCTGTGGCCGCTGACGCCGCAGTAGGCTAGCTGGTACTTGGGTCATGGTCTGTAGCAAGAGATGAATCCCAGGTCTCTGTTGGCTTCGTGTGTGCTGAGTTCCTGTTGGTCAAAGCAGGTCACAGGGCGCAGGCAAGCTGGAAGCTGGAGGGAGGGTAGACTCCACGGGGAGGGGAGGAATTTGGGGTGGTTTTTGCCATCTACCATGGAACTCCTTGGCAGTGCCGTGGCACTCTTGAGACATTTTAGCCGGGACTTAGAGCTTGATCGAACTCCAAAGACTGTGTGTGGTGTAACTGCGAACCTAACATGATTTTCCTGAGCAGTTATTTAATTTCCTGAATTCCAGTGACTGAATAATCCGTTCCTTTCCCAAAACGACTCTTCATGCTCTCTTTATCATTTATTAAATTCAACCAAACACCCATTTGTCTGTGTCTGTTCTTACACCCATACCATGCTGATCTAATTACCATAGATTTCGAGCGTGTTTTATTAATGGTAGACCCAGCATTTCCTGTTGCACTTTTTAAAGGGTTTCTTTTTTCCAGTTGAACCTATGAATCTCCAAATCTGCCTCCTCCAGCCCACATAAAACCCACTGAAATTTTGTTTAAAAACGTTTTATTTAAATCTGTAAATTAATTTGAGAAGGTACACCATAATAGTTTAGTATTTTTCTTTTCCATGCAGGTATGTAATCAATTTCTCCATTTTTTCAGCTCTTTTTGTGTGGTTCTCTTAAAAATATTTATTCTGCGTATTTCTTGCTATGATGATTCCTGTATCGTAGAGTTATTTATTTATTAGAGAGAGAGCGCGCGAGCACAGGCAGAGGGAGAAGCAGGCTTCCCACTGAGTAAGGAACCCAGTGTAGGACTCGATCTCAGGACCCTGGGATCATGACCTGAGCCGAAGGCAGACGCTTAGCCGACTGAGCCACCCAGGCGTCCCGAGATTTATTATTTTTTTTAAAGATTTATTTAAGAGAGGGAGAGAGCATGCGCACGCGGGCACACACAAGCTGGGGGGAGGGACAGAGGGAGAAGGAGAGAATCTTGCAGACCCCTCACTGAGCAGGGAGCCCATGTGGGGGTTGGTCTGACAACCTTGAGATCACGACCTGAGCCAAAATCAAGAGTCAGAGGCTTAAGTGAATGTGCCACCCAGGCACCCCTGTGTGTGGAGTTTTTGTTGTTCATTGTTGCTTCCGTGAATGGGTGCATTTATCCTGAATCCAGATCCTTTTGTGGCATTGATGAGTCAGTTTAAAATTTTTTTGTTCATGGTGTGCAGTTTTACCCTCTACAGATTTTGGTCTTTTTTTTTTTTTTTTTTAATCTGTCTAAGTGTTGTAGCTCTCGCGTAAGTTTTAAATCATCCTCTATGGACTTGGGCTTCACGACTCATATTAAATACTTTAACAAGTGGTATTACCTGACGTGAATGGTTAACAGATGCCCTCAGATAAAATCATCTTCGCTTTCCTGCGGTAAACCCTACTTGGTTGTGAAGAATTATTCTCTTAGCGTAATGTTGAATTCGATTTGCTAGGTTTGCTTTGTTCTGGTTAGTTTTTATTATTTTGGGGGGGATTTTTGCCATCCGTGTTCATGAGTGAAATTGTGTTATGTTTCTGGTCTGTTTGATTTTGCAATCTCTTCATTAGGTTTTATTATCTGATATCCTAGCCACATAATATGAACTAGGCAAATTTCCATTTCAAATATTTTGAAATTATGGCATCAGGACTAACGCTTACTTGAAGAACCGGTTATTTGTTGGAGAAATCATACGGTGCTGTCTGACCTGCTGGGGAAGTAATTCTTTGATAACCTTTGAAAAACTTCATAACTGGATTGTTAGAGAATTCAATTTAAAATTTTTTTTTTTTTAACCTCTGGTGAGATCTTTTTGAGTCAGCTTTTGTGATCTGTGTTTTCTTAGCGATCATTTCATTGAGATTTTTGTATTTAAACATTCTATTGTGCTTGTTGTAATCTTGTTTGTATATTCTCCTTACGTCTATGTGGATTTGCCAGTTTTTTTTTTTTCCTCGCAGGAACGCAGATGTTGACTTTATTTTTCAGTTCTTTCCCCACAATTTATTAGTTACTTAAAGAAATCTTGATTTTTTTTCATTTTTAGATTATTCTGAGCCATGATTTGCCTACCCCGACTCCCCCATCCACTGGTGCTAAGTGTTTAGATGACTCACCAGACACTGAAATCCTTTTTGGAATAAACTGGGGAATGAATGAAGGAAGGAAGGAGGAATTGGATAATGGTCTCTGAATACAATTAAAGCTTTTAAGGCCATGAAGTCAACCCCTGAACGTGGCTTTGGCTGCCCTCCAAGGTTTTGGCTATCTAACGTTCTTGTTTTCGAAAGAGTTTGTGAATATAGTTTTCATTTGTTATTTTTGATAATCATTATCAGGCAGGCTGCTCGTGAGGGCTGACTTACTTTCCGTCGCTTTTTTTTTTTTTTTAAAGATTTTATTTATTTATTTGACAGACAGAGATCATAAGCAGGCAGAGAGGCAGGCAGAGAGAGAGAGAGAGAGAGAGAAGCAGGCTCCCTGCTGAGGAGACAGCCCTATGCGGGGCTTGATCCCAGGACCCTGAGATCATGACCCGACCTCAGGCTTAACCCACTGAGCCACCCAGGCACCCCCTTTCAGTCGCTTTCTATGATTGCTCTGACTTAACCTTCCTAGGCACCCCAGGAGTTATCCTTGCTTCTTTACAGCCTAGTTTAACAGCTGATGCAACGGAGCGTCGCAGGAGGGAAAGTGACTGGCCCAAGGTTGCACGGGTAGCGGGGTAGGGGCCGGGACTGGCATCTAGCCCAAGGTCTGTTTTGATTCTAAACCACGTGCCTTTGTGACTCTGCTACGCGGCCTCTCCAGTTGAGTGAGTTTTAACCACTGGTCATTAGGGGTTTAAAAAAAAAAAAGTTAACTGTTTATTCGAATGGGTCGTCTCAGTCTCCAGTTGACGGGATTAAAAATTTAACTTGTCGTGACCTGTCGAGTTTCTGCGTTTTGTAACTGCATGCGGTCTCTTGGTAGCTGAGCGACTGTTCGATGGCCTTCCACGACGGCTGCTTGGAAGCTGCCAGTGTAGGCAGATTGAGAGTCAGAGCTCACGGCCCGCCGGTCCACCGGAAAAACGCCCCCCGGGGATGGACGTGCACGTGGGGGTGTGGAAATAAAGGCTTCACTTCGCTGGCAGAATCTCTCTGCCCTACAGAGCCGGGAAGGCTTCCTCCTCTCTCTGTTATCCCAGCTGCCCTGCCTCCTGAGACAGCTGGAACTAGTTTTCGCAAAGGCACTTTCTCCTTCCCTCATCATGTGCTTATGGTTTTGTGATGCTGGCTTGGAGGAGCGCGGGCTGGGCCAGCGCTGAACTTGACCTGTGGTCTGCCCCGCTGGTTGGCCCTGGTTGCTATTTCTGGGTCTTGCTCTCAGCGGGAGGATGCTACAAGTCGGTGTGACTTGTTGTGACGTCACGTGGTCCAACCTTTTCCTTTAAAATGGCCCGTGATTCATCTTTATTTTTACGGGGCTGTATCATGTTGGAAGTATTACAGTAGGAGTTTTCTTTTGAAATCTAATAAAGGTTTTAATCGGCCATCTGGAGTCTGTGTTCCTTACACTTTTTTATTGTTCATGACTAAGAGTGGTGTTGGGGTTGGTGGTGGGGGGAGGTGGTGGGGGGTTTGGTGGTTGCTCACATCCGTCCAGAGGGTCAGGTCCATCCTCCAAAACCTCATTTTCTCTGTCTTGGCTGCAGGCGGAGGCCAAGAGCTGAGTGCTGATCCCCAAAGAGTCCTTCTTTGGAGGAGTTCTTTTTTTTTTTTTTTTTTTGACCAAAACCTTTTATTTTTAATAGCTTGTTAGATATGCAACATGCAAATATTTTTAGTGTCACAATTTTATGTCATCAGTTTTATTTACCATAGCACCTTAAACAGGTCAAAAAATTTTTTTAATTAATTATTGAACCCAGTGGATAAGGGCTGATTGTTTTCTAAAGCAATTAACAATGAAAACATTAAGAAAATACATTTTTTTTTTCAAGTAGGCTCCACGCCCGGCATAGAGCTCAGCCTTGGGTTTGAGCTCACAATCTTGAGATTGAGACCTGAGCTTAGATCAAGAGTCAGGCGCCTGGGTGGCTCAGTCCCTTAAGTGTTGGACCCTTGATTTTGGCTCAGGTCATGATCCTGAAATTGAGTCCTGCGTCTGGCTCCCAGCTGGGCAGGGAGCCTGTTAGAGAGTCTCCCTCTCCCTCTGCTACCCCCCACCCCATAAAGAAATACATCTTAAAAAAAAAAGTTGGGTGCTTGCCACCCAGGTACCCCGAAAACATTTGACATTTTTACTCACATCGGTATAGAATAAAAGTCACCGTTTTTCCCCCACATCTTTTCCCCAAACTAATAATATCAGCCTTTTTTGTTTGGGGTCTGGTGGAGGGGATGGGAGGGCATATCCCTGGGGTCTTAACACACCTTTTTCTGGGTCACTTTATAAAGTTGGGCCTCTCCTGATAGGTCTCTCGATCACGAATGCTTGTCTCTTCTATTTTTTTTTTTTTCTCTTTTAAATGCAAGGAGTTTAGGCGGGCGTTTCTCAATCTGAACACTACTGACATTTTGTGCTGAATAATTTTTGCGTTGTGGGCGCTGTCCTGTGCGTGGTGCGGTGGTTAGTGGCATCCTTGGCCCCCACCCACTAGACGCGGGCAGTATTGTCCCCAGGTCGTGACAACCAGAACCCTCCGCAGGCATCGCTGTCACGTGTTCCAGGCTCTAGTGTGAATACATGTGTTCCCTTCGTTCAGCTCAAGAAACAGCACCTTGTGGGTTCCCACGTAAGCCCCTTGATGGGCCGAAGGTCCCAGTCTCTTTCCTCTCCTCCCCCTACCCTCCCACCCAATAACCACTGTCTTTTTTTATTTTTTTTTAAAGATTTTATTTATTTGACAGAGAGAAATCAGAGCTAGGCAGAGAGGCAGACAGAGAGAGGGGGAAGCAGGCTCCCGCTGAGCAGAGAGCCCAACGCGGGGCTCGATCCCAGGACCCTGAGATCATGACCTGAGCCGAAGGCAGAGGCTTAACCCACTGAGCCACCCAGGCGCCCCCAATAACCACTGTCTTGACGCTCCTCCATCACTCCCTTGTGTTGCTGTGTGCAGGAGTCCCCCTTTATCTACGGTTTGGCTTCCTGTGGCAGTGAGCAGATGATCCTGATGGATGTCAAAGGGTCACGCCTGCGTCCTATCACGTAGGCATTTTATCATCTCATCCCATCACGGGGACCAGGAGGATGAGTACCTCACAGTAAGATATTTTGAAAGGGAGCGAGCGAGCACATTCATGTGACTTTCATTACGGCCTCTTGTTGTCACGCTCTCCTTCATTATGGCCGTTGTTCATCTCTGGCTGTGCCTAATTTATACATGCATATAAGAGAAACATAAACTATATAGGTTTGGTATAATCTGCGCTTTCAGGAATCCTGCGGGGATCTCGGAATGTATCCCCCATCGGTAATGGGGTCCGGGGCGGGGTGGTTTGCCATCGATTGCATTGCAAATCCCCGGATTCTGTGGCTTAATCTTGCCCATGAAAAAAAAAAGTTAGGTCTAAAAAGATATGCAATTAAATGCATATTTTTATTTCTTGAGTTATCCGTGCTTGTTTTTGAGGAATACAAGGAAAAGTATCATCTCACCCTGAAACCCCCCCACCCCCAACATGGCTTCTTAATTTTGATGAGAAACCTTTCATAATTGTCTCTGCAAACATATGTCTGTCAGTTGGAATCCTATTACTATATTCAAGAAAATGAGGTTATATGATATCATCTGATGCCTGTGTTGCAATCTGCTGGTTTTTTTTTTTTTCCTCGTGGATCTATTAATACCCTCTCTGTGTAAACGTGAATCTGTATCAGACTTTTAATTCCTCTAAGGTTGTTTCTAGTTTATCATTGGCGTGAGAGAGCAATTCTGAGGTTTAGGTGGTTTACTTCTCTGATTGTTTTCAACTTTTATTTTTGGGTAGTTTTTTTTTTTTTTTGCGTAGTTTTATGGAGATATAATTTACAAACAATAAAAGGCACACATTTGAAGCGAGTGGTGCCAAGAGTTTTGGCAAAAATATACACTTGGTGCTCACTCTGTGTTGGACGCTATTCTTAGAGGTTTATCGATATTGATACCTTTCATCTTCTTGACAACCCAAAGAAGTAGGTGTTGCTCTCGATGGAGAAGTCTTTCTTGATGGAGAAGCTGAGCACACAGAGACTCAGTAGTTTACCCAGGATCACACAGCCAGTACCTTCCTTCTTATTTCTATGCTTTCCGACTTGTAACACCTCTGATGTCTTGGGTGAGTAATGCCTGGAAGCCTCAGTTTCCCTATCTGTAACATGGGCGTTGTTACGGTCAGTTGGTAATGTGAGTGCTGCCCAGCAGTTAATTCCTAACCTGTGGGTTCCCGGCTGGAAGCCTCTTTCAGAAGTGACAGATCTGCTCCCCACCAGCCCCCACTTGGTTCCAACCAAACACCTCCATCAGACTGTCCTTTGAGCATCAGTTTCCCCCAAGATGTTTTCTTCGGGGGCAGTTCCCATGGTCACCCCATTTGGCGGGTTTGAGCTCGGGACTGGCTTGATTCCCTCCAGCAGCCCCTCCTCCAGCCCCGTTTGGGGCTGAGCATTCCATGTGCACCCCGTGAATGTTGGAATGAACTGGCAACTGGACCTTTTCTCAGTCAGGGCAGCGATCCAGGTAGGTCAGGCCTCGGTTCTGTGAGTCGGTATCTGGGAGGTAGCTTAGCAGATGAACTTTGTTTCCTCCTGTTCTGTAGGACTGTTCTCTTGTGATTATGGAGGCTTTGGGGATTCGAAGACCGTGTCTAAGATCCAAAGTCGGAAGGAAATACAGCACAGCCAGGGGCTTCAAAGCTCTGAAATCTGTTTGATCCTCACTGTGAGCTCAGGAGCACACTAATCCCCATGACAACCCTCTGAGGGCCAGAATTTTAGCCTCCCCATTATATAGACAGGGAAACTGAGGCATCAGAGGGTTGCCTGACCAATGTGGTCACGTGATTCAGGCCCCACCTCCCTGCAGTGCGGTGTGGAGCGATCATGAGCCGTGCCTGGTGGCAGCCTTGGCCCCCCTTGATTTCCAGGGAGTCCCTCCCCGGGTGTCCCCATGTGTGCCCCCCACTGCTGGCCGAGTCCCTGTCCGACTTACAGCGCTGCCGCTGGAATCGGGCGGGAAGTGGAGCAGGGAGGTGTTTCGTCAGCTCGGTGAAATCCTGTACAAAAGCGAGCTGAAACCCAGCAGGGCTCTTGTCCTCTCACTTTGTATTGTTTTTCTTTTTAACAGAACAAAGTACGGTTTGCGTAACGGGTGATAGGATCTGAGAGTGGGTATCAAGGGCTCTGCATCTCTGCCGGAGACCAAGCGGTGCCCTGTGGCATGTTAGGTGTGTGCGCGCCGCAAAGGGGCGGACCGGGCCGGTCTCTGATCTGCAGGTCCCTCCGTCACTCAGGTTTGGGATGTCGCATGGAGGCGTGGACCTCTTACTGTAGTTACCGACTCCTGGGGCTCTCCGGGATGGGTTCTTCTGAGTCCTCAGCTGGGCACAGTTAGCTGACAGACGCCTACCTTGCACTCCGCATTCCCAGGAGTCCTTGTTGAGAAAAATGCAAGCGAACGGTGCAGCAGCACTGTCCTCGGGTGGGCGGCTGGAATTTTGGCTTCCCTGGCATTTGACCCTGGCATTTTGGGTAGAGCAAGTCAGGATTGCCCACGTGGACAGAGCAGATATCTGCTGGCCTTGGGTAGGTGTCTCCATCGGCTCAGGCTGCTATAACAAAATACTGTAGGTTGGGTGGCTTAAATAGTGGACATTTATTTCTTCTGGTTCTAGAGGCTGTTAAGTCCAAGTTCAGGGACCTGGTGGATTCTGTTCGTGGCGAGAGCCTGCTTCTTCTTGGGCTGTACGTGGGCTGCCTTCTTGCTTTGCCTTGCCTGGCCTTCCCTTGGGATGTGCTCCTGGAGAGAGCGAGCCCATGTTTTGGCATTCACGCACGTGGTTGCGTATCGCCTTTTTTTTTAAGGATCGCGGAGGAGTATTCCATTGTGTAAGGATACAGTATTTCATATTTACCTGTTCAAGAGCATTTGGGTTGTTTTCCATCTTTGGCTCTTACGCATAAGCCTGCCGCGAACATTTGGGCATGAGCCTTTGTGTGAATGTACGCGTTCACTTCTCCTGGATACAGACCTGGGAGTGGTAGGCTCGCATGGATACGGGTTTAACTTGGAGAAACTGCCAGACTGTTTTCCCAAGTGCTTGTATTCCACATTATGATCCCGCCAGAGACGTAAGAGAGTTTCAGGGGCTCTGTGTCCTTGCCAGTGCTGGGTACTGTCAGTCTCTTTGATACCAGCCATTGTCGCCGGCGTGAACTGACGTCTCATTGTGTTTGATAACCTATGGTGTTGCACATCTTTTCACAGACATACTGGGCACCTCTATATGCTTTCTGGAATGCTTGTTAAAATCCTTTGCCCCCCCCCCCTTTTTCCCCTTGGAGGGGTGGTTTGTTTCATTATTTATATATTTTGCAATCAAGAATGATGTCAGAGGTGTTGTGACTGTTTTCTCCCATTTACTGGCTTAACCCTTTCATTTTTTTGTTTTGTTTTGTTTTTAATAGTGTCTTTTGAAGAGCAGCCAGTTTTTAACAGCGTGATGTTATTAATTTAATTAGCTCCAAGTTGTGGCTTTGAGAATCTTCCCGAAGCTCTAGCCCCAGATAGAGGACATTTGCAGAATTTTATTCTTATTTGTTTGTTTATGAATCACATTTATTTTTAATTTTTTAAAAAAGATTTTATTTATTTGGCAGACAGAGATCACAAGTAGGCAGAGAGGCAGGCAGAGAGAGAGGAGGAAGCAGGCTCCCCGCTGAGCAGAGAGCCTGATGCGGGGCTCGATCCCAGGACCCCGAGATCATGACCTGAGCCGAAGGCAGAGGCTTTAACCCATTGGGCACCCAGCTGCCCGAATCACATTTATTTTTTAAGGCCAGTTTGAGGTCTACAGAAGAATTGGGCAGAAAGTACAAAAAAAAAATTCTCATAGAGTCCCCCACCCTCCCCAACAGAGCGTTCCCTGTTATTCACATCTTGCATTAAAGTGATACAGGTGTACCCCCTCTTTATCCATGGGGGATTTGTTCTAAGACCCCAGCAGGTGGATGGATGCCTGAAACGGCAGAAAGTACTGAACACTGTCTCTACTATGCCTTTTCCCGTACACACGTACTTACAGTAAAGTGTAATTTTGTAAATTCTACACAGTAAGAGATTAACAACAAAATAGAACAGTTGTAACAATATAACAAAATTAAAGTTAAATGAATGTCATCTCTCTCTCAGAACTCTGGCTGCCCTTACTCACCCTTCTTCTTGTGATGATTTAAGATGATAAAATGCCTATGTGATAACATGCCTGTGAGGGGAGTGACATGGGCACTGTGATGTCACGTTAGGCTGCCACGGACTTTCTAATGGTGCAGGAGAGGGTGGGACCACGTGGTTGACCGTGTGGTTGACCATGGGTAACTGAAACCCTGGTTAGCTGGGGGGAAGGGACCTGCTGTACATTTGTTGTAATTGACGAGCCAATATCGATACAGGATTATTAACCAAAGTCCCTAGTTTACGTTCAGATTCACATGTTGTGTGGACATCCTCTGGGTTGTGACATGATGTATAATGCGTGTATCCGGCATCACAGTGGTTTTGCTGCCTGTACGTTCCCTGTGCCCCACCTGTTTCTCCTTCCCTCCTTCCCAGAATGTTATTCCGTGGTGTACTAGCATTTCTCTTTCTGTGTGAGTGTGGAACAAAGATGTTAGGATGGTTTTCCATCTGTAGGTACAAGGAGTCAGAATTTAATAAGTTAAGGACTATCTTTGGAGAATGGGAAGCATATTCATGGTCTAATGACCTTCTCAGGATCTTTCAAGGGGGGAAAAGCTGGAGGTTGAACCTTGCCTTGTTTTTAGACTGTGGACCAGGTTTAAAGTTCGGCAAGGGAGGGCTGCCACCGAAGTTAGGGCTGACTAGTCAGGGGTGATGATCTGATTCTGACGTGCGCTCTCAGGACCATTTGTGAAAAACCTATTTCCAGAAATATTTTAAAGAAGGGAGGAAAACCCTCCTTCCCCTGCCCTCCTCCACAAACCCTCGTTTCCATGATTTGAACATATGAAAACATATTTTGAAATCTTATGCTTAGGTCCTGGTACTTTGATTTGTTGATTTTCTCAGTATCTTTTCCTTCTGACTGTGTCATACCATGGAGCCTTCCCACAGGAAAGTGCATAGAATCTGCATAGTTGAGCAAGTCATTCTAAAGGGAGTCGGACTCAGGTCGAGTAGCAGAACAGGGCTACCTGCTGTTCCCCCATATGTCCTTTTCCAATCGTAACTGCCTTCCTCTCCCCAGAGGTAACACTTTTTTTTTTTTTTATGACTGCCAAGACCATATTTTTAACTAAATGTTGAGCCAACACAGCACTGCATACATTCAAATGGAAAGACAGTATTTTCCTTCCTTTACGGAAGTCTGCAGGTGCGTTTTTACTGTGTTTGTTCTTCTTGTGTATCAGGTCCTGGATCTCTACGAGGGCCCCATGTTAACCGTGACTTCAATCACATTTCAAACACAGAACGTGTGTACATCGTAGAAGGGTGCCCTGGTCTGGGGCCCAGGGACATCCCGAGCAAAGGTGTAAATAGTAAGCCCTCACACGAGCTGGTGAGAATACCAGGATCTGTTTTGTGAAGGTAGTTCAAGAGTTTCCATCAACAGGGTTGTGTCCGCAGACACCACATTATCAAAATGAAAGGTTCAAAGCCAAACAGCTTGGAAGTCAAGTTTGAGGAAACACCTTGTCACTGTGATTAAGGGCTCAGACCAGTTTAAATCTCAACCCTCTGTTAACTGACAACAGCTCTGGGCTGGTTGTTTATTGTTTTGGGATTTAAAAAAAAAAGTTTGTTTTCCCAGCTGTAAAAGGTAAAATACCATCCAAGCCTCCCTGTGGAGTCATCTTAAGGTAATGCGCATAAAACACTGAGCACGGAGTAGGGAGTCGTTTAGAGCTAGGACATCACAGTACAGATCGAGGAGGGTGAGGGGGAGGCAGTGGAACGTCAAGCATGTGGCAAAAACCCCCAGTTGTCTATATTTGTTTGGTTAAGAATAAAAAAAATCACACGCATACATACACTCTCTAGCTTTGGATTACTAAAGAACTTTGTTAAGAGCCAGAATAAATAGATCTTTCAGTAGTTAGGAGGAAAAAAAAAAGATGTTTCACTTTCCTGAGCCGCTCAAGAGTTGCAGGGACTTGCCATCCCTGGTTTGAAAGTGTTGGGTGTCCAGGTGGCAGGTTGGTTCAGCAAACAGCGGGTATGTATGTGCGCACGCGTGTGCGCGTGCCCGTGTCCGCGCGCACGCGTCTGCCTTTGTGCCTGTGCACGTGCCCGTGTCCGCGCACGCGCCTGCCTGTGCGCACGGGCACGTGCCCGCGCCCACCTGGGGCGTCTGTCATTGATGGTGGCAACTGCAGTGCTTGGCTTTAGGGCTTCATTGTGGAAGTTTCTTGAAAAGCTGTGATCGAATAAAACACATGCCAGCAGGTCCCCGGGCACACGGGGAGCTTACTGGGATCTGCGACCTGGCTCTGCCGCTTCCTGACTGTGGGAGGCTGGGCAAGTTATGGAATTCTGCAAAGTCCCTCAGTTTCCTTGTCTGTAAAATGGGGATAGAAACATATCCTAAAGTTGTGAAGATCAAATAAGGTTAAGGCAGGAATGGTGAAAGTTGCGGTTAGTTACACTGTTGCTGTTACTGGAGCTGTGTGGAAGTTACAAATGTATTCATGTTGCCTTTTTTTTTTTTTTTAAAGATTTTATTTATTTATTTGACAGAGAAAGAGAGATCACAACAAGTAGCAGAGAGACAGGCAGACAGAGAGGGGGAAGCAGGCTCCCCGCTGAGCAGAGAGCCCGACACAGGGCTCGATCCCAGGACCCTGAGATCATGACCTGAGCAGAAAGCAGAGGCTTAACCCACTGAGCCACCCAGGGTCGCCTACGTGGCTGCTGTTGTGTCATTCCTTCTGATTTTCATAGTGGAGACATTGAACGTACTGAAAAATGCACAGGTCTTAAGTGGTCGGTTCAGTGGATCTTTTTTTAAAAAAAATTTTTTTTTAAAAAGATTGTATTTATTTATTTGACAGACAGAGATCACAAGCAGGCAGAGAGGCAGGCAGGCGGGGAGTGGGGAGCAGGCTCCCCACTGAGCAGAGAGCCCGATGCGGGGCTCGATCCCAGGACCTGGAGATCATGACCTGAGCCGAAGGCAGAGGCTTAACCCACTGAGCCACCCAGGTGCCCCTGGTTCAGTGGATCTTGACAAATACGCAACTTGTGTGACTGCCGCCAAAACCAAGATGGAACCTGCTGCCATCACCCCCAGCAGTCGTCTGCGTCCCTTCCCAATGAATTCTTCCCATCCCTGCACATTGTTGTTTTATTACGATCATCGTCGTCATTATTGTTTGCTGTTGTTGAGTTTAGTCTTTGGAGAAGAGGAGAGTGGAGCAAGGCATGCTTGATGGTGGGGAGCGGGGCTGGGCAAAGGGTGGGGGTGGCCCAGTGAGGACTTTGTCACTCTGGGCTTGTCATGCCTTTCATGCAAAAATGGGAGACCAAGCCCCAGAGAAGGCCTAAGAAAAGTTTGGTTGGAGAAGTTTTAAGAGCCGTTGGCAGGTTGTGGTAGGTGAGATTCACTGCCATGAGCTGTTAGGATTCAAAGACCGAGAATTTGGTGGAGGTGGGAGAGGGATGTGTGGCGGATTGTGCGGTGGCAGAAATACACACCCCAGACACCCAGTGACTTTGAACTTTATCACGACAGCATGGAGCCTTTTAACCAAGAGTGTTCACAGAAGCAAGCTTTAGGATCAGGAACTCCCCCCCCCCCCCCCACTTCTTTCCTTACTTTCCAGGCTGTGCAGAGTCTGTGAACAATTCTGAGTGTCTGGGATTCAGAAAGCTGGTGCGGCTCTCGGCTCCTGGCTCTCACTCCAAAGGCCGCCCAAGGTCTCGGGCCAGCCAAGGGAGTGAGCTTCCCGCATCCCGAGCCAGGCGGGGAAGCTGGAGGCTTTTAAAGGCCAGAGCTCTGGCTGTAGACACGTGTTCCTTTGGCGTTCACTTTGTTGAAAACACATTCCCTAGATAGTTTCTCTTCTGCACAGACCTCTGGGGCTCTTGGGCATGCTGGAGGGCCGCGCTGGTGAGGAACAACCTGATTTAGTCTCTCGGGGAGGCCGTGAGCTGACATTGGTGGACGGAGGCAGGCCTTGCTGTCAGGCGCTCTGCGTGATTCTCTTCCCGATGCCTCGGTGACTTCATCAGGTGGACGCCATTATCCTTTCCATCTCACAGAGGAAGAAATTGAGGCTTGGACAGAAGTTGGTACCACACCCAAGGGGACCCACCTCCTGCCAAGTTGGCCTACAGCTTTGGCCCCCACTCACAGCCTGACTGGGCCTGGAGCTGGGGCCCTTTCTCCCCTCATCCCTCCAAGCAGCCTTTGAGGCCTGTCCCTCGAACCCCTTAAATGGCCTCAAATCCGTCTTCCTTGTCCAAGCTGCTCGCCAGTTGACTTTTTCTTCCTAGTTCACCAGCTAAGTGCCAGGTACTGTTCTAGGCTCTAAGGATGTGGCCCAGGGCAGCAGAGATGAGTTCCTGACCTTGGGAGGCTGACATTCCCTCAGGGAAAACACAAATACCAGTAATAAGTTGGAAGGCCACTGGGATACCACCTCCCATCGGTCAGGATGGCTACTGTCAAAACACAAGGAAAAAAACCGGTGCTGGTGAGGATGTGGGGAGATGGGAACCCTTGGGCGCTGTTGGTGGGAATGTAAAATGGCGCCGCCGCTGTGGGAAACAGTATGGTGGCTCCTCAAAAGACGAAATGGGATCACCCTGTGAGCCGGCAGTTCCACTTCTGAGTACGTACTCCCAAGAACTGAAAGCAGAGACTGGGAGAGATGTTCATACAGCCATGTCCACGGTGGCGTTATCCACAGTGGCTGAGAGATGAGAGCAACCGAAATGTCCGCCCGCGGCTGAACAGAGAAACGGGATGTGGAATGTATCCCTGACATGGACTATGATTCAGCCTTGAAAAGGAAGGACTTTCCAACACCTGCTACAACACGGATGACCCTTGAGGACAGTGGGCTCAGTGAAAGAAGCCAGACACAAAAGGACAAATACTGTGTTATCCCACCTGTAGGAGGTCCCTAGAGGAGTCCTGTCCACAGAGACCGAGAGGAGCTGGTGGAAGCCAGGGGCTGGGGGCAGGAGATGGGGGAGGATCCGTGCTTCCTGGGAACAGAGGTTCAGTCTGGGAAGATGAGAGGTTCTGGAAACGAATGGTGGGGATGGCTGCACCCCAGTGAATGTGCTTAATGTCCCTGACCTGTCCTTAAAAATGATTAAAATGGCGGGCGCCTGGGTGGCTCAGTGGGTTAAAAGCCTCTGCCTTCGGCTCAGGTCATGGTCCCAGGGTCCTGGGATCGAGCCCCACATCGGGCTCTCTGCTCAGCAGGGAGCCTGCTTCCTCCTCTCTCTCTGCCTGCGTCTCTGCCTACTTGTGATCTCTGTCTGTCAAGTAAATAAACAAACAAATGATCTTAAAAAAAAAAAAGATTAAAATGGCAAATGTTATATATATTTTATCACAGTTAAAAAAAAAAAAAAGACGACTGTAACGACACAGGAGTTTTGTTCCCGTGTGTCATAAAGTCCTTGGCAGGCTGGGAAGTGTCTTGTCCCACTTGCACAGCTGTGTGGCTTTTTCATCTTTTGTGTCTTACCTGCTTGGTGGCTGCAGCAGGGACATTCAGCGCATGGAAGAGTAAGAAGTTTGGGTCTGTTGGGGGAGAGAAAGCGGCTGCTGGTAAGCATGCTCAGGGCAAGGGGGGGCGCTGTCAGGGAAGTGGAGGAGAGGGGTGGGTTCTTGTGTTCCGGCACTCGTGGGCTTGCGGTGGCCAAGAGGCAGCATCTGCCACATTCTGGAACTCTCCCTGCCACTGTGGCCCCAGTGGGCTCTGTTCCAGGTTGGGTTGTGTGTCCCCTGAAAAGAGGTGCTGGAGTCATAACCCTCCAGGACGTCCGAGGGTGGCCTTATTTGGAAATAGATTGTTTATGGAGGTAATCAAGTCACAATGAGGTCATAGAATGAGTGGTATCCTTAAAAGAGGAGGAATGTCAGACACAGAGACAAATACCTACGTACGGAAGATGACAAACTTCCCTCACAGCCCTCAAAGGAGCCTGCTCTGCGGATACCTTGCTGTGGGGCTTCCGGCCTCTAGAACCGTGAGATATTTCTGATGTAGCCAGGAGGCCTGTGGTCCTTTGTTCCAGCGGCCTCAGGACCCCTGTAGGAGGCCCATCTCTAGATAGAAGTGGGTCAAAAGCCTCAAAAGGGTTGATGTGAGGGGGTTTGGAGTTACACTCACAGCCCCTCAAGCTTTTCAATGTGGACTTGAACTCCCATCCACCCTCCAGCTTGTCATTCCCTTATTGCCTTATTCCGGAAGGTTTTTCTCCTCCCACGTGTAGGAAACAGCTATCCATATGTTAGTTATTGTTGCTTTTTAACAAACTGTAGAAATGATCCCTGAAAGTATAGTTTTTGTTGTTGTTTTTTGAATAGTTCTATGCTTTTCACATGCATCTGGGGTTCACTTTTGCCGAGAGGCGAGACTGTGACAAGTAACCCAGTGTGTCGACCTTGGGTGTCGAATGGCCCATGTCACGGACTGGACGTCATATGTATTTCCTTGGTCTCGGGGGAATCTGGCATTGGAACCCCTTACTCTAAACCATCAATCTTTGGATTTCTTCTTGGCTTCATGTCACAACTAAAATGATCGTAAAATGATCATAAAAGACCTCCCACGTAATTCTCCCTTTCTAGCTTTTGAGAGCACCCCAGTTTTGTTTGTTCTTCTTGTAATGTAGAAAATGTAACCAAACTTCAGGAAAGAAAGAGGAGGGGAAGAAAAAGAAAAGAAAAAACAAACCAGACTTGGAAGCTCTGTGTGGGTTTTATTGTGGGACGATAAGTCTATAAACTGATCTGGAGAGAAGTGGCATCTTGACAATATTTCCTTGTATCCTTCCACTTTTCCAAGGGTTCCTTTGTCTTCTTAGACATGTCTTATGATTCTTCTTCAGACAGAATGTGAGTCTTATGAGCCCCATTCTCAGGCTGACTGGCTTTCTCTCTGTCTCTCCATCGCTCCGTTAACCATCCATCTAACTCTCCGTCTGTCCCTCCATCTACCTGTTTATCTGTCCATCCATTCACTCATCCGTCTGTCTGTCTATCTCATCTCTTCATCCATTCATCCATCTACCCACTCACTCACCTACCCATTATCTGCGCATTCTCTTTATTTCCTACCCATTCTTTTATGGACCCATCCATCTGGGTACCTTTTCATCCACCTGTTTATCTGTTTGTCTGTCTGTCTAACGAGGGAGAGATTTTGAAAAAGCATGAAATGAGGTAATTTTCCAGAAGAAGGGACTGGGATCGCGTGTTCTCTGTTCACCGCTCCTTCATTAAATACAACTCCAAAGCCATGGAGTTGATTTCCTTTGATTTTCCAACTCTGTAATCATAGCACCTGCAGATAATGACGATTTGCAGCGCTTTGCCAATCATTATGCCAGTCACACGGCAGGCACTTTGAGAACAGCATTAAATGACAGAGTTGCACGTGATCAGCCGGGCTCCCTCCTCATTGGACTGGAACGCTTCAATTGTTTTACTGCAGAGGATAATTATATAATTGTTAAGACTCTTGACCTTCCTGTTTTTAGCCTCTTTTAGTAAATGGGGTGTGATCGTGACCTTTTGACTGTCTCATGTATCCAAGAGGCACGACTGGCGTTTGTCTGTTTATCAGGACGGCAAATTCAATGTGTTGAGCTGTTAAGCAGTTAAAATCGCCTTGAAGCCCCCAGCCTGGTTTCCAAGCAGGGTGGAGTGTTGGTTTGTTCCCTCCTGCTGGTTGGTTGTCACCTCCTTCATTCTGGAGCACCTTTTCCCTGGAGGGTCATGCCCACGGTGGGCATCAGACCTGGGAACTCTTGGGACCCTCGTGTCTTCTGCAGGGGTTAGGGTAGGTCTCAGAAACTGCCCTGCATAATGGTAACCAGAGAGAGGCTGACTTTGTGAGCAGGACCCACTGGGGACCCACAGGATGTGTTTCTTGGGCCCTGAGAGGGACCCCAGGTTTGGGACAGTCTCATCCAGGTTTGCTGGGGTTTGCTTTTCTAGGTGATGCCACCCTCATTCCTCTGTTGAAATAGACCCTTAGAGTGAACCTGTGGGTCTCAGACTACCTCCTTCCAGGTACGATAAGAAACAGAAAACACCTTCCAGAGCACAATGTTAAATAGTGGCAGCACAGGTCGGTTTTCAGGGATAATAACTCCAAAGCCCAACCGAAATGATCGTGTGGTCACTGGGGTCTTCATGGAGGCGGGGCTGCGTTCCAGTCCGTGACCCTGCGGGACTCAGTGCGGACACTGTTGTGTAACTGACCAGAGTGTGCAAAGTACCTGCGTGTCCTCTGGGTGTGGAGGGGAGCTCAGCATCCCGAATTGGGTTCTGAGCCGGCTAGAGTGGGTACGGAGCCCTGACATGCTCTGGAGAACGCACGTCCGCTTCAGGCAGACACGCAAGTGCCCGCCCCATGACGACAACTCAGCCCCTTCACGTCGCTGCTCCCTTTGTCCCAGACAGGCTGTGCGCCTTCTTTGATTTTCTGACCTTCCCCATTGCTGCTTGTTCCCTGGCCTTCTGATCTCTCACCCCAAGCCTGGGGAGCATAAAGGCGAGGCGTATATGCTGGAATACCCAGGCCGTTCTAACAGCGTCCGTGTTTACCCCCTCAAGTGTCGAAGGCACAGGGGATGTGATGGCTGGCGTCGAGGGGAAGGGCTTCCCGGGGCCCTGCGGCCAGCGCTCCTTCTCTCATTGGTTTCCAAGGTAAGATTGGAACTGTTTACTGAAGGAAATTAGTGTAATAAGTCTCCTCTGGCATATATTTCCAGTGTCCAAGTAGACCTGCTGAGGTATTGCTCAAGAGTAGTAGAAGGGGGGGGTGGTGGGAGGGGCGGGAGGCATGCGTCATGTCCGCCTGAGGCGTATTTATCCGCATTTTTGCAATATGGAAACCTGTTTGGAATGTGGGTGTATGGGGGAAAATCTGGGCTGGTTTCTAGGATTTATCTCTTCTTTGGGCATTGAAAAAAATTTTTTTTTAATTTTGAAGATTTTATTTATTTGAGAGAGAGAGCGAGCATGAGAGAGAGAGCACCGGCAGGTAGGGAGGGGCAGAGGGAGAGGGAGAAGCAGACTCCCCACTGAGCAAGGAGCCGGATAACGGGGTCGATCCCAGGACCCTGTGGTCATGACCTGAGCTGAAGGCAGACGCTTAACTGACTGAGCCACCCAGGCGCCCCAAAATTGTTTTTTAATTTCAATTTTTTTTTCTTTTAATGTCATAGCCAGGGAAGACTTTTCTCCTGAATTTGTGTCAAAGTTAGGGAAGTTAGAGATGTTTTGATCTTGGCTTTGACACAGTTGAGAGGGGGATCTTCTCATGCCGGGCAGAGTTTCTCTGCCTCTGCACTTTGGGTGTTCAAGGCCGGCCCGTTCTCTGTGTGGCGGGGCCTGTCCCGCACCCTTTGGGGTGCTGAGCCACATCCCTGGCCTCCACTGTCCCTCCCTAGGGTTTTGACAACCATAATTTCTGCAGACGTGGGCTGAGGGGGAGCGGGCAGAACCATCCCCTGTTTGAGAACCACTGGACGGGGACCATGACATCTGGTGGAGGGAGGACACTCCAGAGTTTTCTCCTTTTCATGGCAAAATGGAAACGCGGAGCCAGCAGCTGTCAGCCACGTGTGAGTAGAATCAGTGGTTTGGCATCACAGTGCTGCCTCCTGACGGAAACCACATCTCCACCCCGGGGGGACCAAAGAATCCGAGGAAATGTGATTACAGTCCCCGGCGGGTGGGTTTATGGGTTTCCCGGGTGCCATGCTTGGGAGGAGAGGACCAGGCCGTGGGGAGCAGCACAGACAGGTTACCACCCTCTTGGATGCCATCTGTTAAACACCTGGTCCGTCACATTGTAGACTGGAAAAGCACAGGGCGCAATGCAGATTGGTTTGGTTGGACGAAGAGCCACGGGAGGGGACGTTCAGCATTTCCCCCCCAGGGTGCTGCTTCGCACACAGTAGGGCAGAATGAAAAAGGAATCACCTTACGCCTCTGATGGCAACTGGCCCACAGCGACATCTCGCTGTGGCCCGGCCACTCACTAGCTGTGTGACCACAGGCAGGTTGCTTAACCTCTCTGTGCCTTGGTTTTCTCATCTGTGAAATGGGGATGATAGTAGTGCCTGAGGTTGTTGAGAGGAGTAGGTGACATGGTTAGAAAGGTCCTTGGCGTGCAGGAAAGCCCCGTCTAGGTGTCAGGCAGCACGTGGGGACAGACTCTCCTTTCCTCTGCTACCTTGGTGGTGTGTCGCCTCTCTCCACGTCAGCTGTGACCTCCGCACCCCCCACCCCTGGCCCCTGCAGCTTCTCCTGCTGTTGGTCAGCCGGCCAGCTTAGAGACAAGTGCAGCCTGCCTGTTGAACGGAGTCTGGAGTCTTCTCTCTGTGCAGTCCCTGTGCGTCTGTGAGAAGGTCCTGGGGTTTATTTGTGCAGAAGCCCCCCACGGCCGGTGAGCCAGGACCATCTCCGCTTTCAGACACGAGCCTCATCAAAACACCCTCCGCTATATTTAACCACAGTGTGCCTCCTCGGGACCACACGTCTTTGGGCTCCTTTGCCCCATGCAGGGTACTGGCTGAGACCTTCGTCCTCTGGTGGCGACAGTGTCTTTCTTTGTGCATTCTTGCTCCTCTGGTCGAGATGTGGCTTGGTCGCCTGGAGTGGGGCCGTCGGCAAGGCTCCTGGGCTTCACGGAGGCTCCTTGTCCCCACAGCAGAAGACTTGGCTGTACACTCTGGCTGCCCGGCACCTTTGAGCTGCCCATGAATGGGTTTTCAGAGCTTCTCTTGTTTACTTCACTGCACGCCTCTCTGTGGGCTCTTGTGAAATCATTGGGAGAGGAAAAGCCAAGTGGAAAACAGCCCTGCTCGGTGTCAGGGCTTGAGGGTGATGGGGAGAGACTGAAATGGAGATTTGCATGAACTGGTTTGCACATGTTACAAGATTTTATCTGTGTGTGTGTGTGTGTGTGTGTGTGTGTGTGTGTGTGTGTGTGTGTCTGCTCTGGTGGTTCAGAGAAGGGAAATAGTGAACTCTGGGTCTAAAGAAGGACGAGGATAGATAACAGACATAGCAGATTAAGGGCCCTGGAGCCCCCGGGAACATCCCAAAGCCATTATTTATTAGGCACCATTCACCAGATATAGGACCCTCCTAACCATCAGAAGAGGTAGGATTTGAACCTGAAGTCTGGCTTCAGAAATCCAGCCTTTCCCGCTCTACTCTGCCTTAATGGGGGAAGGGACCTTTTGTACTGGGCTTTGAAGGTTGAATAGGAGTTCGATGAAGAAGAAACACATTCTGTACTGACTTTGGTCTCCTGTTCCTCCTAGAATTGGCCAGAGGCAAATACCTTGGAGGCCATAATTGGGTGACTGGGGTGACCAACTCACCCTGGCTTTCTGAGGACTTTCTCAGTTTTAGGAAGCCCTGTTTCCTGGGAAACCCACCAGTCCCAGGCAAACTGGAACTTTCGGTCTCCCTAGGTTTCACCCAGCAGCAGAATTTTACACCAGAGCCTGGACACCCACTGAATTCCCTTTAACGCATCCCCAGGCTCCCTTATTTCTTCCTGCTGAGGTTGTTTCCCTCGAGCCTTCCATTTCTTGGTTTGGGTGAGAGTGAAACGAGGTAATTAATGCTTGCAATGAGCTAAGCCAAGTGCGGGGCACCCGGCAACCCGTTTTGGTTTTAGCTGTTGCAGTTTTAGCCCTCTTTGCCCTCTTTGTCTGCATCGGAGTAGGCACCCCGTCCCGGAAGCCGGTGGGCTTCCTTGTACCCTCTTCTGAGGGAGCATAGTCACTCCAGCCTGGCCCTCCCCAAGGACGTGCTTCCCAAGAGCCAAGTGTGGGCATAGTCCCCATCAGTTCGGGAAGCCACATGGCATGCTGGAGTTCTGGGGCAGCGTGGGAGTGTCGAGTGTCGGGTCTTAGCAGAGTAAGTAGGAAACAGGTTCAGGGTTAGATTCAGGGCCAAGGCAACTGAAGGTCATCAGAGGCCGGGCATCTGTGTTCCGGCTGCAGCCCTGAGGGTCAGGCTGCACCAGATGTTAGTTGAGTCCCTTTTCCTTCCAGCTGCTGCTACCATCTTTCCGTTACCTTGCTACTGTCCGCTGAGCACCGGTTACCCCACTTGTTCATTTTTATTTATTTATCAAGATTTTATTTATTTATTTTAGAGAGAGAGTGGGAGCGCGGGGAGGGGCTGCAGGAGATAGCAAACGTCAAGCAGACTCCCTGCTGAGCGTGCAACCTGATGCGCCCTCCCCCCAAATTTCACAGAGACCCTAAGCTCACAGCCTGAGCCGAAATCAAGAGTCGCCACGCAGGCGCCCCAGCCCTGCTCATCTGTTGTGGACGCCGGCCCAGACACTAGCCCACCCTGGACTCTGATACAGCCTTCTGCAGGAAAATGAGAGCCATGAATATTCATGGGGTGCCGAGGATGTGCCAGGCACAAGGCTGAGCGTCCCCCACCACGTTCCCTTAAAATGCGGCCGTGGGCTGCGGGAACCTGTTCCTGTTTTCATCAGAATTCCCAACCAGGCTGGGTCTTGTGGTTTGGACATGTCCTAGAAGGAAGATAGGGAAGCAGAAATGGGGAGCGTTATCGGGATAGGAGGCTCAGTATTTTGGGGGGGTTCGCTGACGCTCGGAGTCCCAGTGAAGTGCGAGCGGAGAAAGGGGGATTGTGCGAGCAGATGTGGGTTGTGGTGGCGGCAGCTGCCTGCTTTGCCTGCATGGAGAATCTGGGAGATTATTGTGGTGGTTCGGTTTCCCCCAGATTTAGACAGTGACACTAGAGGACAAATACGAGGACCCATGACCTTCCCCGTGTCCTCGTTGGAAGCATCTGACACTGCCCAAGAGGCCTGGGCATGCCTGAGCTCAATGGTGTTCACGTTAACATGCCTGGCCTGGAGTCCCATAGTCCTGGGTTCGAATTCTGCCTTTCCTGCTTCCTTGCTGTGTGACCTTGGGATTCACTTAACATCTCTGTTTCCTTCTGTACAACTGGGGGAGATGATTGGATCTGCCTCGTATGGGTGCTGAGTGGGTTACACGGGGCAGTGTCCACAGATCCCCCAACACGGAGCTGGACCCTGTTATTTGTCCTTCAGCTCTAGTAATGGGGGGTTGAAAACCCCCCAGCTTTGGCCCATCTGTAGAGAAGGTCATTTTTTTTTTTTTAAATCCTGGGTAGGCTCAGTAGGGAGGAATGAAGACCTCAAGCCAGGTTAGCGAGACCTGGCTCTGTGACCTTGGGGAGGCTTTTAACTTTTAACTTGAGTGCTGGCGACTAGTTCCCTCTGGTCGGGCAGCAGTGGCCCAGGTGTCTTGAGGTCTCTGTTGCCTCTAACTCCTTGGTTCGTGTTCTCTAAACGTTCACGGAGGGTGGCACAGGCAAAACATGACCCAGACCCTGCTTTCTCAGGCACTGCGGTGGACCTGAGTGAAAGGCCCTTGGAAGAAAGGAGTTCAGGACCAGCAGAGGGAAGGAGGTCACTGCTTCCCTCCCTTCTGGGTGGCGGGTAGGGGAGTGTTTCCCCTTCTGCCTGGTTTGCTTCTTACACTGAATTCCCCCTCTTTGGAATTATACGTACTTTGATTACAAAGAGAAAACACTGTCATCGGGTTGATATCCTTGAAAGGAGCTGATTTATATCCCGTTTGGCTGGGCTGTTATTAGCCGACTGGCTTGGGTTCTAGAAAGTTCAAGAGCGTATGTCCTATGTATCAGCCATTGTTCCTTAAAAAAACCCACATTCACAGGCACCTCTTCTAGAATGACTTCTCAGGCTTACACAATTCTCTGTTCTTTTTTTTTTTTTTTTAGATTTTATTTATTTATTTACAGACAGAGATCACAAGTAGGCAGAGAGGCAGGCAGAGAGAGAGGGGAGGAAGCAGGCTCCCCGCCGAGCAGAGAGCCCGATATGGGCTCGATCCCAGGACCCTGAGATCATGACCTGAGCCGAAGGCAGAGGCTTTAACCCACTGAGCCACCCAGGCGCCCCAGAATTCTCTGTTCTTGGTCCCATTTTAACTCCTAGGTTTTTCCTGTAACTAGGACCATTGGAGACTTTTACTTTTGTAGTAGGATATATGACAGTGGCATCCTCTGTTTATCGAGGACTTCTGATTTTCTAGGACCTGGGTTAGTCACTCTCTGTGCGTCAGCATGTTTAATCTTCTAACCAGCTGTTATGTAGGGATTGTTATTCATTAACCCCTGTTTACAGATGGGGAAACTGAGGCCCAAGGATGTTGGCTCACTTGCCTGATGTCACATAAGGGCAGAGTTGGTCATTGACCTTGGGTCTGCCCGACCTCGCAGTCTGAGCTCTGAGCTGCTCTGGTTCTGTCCTGCTCCACGTGGATTGGGAGACGCATGAGACCCCCTGTGTCCCTACAGCCCAGCCCAAGCCCAACCAGGGAAGGAGTGTGTGTGGCTTGGCTGGGGGTCCTGTGATCATCACAGTCCCACCTGTTGTGTTGGTGATCGTGGGCAGAAAGGCAGCACTTGCAGATCCTCGCAGGGAAGTGGAAGGAATTTACTGGAATGCAGGAGGTATTGGCAGAAAGTCAGAATTAAGAATCCTGAATTTGAAGACTCTATAATGTGAGCATTAAAAGTTCTAATTCTGGGGGTGCCTGGGTGGCTCAGTCATTAAGCGTCTGCCTTCGGCTCAGGTCATGCATGATCCCAGGGTCCTGGGATGGAGCCCCACATCGGGCTCCCTGCTCAGTGGGAAGCCTGCTTCTCCCTCTCCCACTCCCCCTGCTTGTTTTCCGTCTCTCACTGTGTCTCTCTCCGTCAAATAAATGAATAAAATCTTAAAAAAAAAAAAAAAAGTTCTAGCTCTGGAGCCAGACTGTCTGGGTTCAAATTCTGCCTCCATCCACCATGCCCTTGATGAGTGACCCTGAGCAAACTTCTGTTTCCTTCTTTATAAAATAAGGATAATTTTGTACCTGCGGTGTTTAGCCGGAGGATGCAGACCTCTTACTACAATGCCTGGCATGGGGCTGGCTACCGTTAGTGCTCCTTGAGTATGTGTGTATGTGTGTAAAATATACATAATGTGAAATTCATCATTTCAGCCATTTTTAAGTGCCCAGTTCAGTGGCATTAAGTACATTCATATTGTTGTGCAGTCATCCCCATGTCTGTTTCTAGAACTTTCCATCTCCTCCAATGGAGACTCTGTCCCCATGAAGCATGGGCTCCCCACCCCCTGCCCCTGCCTGGGCTCCCACCATCTCCTCTCTGTCTCTGTGAATAGGACTTCTCTGGGGACCTCCTGGGAGTGGGGTCCTGCGGGATGTGTCCTTCTGGGTCTGGCTCTTCTCACTGAGCTTAGTGTCCTGGGGCCCCTCCACAGCATGGCAGGGGTCAGATTTCCTTCCTTTGTATAGCTGAATAATATTCCAGTGTATGGATGGGTCCCAGTGTGTTTATCCATTTATCTATCAGTGGTGAGTCTTGGGTTTTCTTTCTTTCTTTTTAAAGATTTATTTATTTATTTTAGAGAGCAAGAGGGAGAGGGAGAGAGAATCTCAAGGAGATTCCTTGAGGCGTGCGGAGCTGGACCTGGGGCTCCGAGCTCGTGACCCCGAGGTCGTGCCCTGAGCTGAAACCAAGAGTCAGATGCTCAACCAAAAGCCCCCCAGGCGCCCAGATCCTGTTTTTTTTTTTTTTTTAAAGATTTTATTTATTTGACAGAGATCACAAGTAGGCAGAGAGGCAGACAGAGAGAGAGAGAGGGAAGCAGGCTCCCCGCTGAGCAGAGAGCCCGATGCGGGACTCGATCCCAGGACCCTGAGATCATGACCTGAGCCGAAGGCAGCGGCTTAACCCACTGAGCCACCCAGGCGCCCCAGATCCTGGGTTTTAAAAGCCACCTTCACGCTGACATTTTGTGCATGTGTGCCCTGGTCACGGACAGCGAATAGGTTTCCCATCACATGTATGTACAGTACGAAGCCTGGTTTTCCATCTCCGGACTGGGTGTGTCTTCCGTCGAGCCTGTCATGAGAAATGAGAAAATCCAACCCGCTTCACACATGGTTGTCGAGATGGAATGAAACAAGGCATGTGGCATTGCTCTGAACAAGTCAGACAAATAGACCTGCGAGGGTGTACTCCTTCCCCCTCGCACGGCGGCTCTGACTATTTAACTTGCTGTTTGACTTCTTCTGTTTCAGAGTCTATCCCTGCTGCATTTGGCTTGTCGATGGTGTTGCTTTCTTTGTGACTGCCCTCAGCAGCCCATGCATGGGGCTGTGGATTACCCACCTTGAAAGGTGTGCAAATCCTTTGCTTCTGAAATCAGCCTCTCTGAGACTGTCTTTGTCTTGGTCCCTTAAGACCCCATAAAGGAGGACGGACCCTAAGCATTGCCCGGTGAGGGAAACAAAAAGGAGAACGGACTTAAGTTTAATACTAACTAACTCTTTGCAGGTTTCACGGAGGGTAGGTTCTTGCAGGGCGCTGTAGTGGTTTAAGGAATCCTCAGCGTTGTTCCAAGCCTCACTTTTACTGAAATGGAGCTGGGAAAGGAAAGGACCCTCACTGCTGGCTTGGGGCTCCTCTGTGCTTCAGGAGTTCTTGGAGGGTCCAGGGCTGGTGGGGGCTGGCAGAGAGGGGCACAGAAGAAGACGGAAGCTTTTTTCTGGCTCTGCCTGTCCACATGCTGATGTGATGAGGGCAGTGGCAACGGAACAAGGTCTGGCACATGGTAGATCCTCAGCTAAACGCCGACAGGTGGATAATGCAGTGGATTGCGCATGCGTGGTCCGGTTAACGGGGTGGATTGCGCATGCGTGGGCCGGTTAACGCGGTGGATTGCGCGTGCGTGTGCGGGTTAATTTGGCGGATTGCGCATGCGTGGTCCGGTTAACGCGGTGGATTGCGCGTGCATGCGCAGGTTGAGAGCAGAGCTGGAGATGCGAGACACGGGTTGTGGGGACTCTAGAAACTGAGGTGTGACTGGGGGGTGGGGGGTGGGGTGGGGTGCTGGAGCCTCTGCAGCCGTACCTAATGCTGGATGGACAGACTTCAGGATTTCAGCTCCATTCACTTTTCTGATTTCCTTCTGTCTTTGCCCCAGGTCACGCTCTAAGGCAGTGGTTCGCACTGGACAGTGACTCTAGGGATATCTGGGGCCATTTGTGGTTGTCATGACTGGAGGAGGGAGGGCGCTACTGGCATCTAGAGGGTGGAGGCCAGGGAGGCGGCTCAGCATCCTCCCTCACTCAGGGCACCCCCTCCCCCCCCCACCCCCATGACTGAGAATGCTTCGGCTTCTGATGTCCGCTTGTGCTGAGGTCGAGAAACCCTGGTCCAAGACAGCAGTGATGGTGGACTTGTCAGCCCCAGGTTGGCCCCAGATCTCCCAAATCTGTGACTTGGGAAAGCTCCGCAGAGTTCCCAGGTGTGCGATTGGCAAGGAAGGAGACCCTGGCAGGTGGTCGTGTCCTGCCTCAGACACACCAGTACTCCCTGCAAAGGTCTGTTCGGCAGAAGACGTGTTTGGTGCCTCTTGCCCATGGTATCTCTCCTGATAAGCTTTGCGGATTGTTCCGGATCGCGTTGATGGGGGGCAGCTTCGCCCTCTGTGGCTCCTGGCCAGGTAGTGCTCTGTCGGTGGGAGAGGCGGCAGCTGCCCAGCTCGTTACTCGGCTCCTGTGCAAACGTGATTGTGTATGCTTCGGTTCAGAGGGTCACTGGATTGTGTGCTTTCCTTTTGTTGTTAGTCAATTTAATTTGTTACTAATAATAAAATCCGGAACTTACCTGGCCCTGAAGCCCCGGGTCATTGAGAAAGCTTGGTGGCATGCCGTCCTTTTTAGAGGCTGGCTTTGGAAAAAGCAGAGGGTGGAGTAAAATTGTCCCCTGTTCCAGGACAGGAATATTTCCTGAAAACTGAATTTGCTTTATTGCTGACTAAACCAACAACTCGATCCCAAGGAGTCAATTTCTCTAGAATTATCTGGTTGTATCAAGGACCGATTGAGGTCTCCAGATAGGGGCACAAAATCTAAGGCGGCACCAAAAACATTCAGTAATTTAATGCTGTCTTAAAAAATCAAATTTAAAGCCAAAATATTTACAAAGAATAACATCTCAGAATTAAAAAAATTTTTTTTTTTTTGAGAGAGTGTGCACACATGTGCATGAGCTGGGGAGGACAGGCAGAGGCAGAAGGAGAGGGTGAGAAAATCCTAAGCGGGCTCCATGCTGATTGTGGGGCCCGATGTGGGGCTCCAGCTCACGACCTTGAGATCACAGCCTGAGCTGAAATTAAGAGTCTGACGCTTAACCAGCTGAGCCACCCAGGCACTCCAAAACTTCAAAATTGTAAATAAAAATGGGATCTGACCCTACTCATCTCCCCCCAGTCTTGCTCCTGTTGAATCTTGGTTTTAATTTTGGTATTTGGTGCACCAAATTAATTTTTGGCCTTAATTTTGGTTTTTAAAAATACTGTTAATCTTGATTTTTTGGCCTTAATTTTGATTTTTAAAAATACTGTTTGTCCTGATGACTGTGGGCTTCGGTACCCTGTTACATTTGTGCCTGAGGTGAGTGCCTCATTTGCCCTACCCCAGTCCCAGCCTGGGAGGCTGGGTCATTTTCTCGGATCGTTCTATAGATGGGGAAACTGATGCTCATGGAGGCTGGGTTTCTGTCCTGGGGTCAGAGCCGGCAAGCTGGGGCAGGGACTTAAGCCTGAGCAGTCGGACTCCAGAATCCAAACTTTTCTGGCTTTTACCTTCTTTTTGACTTCCTAACTTTGTGTTTCGCTAGGCGAGGGTTTCTCCTGCTTCTTTACAGGGAGGAGACACCCCTCTTTCTTTCTGGCTTTTATCTTGAATTAAATCATGGCAACATGGATTTGCAGCAGCTTGTCACTTAAGTGCTCAAACCGTCAGATTATTACCTGTGTCTTTTTTTTTCTTTTACTTAAAATTGTTTTATCATGGTGAAATATGTATGATGTAAAATTTACCATCTAAACCACTGTTAAGTGCACAGCTCACTGGTGTTCAGCACACTCACACTGTTGTGCAACTATCCCCACCATCCATCTCCAGAACTTTCCATCTCCCCAGACTCTGTCTCCATGAAGCACAGACTCCCTCTTCCCTCCCCCACTCCACCCCCTCCCCGACCCCTGGCTCCCACCATCTACCTTCTGCCTCTGTGGATGGGGCTTCTTTGGGGACCTCCTGGGAGTGGGGTCCTGCAGTGTCTGTCCTTCTGTGTCTGGCTTCTGTCACCAAGCATAATGTCCCTAAGGTTCATCCATATTATAGCAGGTGTCAGAATGTCCTTCCTTTTTAGGATTGGATAATACTCCAGTGTGTGCATGTTTTTGTGTGTTTACTTATACATTTATATTTATATCTGTCTAATCACATGTGGTTTATCTATTCAACCAATTTTTTTAAAAAGATTTTATTTATTTATTTGACAGAGAGAGATCACAAGTAGGCAGAGAGGCAGGCAGAGAGAGAGGAGGAAGCAGGCTCCCCACTGAGCAGAGAGCCCGACTCGGGGCTCGATCCCAGGACCCTGGGGTCATGACCTGAGCCAAAGGCAGAGGCTTAACCCACTGAGCCACCCAGGTGCCCCTCTCCCTTAACAGCATTTCTTGGAAGTCATCTGCATCTTTTTCTTTTGTGGCCCCGTCATTTGGAAGGGACTTGTCTGGTCAGCAAGCAGTGGACATTTCCAACCCTTTGTCGTTAGAAATGGTGAAGCAGTCGGCTGTCCTCGTACTTGAAACGGCACAGAATTTTTCTCGAGGCGGTGCCTTCCGGAGTGCCGAGGGCATCCTAGCCCTTGCTCTTGAACCGAGGGAGGGTGGGTGAGGTAGTATTCGAAGAGGGGGCGATGCAGAACGTTCTGTATTTGAGCTTGTACGTTATTCACACGTTATTTTTATCCTCAAACCCACGTGGATCTTCTGTGGGGTAAAACACACAACTTTTACAGACTGGATCTTGACACTTGGTGTACATTGAAGAGCAGAAGCTGGAGGTTTCAGGTAAATGTCTGGTTCCTTTGGGCTGTCGGGGTGGGGAGGAGGTGTGAGTTATATAGTCATTGCTCCCTGCGCGGTGTACTTGGAGCAACCGAGTCCTCGTTATTATCCAGGGGACGCCCCGGCACAGGTGGGTTTGCGGGCACCCCCAGGTGTGGGCCGTTACCCTCAGCGCTCCGCCTGGTCTCACCTGTCCCCGAGGTTGTACCCTTAGCCTTGCTTGCATGCTCCGTTGGAAGATTCCAGCGCAGACACGATGGCGAACAGTAGAACCCCATAAACCAGGTTTGCTTCGGTGCGGTCCTGTTGCTAAGGAACACTGGGCAAGCTGCACTCAGAAAACCGCAGCTGAACCCAGCCGCGGGGGCTCCACGCATGCGTGCTCACGTCTCTGGCATCAGCTGGCTCCTCCAGGCCCTCATGGGTGGCAGGTGGCATCAGCCCCACGCCCAGCCAGTCACCTACGAGGCCTCGGTCTTGCTGCCTCTGGGCTTAGGGCAGGCCCCGTGTTCACTGTGGCTGGGCAGAGAGCTCCCAGCCCGGGCATGTGAGGACGTTCTTAAAAGCTGGAGCCACTGTTTTATAGCTTTTACTCTTTGCTGGCTGCTGGTGTGGGACAGTGGATAAAAAACACAGGGTCCGGCTCTCATGCAGCCCATTCTCAGTGGCCCTGGTGCTCGGGAAACACATCCACCGTCCGGTGGACAAGGTTATTTTGGGTTGCCGATAAGTCCTAGGAAGGAATGATGTCGGGGTGACAAGGCAGGCCAGGGTGAGTGGGGGCTCCATTAGGTAGAGAGGTCAGGGGAGCCCCTTTGAGGGGAAGCCGCTGTGGGAGGCACTGGGGAGCACAGCGGCTTCTAGGTGGTTGGAACTGCATGTGCAAAGGCCCTGGGGTGACCTGGTGATTTTATTTTATTTTTTAAAGGAATTGATTTGTATTGCCTGGGTTTTCAGTGCCACAAGTGAGGCCCAGAACGAACCGTAGAGCTACTCTGCGAATCGGGTGGCCCGGGTGATCTTCCATTTTACAAGAGGGGGAAGGGGCTCCGAGAGGTCAAGATGCTTGCCTGGGAGCCCAGAGTCGGGCTGTGGCAGACTCCACCTTGGACCGGATTCTCCGCCCTGAGCTTCTGGCCACCGGCATGCATACCCTGAGTTGATGGCCATGTGGGGTTTAAGGACAGTCCTGCCTCTCATCCCTCCATCAGACCGTCTCTGTCAGCTCAGTAGCTGTGTCCTCCAGCTCTCCCAGGAGGGGTCTCTAGCTCTGGCATCTGTGGGCCAGCACTTATCTTGGCCACTTCCCACTCCTTTTGCCCTAGAGCTGTGGCGGTTGGTTTCTCACACATGTGACAGTTGTTCTCTGAAGCTAGTCAAGGTTACGATGCCGTGTGAGAGAGAGAGAGAGAGAGAGACCCCATTTTCGTAATGCAGAGTTTCTATTTGGATACCTGCTGTTAAATTATTATTATTATTATTATTATTATTATTATTATTATTTTTGGTTGCTAAGGAAAAATGCATTCATTTTTATCTTTGCATCCTGTGGAACTCTTTGTGAATAATGGGCAGCCCCGGGGTAAGGGCTGCCAAGGAACAGATAGGAAGGAAATTTGGTGGGGGTTGGGGGGGATGTATGTTTGAGAACCAAGGTGCACCTTTGATCTTCAAATACCACGGAGGGAATCTCCAGGTGAGCTGGGAGTGAGGGCGAGGGGTGTGCCCAGGAAGGTCAAAGCCACACGCAGGTCCGGCCGGTGGCTCATAGGGCATGGGCTCAGTGACATCTCAGAAGGGTGGCTGTCATTGCCTGAGAGCAGTTCCAAGAAGTGGAGGTCTATGAGCCAAGTATGAGGTGTTTTCCTGGGGTGCGAGGGGCAGGTCTTCACCATACATCCCCTTGCAAGTCCACCCCCTCCCTGCACCCCTCTCCCCGCCTCCTCCCCCCATTCTCAGCCAGGCCAGGGAGGCCTAGCAGGGGGAACCGTGTCTCCATTGAGACCTTGAGACCGTGGGTTTGTTTCCCTGCATGAGGATTTCCTTCCCCGACCTTTCTCAGTGTCCGTGTCTCTGTGTGTGTGTGAGAAGGGACGCAGTTACGCCTCTTGCTTTGGGTCTTACTCATTTCAAGTTTAAGCCCAAAGTCATTCAAGGCCCAAATTCCCAACCTTTCCCAGCATTCCATAATCACAGGCCTCGGGCAGGAATGTGCCCCAGAGCCCTCCAATTATGGTTTCCTTAGGAGGCTCTTAAATCTTGATTTCTGAGAGGAAAATTGGGCATTCTCTGTTTTCCCTTTCAGTCTCTAGTGTTCTGCTACTGTGGGTGAGCTCTTCTAGAAGCTTCCAAGTGGTTTCAAAGGGCCGTTTAGGTACCATCGGGAAGTGGGGTTATTTTACGACGTTCTTGGGCTATAGAAAGAGCTCGTCGTGGGTTTCACTGAGATCCCTGGACAATCGTGTTGGCTGTTTCCGTTGGGGGAAGAAGTGAGTGTGAGGTTGATGGGAACGTGGAGAGACTGGATTTGGATCCAAAGGGACCCATAGAAGTGCCTGGCGAGGACCGTCCTGTGCTGGACAGTGGGGGACCTGGGGAGCATGGACAGCCCCAGTGTTTTCTGCCTCGGTTGCCTGCCTGGCCTTGGGCGACCTAGCACAGGGCACAGCAATGTTTGCATTTTGGGAACCGAATGGAGCACAGTGATGAGTGGAGCACAGTGACAGGCTGGGTTTCCAGGGTCAGCCATCCGTGCAGGGTCACCAGTGATAGCAAATCTCCAGCTGCCTCCCCTCCCCCACCCCCGCCCCATACTTAGCAGATTGAGAGCGAATGTACAAAAGTGCGGATGAACACACTTTCCCCGAGAATACGTTGGGGAGAGGGACATGAAGGTTTCTTGGGGGCATATTTTAGATTTGGTCATTTAATCCATCCAGTGCCTCCTGGCCAGTGCTTTGTAGGAGGTCCACTATTTTGCGGAGGAATCAGGGCTGACAGATGAGATGCCCGGCATTGTTGCTGGTGCTGAGGACACCTGTGAACCCCTTTCTTGGGCTCTGCAAGGGGCTGGATGCTGTGCCGGGCACGTTTCATGCATCATCCCGTCTGGTTCTCAGGCTTGCCCAAGCCGCCGTTACTCTCCCCGTGTATACCCACGGGGAAACTGAGGCACGGAACGCCGAATCCCGTGACCAGGAAATAACACGCCTCCCCTCAAAAAAACCCAGGTCTGCCTGAAGTCATAATTCTTCGTGCTCCACGCTGGGGTGCTTTGAAGCTGCGGATCCCAGGGTTGACGAGAAAGCCTCCAGAGAGCACATTTGGACGATGCAGAATTTCTCCCCTGCCCGTTCACGATACGGCCCCGGTTCCAGGGCCTGCCGGTGGCTGAGGGTCTGGGATGCATGGGCGACTCTGGACAGCAGCTTGACTGCATGGTGAAGACGGGGAGGGAAGCCGTGGGGACTAAGGCAAGGCAGAGGGTTCCCCCAGAAGAGGGCATTTAGCTCTCTGGCTGTTCAGGGCAAGAAAGAAACACTTTAGCGTTCGCGGGAATAATCGTCTGAGGAAATTGACAGCCCCCTGTGAACTGCGTGGAGTATCAGCACCGTCGGTAACTGAATGTTCTTGGTAGGTCACTACATGTTCCCGGGCTCCTGAGCCGTTCTGTCTGTGTCCCCGAGAGGTGTGTGGAGCTGTGTCTGTTTTCTTCACCACCTCGCGTCCAGAGCGTCCAGAGCATGCGGCTCTGGGGGAGCGCAGATCTGTGCACCGAGGGGACCCAAAGGAGGTTGGTGGGAGGACTGGCAGCACAATGTGTCTTGCTACCTAGTGAACTTTTTAATTAAGAAAGCAGGCGTTCACAGGCAGGCAGCCTGCCTGTAAAGGTCAAAGGGGTTTCTAGGGCATCTCCATGGTGCAGAGAACAATCCACCTGTGACTAAATACCGGCCGGAGAGCGAGGGCATGGATGTTGTTGGTCTTGGTGGGGAAGCACAGTTCCTCCGTGGTCATAGCGTGCGTGCAAAAGAGCCCAGTAAGCTTTCCCTCCACGAGGAGAGAAGGTGACTTCTTTGCGGTGTTGAGAAACTATGCATCTTTTTAAGATGATGCCTGGCCTCCAGGCTGATGGGAAGGCATTTGTGCAGCTCTGTTTTCCTTCCTGTACTTTCCCCAAGTGTTTGCCCGGACTTGGCAGCGTAAACAGAGGCGGAGCCAGGAAGTGGCAGGTGTGTGGGCTGTTTGCTCAGGTAGATGGAGGGCTGCAGACAGAGTCTCGGGAGTTAGTAAGTGAGGATCCAGTGGCAAAGGGGCAAAGTCATTCTTTTCTCTGGCTGAAATAAACGTGGGCAGGACATGGGTTTTCCCCTAAATCAGAGAACTCCGTTCCCCCCCCCCCCCAATAGAACAGCAGTGTCTGAGGTAGACACACTTTTGTGTCCCAAGAACAGCCATGGGGCTCTTGGCACAGAGATGACACAACAGAGCTTCTGGTCTTTGCTAGACAGAAAATAAAGCAGCCAAGACTGGCTTTAGGAACCAGCTCAATAAGGAAATAAGCCGAAAGTTCCCCTCTTTGGTCACAATGGAATTTGAACTAGGTGTCTTCTTTCTTTAAAGTAAACTCGATCCTACTTCGTGGTGTGTCTCTGCAGAAATGTAGTACGCTCTGCGGTTGACTTTTGTCCTTGAGAAGTTGAGGAGATTTTCTCCATTCCTTGTCACTGCATCTAAACTCTGCTAGCTCATGTGTGTAGAAGCTTCTAGGAAACTGGCTTCTGTTGACCTGTGTACATTCAAGACCACCGTGTACTTTGTTATTGAAAAGCCATCAGTCAGTCATGTGAGCGAGCAGACCTTTTTATGGTTGAGATTGACCCCAGGGAAACCCTCCTTGCAATTCAGACCTTCCACGGTGACGGATTTCAAACTCTGACATTCCCCATTTCTACTTCCGTGTTCCCATGGAGGCTGCAGTTCTCACTGTCTCTGCCTCGCCCCCACTAGAAAATGGTCATACCTAATTCCAAAAATGACACACAGCACTTGACCATGTGTACAGATAGCGACAGAGAAAAATATGCAAAGAGCTCAAGGCAAAAGGCATTAATTATTAGGGAGCGAAAGAGAGGTTTGCATTGTGTGAAGGGACAATCCTTAGTGAGGGCCCACGAGCACAGTATCAGACTTCGGAGAGGAAATTGGAAGAAATACCAGAAGAATTGAGAAACCCCTGGGGAACCTCAAACACAGTCTCGATCATGGAGATAAACCTCAATTAGGCAACAAGGAGTTTGGATACTATGGTTAATAAGATCATGGTAACAGAGTAGACTGAACTTTGTACTCTACAAATGATACACATTTTAAAGTACTCCTGGAATATTTAGAAAAATTAATCATCTGTTAAATCTCCAAAAAAAAAGGGGGGGGAGCCCCAACACAGTCCAAAAAACACTAGCCCTAATCTTTTGCTGCAAAACGTTAAGTGGAAATTAATTTTTAAAAGCTTAATTGAACAGACATGCGAGACAAACTGTTACCATGTGATGAGGAAAAACAAAACACAGCTCTTAACTTTGGTTAGGGAAGAGCTCAGTACTGTAAGGA
Source organism: Martes martes (assembly GCF_963455335.1). NCBI lineage: Eukaryota > Metazoa > Chordata > Mammalia > Carnivora > Mustelidae > Martes > Martes martes. Next base: position 211,381,256 of record NC_137888.1, on the reverse strand, counting down.
CAGTCTTCAGAAGGCAGTAGAGTCGATGCAGAGACAAATTCAGGGCCATAAGCGATCACCCACAGAAATCACAAAAAGGACACAACAAATAATAGAACAGTTCTTTCCAGGAAGAAGGAAATGATGAATTAACAGGGACTAACTGATTGAGAAAGCAAATAGAACTGACAGACGCAAGAGCTGGGTCTTTTAGAGCTGTAATGCCCAATAAGGTAGCCACTGGCCACATGAAAATTAATTGATTTGCAGTCACGTTGTCCAGATTTCCAGCTCTCGGTGGCTATAGGTGGCTAGTGAATTTGGATGGCACAGATACGGAACTTTTCTATCAATGCAGAAAGGGTGTAAGACAGTGAGTGCTGTTTTCCAAAGGACTTATGAAGTAATGTAACTAAGGGGGGGGGGAAGGGTGGGAGGACAAATATTGTAGAATTAAGAATGAAAAGAGAAATGTAATTTAAAACCCAGTAAAAATTACAGACAGCTCTGGTAATACTTTTGGGAATCTTTTTGAAATAATTTCACTTAGTGTTTTAAGTGCTTATTTTATTAGACTGATCAGGACCTTGTGGAAGAAATTAAGGCTGTGATTTTGCCCCCAAGAGCAGCTATGCCTGAATCTCATAAATTGCCATTGTGAATTTCCAAATAGCCTTTAAAATTTACCTTGGCTCAAGAAACCAAAAATCTGAGTAGGTGGAAACAGCTTTTAAAAAGTGACCCTTAGAGTCCCTGCCTAACACGTGTATGTGTTACGTACACAAATCAAGAAAACTTGAAAAATGTCCATGACAAACAAACAGGGGTCCTTACACCTTGCAAGAGTGGGTTTTAGGACCAGGCTGGGGTGGATTGAGGAGTGACTTAGCAGATGTTGTGGACTCCACATGTCAAACCTAGGTCAGGGAAGTCTGAGCACCCAGCTTCCTTGTCCGTCGTTTGTCTTAAGAGTCTGCAGCTGCCGGAGTTGGAAACTGGGGAACCATCTGGGAGATAAGTCCCAAAGGCTCCACCTCCCTAGTGGTTTCCCAAGGCAGCCTCTTCCTTCCTGTCCCTTCTGCCCTTGGCTTCCTCAGCCGTCCACCAGAGAGCTAGAAAATTGTCCCAGACATGGATCTGATGGTGTCTTTTCTGGTCGAAGCCCTTCTTTGGTTCCTCCTGAGGTGCAGAGTCCGTGCCCCGAGGCTCCCTAACTTTCCCGTCTGCCCTGACCTCCCCTGCCTCCTTCCCCTGTACTCTGCCCTTCATCAACTCTGAACTGTTTATAGTTGCCTAAAGGCAGCTCCTGATGATTCATGCGTTTGCACGCACTGCCCCTCCCCCATGGGATAAAGCCAATCACCTGATCCCCCACCTTTCCCCCCCCCTTATGAGCTTTATTGTGTACCTACTGTGTGCATGGCTCTAGGACTCAGCATAAGACAGGCGAGGTCCTCCTCCCTTTCACAGGGCGTATCGGGAGAGGAGACAGTGTCTCCATTCATTTCTGAATACTAGTGCCAAGAAGGGGCGAGATCCAGGTGGGCCACGGTGGGGAGCAGGTAAATAAAACCCAGAGAACTCCATGATGCCACACTCAGCCCCATTCTCCTTGGGAGACTTGGGTTTGAGTTTTGGCCCGGTGGCTTGCTAGCTGAGTTGGCCTCAGCAAAGCTGTCTTTCTGTGCCTCAGAAGGAGATCGTTGTTTGAGTAGTAGGATTAATACCTTCCTAACCCATGTGGGTTGACCGTCTATTCTGCAGGAGGAATGTACATTTTTAAACTGTATTCTTGGTGGGAGGTGGTTAGAGATAATGCCCGTTCACTGCCCTGGTTTACTGGAATTGCAAATACACACGGAGCACACAGGTCTGACGTTTTCAGATCTACAGGGAACACCGGTTGGAGGGCACCTCAAAAGTAGCCCGTAGATTTTCTTAAAGGTGTAATTTATGAGTATGGTCCTTGGTTTTCGGGGTGAGTGTTGGGTGCAAGTCCTGGGGGTAGGGTCCGAGAGAGAGCTGGGCCACTCCCCCCTGGCCTCCAATTTGGGGGATTTTGCTGTGTGACCCTGGAGAGCAGCTGCCCCTCTCTGGGCCCCCAGCGAGTGAAGCCTGGGGCCAGGGCGCCCCTCGGCCATCCCAGGCCCTGCCACGCGGTGACCCGATCTCCTCCCGGGCACACGCCCAGCTCGCGAGCGGCCCAAGTGGTGCAGTGGCAGCTTGGGGCGGCCCTTACACTCGGCTTCATCTTTTCTTTAACTTTCCCCAAAGTTCCATTCTTTGCAGGCCCGTCCTGCAGGGTCCGCATCCTCGGGAGGGCCCCCCACCCCGCAGCGCGGACTGCCTGGCGGCGGTCACGGCTGGAGCACCAGTCTGGCCGACCGAGCCCCGCGCGCCTGGGGGCGGGGCCAGAGCTCCGGCAACACGCCCGTCTATTGGCTGAGCGCGAGGGCGGCGCTGCGGCCACCGCCATCACCTGGCCCAGATTCCACGGAGCGGACTGCGCCTCGGGCTTTGTGCAGCGCGCGGTCGCCGCTGGCTCGAGGGGGCGGGGCCTCGCCCGCCTTCGGCCCGCCCGTTAGAAGCTATACACACGCAGATACCTGTCACCGACCAATCGTGAGGCTGCTTTAACGGGGAGCACCCCCCCCCCCGCCTTTTCTGGCCTGTGCGCGCCGTATGTCTCCTAAGAGCTTCGCAACTCGATTCCAGACGCATCTGGAAAGCCAATCGGTTCGCGCGCGTGGGGGCGGCATTGTCAGGGAACCGAAGGGGGAGCGTTCCTGCTTCAAGGACACGCGTCCTTGCGGTTGTCGCTTTTCGCGGATCGCCGACTGGAAAGGGCGTCTGTTGACCACCGAGCCGTCAGAAGTTCGCCCCCGGCCCCCGCCCCACCATTAAATCACCGAGGGGAGGAATTCCCCGAGTCAGTGCTGCCCAAGTTCGGGGCTCGGGGGCTCGGGGGCTGGGCGGGGGATGCTGGGGGCTCGAACCTCAGCCGCCCAGGACCCGGGGCAGGCGTGGGGGAGAAGGTCTGTGAATGGAAACTGAGTAAATGACTCTACAGAGTTTATAAAATTCACACTTTCAGAGAGAGCCACGGGGCCCTGTGGGGAATGTGTCTGCAAGCCCATGACGCAACTGTTCCGTTTGGAAATTTCTGGAAAGCAGTAATTTTGGGAATAATAAATCTTGAGTGTTTTTTTTTTTTCTTTTTTTCCTTCCAACTACAGGCTTTGGAAAGAAATGTAACAAAATGTTATTAACATATGTCGTGCTATGGAAACATAGTGGCTTCTTTCCTCTGGCTTTGTTTTGCTTTTTACCATACAGCTTATTAAGGAACACCAAACCGATTTGAACTTAAAAAAAGGCAAAGAGGGGGGGAAAAATGGTGGCTGTCTTTTTCTAAGCATGCCGTTGACAGTGCAGCCCTGTGCTAGTCTTTCCCACTATTCCAGCCTTTAAACCTTGCTTTGGATTTATTTTCAGCTTTTTGTTTTGATGTAGTTTTCAGGTTTACAGAAGAGTTGCAAGAATTGTATCCAGATTCATTGTTGTTTACGTCTTACTGGATTTATTTCTAAAGCATTTATGTACACGTATTATATACATATATTTGTTTTTTTCCCCGAGTCTTTTGAGAGTCAGTTATAGGCGTACTGGGCCTCAACTGGTAACTCTTCACTGGCTTTCTAAGGACAAGAAAATTACCTTGCACGGCGGCAGTGCAGTGAGCAGAATCAGAAGTTAACACTGAGGCAATATTTTAATCCACGAGCTCGTGCATAAATCTTATCCCAGGAGCCAGTGTTGTCCTCATCAGTACTTTTCGATCTAAGACCACACTTCTTACTTAGTTGCTTTGACTGTTGGTATTGTAATAAGGCAAAAATGATCTTAAGAGAACCCTTGTACAAGCTTCAATGATGTCAGGCAGCTCTTACATAGTTGTACTGGGGCAGTTGGGGGTAGAATTGTATGGTTAATCAATAGTATTTATTAGTTGTCTATCAGAAGCTTTTAAAAAAATATATTTTCAAATAGATGTCAGTTTTTAAAAGGGTATTACACATATATAGCAAAACCCAGAAAACAAAACCAAAAAACCCCACCAAATTTGCTGATATGTAAGGGTGTCCTACCTACTGTCTACTCCAAGCTCATTCCCCTCCCCACAGTTTTGGGGCACATTTCTTGTGTCCCTTTCAGAGGGACGTATGTCTCATTTGTCCTTTTTCTCTCCTCCCACCATTCCCATTTAAAGATAATAATTTCTGTACAGCAGAATCCACCCTCTTTTGGTATAAAGTTCGGCGAGTTTTCACTGATACTTACATTCACATAACCACCACCTTAGTCAAGATACAGAATGGTTCCATCATTCCCGCCCCCCACCCCCACACCGCCCCCGCCAGGTCCTCTGGACCCTTTTTCAGCCCCTCCTCAGTTCCAGCCCACTGATGTGTCCACTGCCCAGACAGTTTTGGCTTTTCCAAGATACCATGTAAATGGAATCATAAAGCGTGTAAGACTGGCTTCTTGCACTCAGGACAAAGCGTTTGAAATTCATTCACGTTTTGTGGTTGTTAATACTTGGGTGACTGTCCAGTGGGGTTTCTTGTGTGGAGGTATCATGTTTATCCATTCTCCACTCCAGGGACAATTGGATTGTTTCCTGTTTTGGGTGATTACGAATGTAGCCACTATAAACATTTAAATACAGGTTGTTGTGTGAACACTGGCGACTTCTTTGTTTTTCATTTCACCCGAGTAACCCCCTAGGCTGTGTGGTAAGGATAAGAAGGGCATGTTTAACTTTATAAGAAACTACCAAACTTTTCTAAACCAGCTGCGTGTTCTGCCTTTCCCGCTGTTTGGTTCTTTCCTTTCTCTACAAAGGACTTCTGTTCTGTAGACACTGCCCTGCCTCTTGCTTGTTTCACTTATTGTTACCCTGGAAGTGATTCCAACATCAGCGTGCATGGACCGACCTTCTTTTTTGCAGCTGCGGAGTATTCCACGCCTCGATCCCCCATAATTTATTCACCTGGACCTCTAGGTTGTTCCCAGTCCTTTGCTGTTATAAACCCAGCGGGTAATGTCCTGTAGGGTGAAGATGATGTGTATTTACACAGAGTCTCTCTTGTCTGCAGGGTGATTCCTAGTAGGAGAGATAGTGGGTCAAATTGCACTTGCCTCCTTTGCTTTGAGTCACCTCTTCTTAAATAATTTCTGGAGATCTCCCTCTAGGGGAGGCATCATTGGGGGCGGGGAGCATCACACTTACTCCAGAGGGTCCAACCAGAGGATTCGGACACAGCTGTGCGCCCCCCCCCCCCCCCATACTCCATGGAGTTATTTAGAGTTCAATTATCAATCTTCTCAACAGGGCATAGTGGAAAAGCCTTTTGAGGTCAAGTTTCAGGAAGGTTGTGGCTGCTTCTGCTAGTGTAACTGAAGGCCAAGGGCTTGGGAACCTTTAGGGAGAAGTGGGAGGGAATTGGGGCCAGCAGTCCAAGGTAGCTTGTGGGGGAGAGAGAGAGGGATGGACGAGGGACTTGTGTGTTTGGAGGAGGAAGGACTGGTGCGTGTTGTCTCTGGAAGGTCTGGGTGGATGGATGTTCCTTACATCGCTTGCACTTGTCCCGGGAAAGTGAGCAGCCCCTGGACTGCTTGGCAGTTTCTCAAAGAGGCTGCCATTGTCTTTGGCAGAAACAGCCTGGGCGGTGGCCCCTTTGAGCGTGAGCTGCCGGGACCGAGTCTGGGTCTGGGACTCGGTCAGTGTCTGTGAGAGGGGGCCAGTGGAGGAGCACGGGGAGAGGAAAGTCCTCCATCTGGTCATTTTCATCTTGCAGAACCTGTGGTTTTCATTATTTCTCCCGGGGAGGGGTGGGGGCCCATGGCTGGCCCAGTGGCATTTCTATTAAATAAGATCAAGTACTTGGAAACAGAACGGGAGACACCCGGAGGTGGCTTATCATTATCAGAGCATAGTCTGTAAAAGTTAAAAACACAACTTTTACGTAAAAGGGAAAAAAAAAAAAAGCAAAAGAACACCCATCAACACATTTCTTTTAACTCTCTAGTGAGGGGACCTGCAGGATGGCAAAGCCAAAGGGTTTGTTGTCACTGAATCAGATTGCAAAGTTCAATACAGGGCTGTTTAATGTCCTCTGGGGCCACAACACTGCCGTCTCTGGGAGGTTGTGTCTTCTGGTGGATAAAAATCATTTACAGTGTGTCCGTCTATGAGATGACATTGGACTCCCTGGGAATCTAGGCACTGGTAGGAATAGTAACTTGATCCCAGGTATGTTTCCCTGAGCAGGGACTGGCCAGCCATCCAGCCCCTTGCCTGCTTCTCTTAAAGTTTTATCGGGCACAGCCACGCCTGTGTGTACGCGCACGTGCACGTATCTTCTTTGGGGCCGCTTTGTGACCCTTCGCAGAAAAAGCTGGCCAGGGGCTCTGCTGGGGAATGAGGTGATTCTCCGGTGGGCTCCAGCATAAAATTGGAAACTCCTGTTGTCAGCTTCCGGACCTGTGTGCAAGTGTTGAGTATTTTTTCTTGGCATTGTCTAGGCCGGAAGGCTTATGTGTTTGGGAAGTTTTTGTTGGGTCTTTGCTATTGCTACTTTTGAACTCAAGGGCTGACCCTCGGACACAGCTCCAGCCCAGGAAATAGAGCCCTTCCTGTTCTCACATGTGCCTTCCCAGAGGGTAGGGTCTTTGTGGGTCCTAGATCATTGTCTGCCTTAAATATTGCTTCCTGCCATTGAGCCTCTGCCCTTGGTCCCTGCAGACCGATCATTCATAACAATGATGATCATAATAATAGGACCCGCAGTAGCCAGCTTATAGCAAACCTACACGTTGATCAAAGAATCCTGCGTTGGGGCGCCTGCATGGCTTGGTGGTTGAGCATCGGACTCTTGATCTTGGCTCAGGTCTTGATCTCAGGGTTGCGAGTTCGAGCCCCACATTGGGCTCCATGCTAGGCGCGAGTCTACTTAATAAACAGAACAAACACCCCCCCCACCCCCCAAAGAATCCAGCGCTTTATCTGCATCATCTTGTTGAGTTGTGAGACGTTAAGGGACCGTTATCTCCATTTTACAAACCAGAAAACTGAGGCTGTTGCTTCTTTAAGGAAATCTTTATGGTGTGCCTTTCGGGTGGTAGGTGCCGCGTTGCCCAGGCTGAGGGCAGATCGCTTCTTCCTTGATGCGTGGACCCTTGATGCGATGGCCACGGTGATTCTTTGTATCGGGAATAATCAGATTCAGAGCCCAGAGATCGAGGGTTTCGCTTTGGCCCTGCTGCTTCTCCAAAGGCCTGTGGTCTTGCTTCTGTGAAATGGAGATTCGTCCTGATTCGTCTGCTCCTCTACTCCTTACTCCTAACCCTGCTGGCGTCTTCGTTAGAATTAAGTGAGAATCTAATGGGCGATATGTAATCCCTAAAAAACCTACACAGACCTTCTCCCATCACCTGCCTAGCTCCTGTTACAGCTGCTTTGTTCTATCTGGGTCCATGGCGTAAAAAAATCAGAATATGCACCATGCCTAGATGCTCCAAGTTTTGCATTTGTGTGTAGATTTTCATGGTATTTGTGGAGCACCTGTAACTGGGTGTTGGATTGTGGGTGCATCCTTGAGCCAGTGGCTAAAAATGGGGTACTTGGATGTACTCCAAAGTCATTCCTTTTCCTCCTCTCTAATCGGAGGTGTCCCTACGAAACTCTGGCTAGTGCACGCCCCGTCTTAGGAGTGGGTGTCCTAGGAGCTGGTGCTGTGAATGGTGCAGACACAGCCTGTCCTCCAGCCTTCCCTCTAGACAGACGGTCAACAAACACCCAGAGTAATTTTTGAGAGTGATAAATACCATAGGAAAAAGGTAATCAGATAATGTGTTAGAACATGGTTGAGCTGGGGGGAAGTGACTTCCAGTGGGGAGGTCAGGGAAGGTCTTTCTAAGATGCTGGGACCTGAAGGACAAGAAGGAGCCAGTCATGGGAGGACAGTGGGGAGGGCACTCCCGCCAGTTGGAACAGCAGATGCGAAGGTCCTGAGGTAGAAGTGTGTGTGTGTCATGTGAGCAGCAGTGGGGGTGGGATTGGGGAGCAGGAAGAAGACCCAAATGGCTGCTGCCTGGGGCTGGGAGAAGGACTCCAAGAGGCCAGCAGGCTAGACCGCAAGAGACCTGTAGGCTTTGGCAAGGAGTTTATTCTCATTCTCCAGTCCTCTGGTGTCCAATGCAAGAGCCAGTAGCTACCCGTGGCTGGTGAAATTCAAACTGGAATACAAAGAAAAGTTTAGTTCCTCAGGAGAAATTGGAACCGTTGTGTCCTCTTGGTGGGAGAGTAAAAGGGCGCAGTGGCTGTGGAGAACAGTATGGCGGCTCCTCAAAAAATTAAAAAGAGAATTACCATCTGATTCGACAGTTCTGCCTGGGTGTACACGCAGAAGAATTAAAAGCTGGGTCTTGAAGGTCTTCGTGTATCCATGGTCTTAACAGCATTATTCGCCATGCCGCAGAGGTGAAAACAACACACGTGCCAGTTGATGGATAAATGAATACATAAAATGTGGCATATACACACCGACGAATGCTATTCAGCCTTAAAAAGGAAAGAAATTCAGACACCTGCTCCAGCATGGATGGATCTTGAAGACCTTGCGCTCTGTGAAACAAACCAGTAACAAAAAGACCAACAGTACATCATTTCACTCCCAGGAGGTCCCCATAGTGGATGGTGGGAGCCAGACACTGGGTGGGTCTTGGGGAGTCAGTGTTTTTTTTTTTTTTTTTTTAAAGATTTTATTTATTTATTTGACAGACAGAGATCACAAGTAGGCAGAGAGGCAGGCAGAGAGAGTGGGGGGGGGGAAGCAGGCTCCCCGCTGAGCAGAGAGCCCGATGCAGGACTCGATACCAGGACCCTAAGACCATGACCTAAGCTGAAGACAGAGGCTTAACCCACTGAGCCATCCAGGCGCCCGGGGAGTCAGTGTTTTAAGAGAGACAGAGTTTCGGTCTGGGAAGATGAGAAAGTTCTGGAGATGGGTGGCAGGGATGGGTGCGCGACAGTGTGAGTATACTTTGTACCGCTGAGCTGTGCCCTTAAAAATGGTTAAGATGGTCAATTTTATGCTTTGTGTATTTTGCCACGATTAAAAAAAATTAGTTCCTCATTGCATTAACCACACACAAGAGCCACAGGGGAGAAGTGGCGGCTGTGTTGGACAGCGCAGCCTGAGAACGGTCCTGTCCTCGTAGCAAGTTCCATCAGGCAGCGCTGCTCCTGTATGAATGCGGCTTCAGGCGCCCCTTCTGTTTCCTGGAGCCGGTTTTGGGGGCCCAAAGTTGCTGCAGCAAAGAGCCTGAGGGCTTGGGGTCAGTAACACCCCCCAGCTTCCAGACTGTGTTTCAAGCCGTGCAGAGTGCATGAGCGAAGAAAGCAACTCCCAGAACGGGCAGTGCCATGGCCGAGGTCTGTCCGGCCTCAGGGAAGCCATTTATTTGTCCATGGACAGATTTGCTGACAGCCTGGACAGGGAGGCCTGATACTGAGGGACTGAAATCAAGGGGTGATCAGGAAGGGATGAGTAGTGAGACGCGGGGAGAAAGGGGATGGGTCACGAGCTGTTGCCGGAACTCGGGGCAGAGTCCAGCATTTGGTGGACAAGTTCATTGCGGGGGACCAGAAACTCCCCAGGCCACGAGATCAGAGGGAAACCTCTGGTGTCCCGTTGGCGGGACCTTCTGTTTTCTTCCTGTTCATGATCTCCTTCAGGTTGCAGCAGACACGTCCCCTCCCCTGACCTCCAGCCCCGTGCTGTGGCTTATATGATTGCACCAGTTTAAGTAACGCACCTGCCTCCTCCATTGGACGGACCCTGTGCTCCGGAAGGAGGGGCTGTGGCCACCTTGTTCCTCGTTCCTTCGCTGGAGCATCTAGATTGGGGCAATCGGATGTCTGTTGAAGTGACAAATGACCTTAGGGTAACTTGCCCCACCTTCTCGTACCGTGGTTTCCCCATCTGTAACACGGAGGCAGCGGCCCTAACATTGTGTCTGTTTACACGGGTACCGCAGAAGCCCGCTAGAGCAAGCTTGCGGGACTTGACTGTCGGGTTTTCAGGACGTTTGTCAACCAGCTATTAAAGAAGCCGTTATGAAATGTACATGATACAGACTTACCGTGAACAAATCACCTTAAAAACAAAAGCAGTAAATACTCAGAGCTCACCCCTTCTGATCGGCTCACCACGTTTTTCGATTAGGCTCTTGGGTTATTTGCTGCTATTGTAGCCATTCGGCGGAGAGGCTGCTGAAGGCTGGGCCGCGCGGTGTCTCTCATCAGCTCCCCGTTGAGCAGCGTTTTGTTGGTAGCTTTGGATGGCCCGAGGAGGGGGTGTTTACACCAGGGCGATGTGCAGGAGCCGTGAGTCGGAGCCTGTCTGCCTGCCTTCCCGGAGTGGTCTCACACACTTGCGAGCACACCGCTGGCCGGGGCTAGTGGGGCTGACTTGGGTTAACAGTCACGCCTGGCGTGGAGCGAGTCCGGTAGAAGGGAGACCGTGGCTGGGTTTCTTTTGCTTGGCTTGCCGTCCCTCATCCAGACTTGCCGTCTCTACGCACAGCCATCGCTGACCGGCTGTTTCCTCTCTCCCTCCAGTTTGTCCCACCATCTGTAAGTCGCACGGCTGCACCTCGGAGGGCCTCTGCTGCCACAGCGAGTGCTTAGGCAATTGCTCCGAGCCCGACGACCCCACCAAGTGCGTGGCCTGTCGCAACTTCTACCTGGACGGCCGGTGCGTGGAGACCTGCCCGCCCCCGTACTACCACTTCCAGGACTGGCGCTGCGTGAACTTCAGCTTTTGCCAGGACTTGCACAACAAGTGCAAGAACTCCCGGAGGCAGGGCTGCCACCAGTACGCCATCCACAACGACAAGTGCATCCCCGAGTGCCCCTCTGGCTACACGATGAATTCCAGCAAGTGAGTCCCGGGTGCAGCTTCTGGGTGGGTGGGGGGAGGCACGGAGGGGGCGGGCGGTCTCTGCTAAAACTGTGCGAAAAACCAGAGTTAACTGGCATCGAGCGAGGAGGCGGCTGCCGGGGAGTGATCTGCTTGGGTCTGTCGGAGGCCGTCTCTGCCTCCTGGTTTGGTCCTGGCCTTTGGAGCAGGGAGTCGATGAGAGAGTGGTATTTTCCCGTCTTCTGCACCATTTTTTTCCCCCTGCACCATTTTTTTTTTTAAGATTTTATTTATTTATTTGACAGACAGAGATCACAAGTAGGCAGAGAGGCAGGCAGAGAGACAGGAGGGGAAGCAGGCTCCCTGCTGAGCAGAGAGCCGGACGTGGGGCTCGATCCCAGGACCCTGGGATCATGACCTGAGCCGAAAGCAGAGGCTTTAACCCACTGAGCCACCCAGGCGCCCCTCCCCTGCACCATTTTTTAAAGTTTTTCCGTGCTTAGCTTGGGGAAACAGAAGACAGAAAGACAGGAGTCCTTGGTTCCCACCCTTTGCGTGGACAGGACTTTCCCCAGCGTTATAGCTGAGGGCAGAGCTGAGTTTTTTAGGTTTTCTGCCTGCTGGAGCCAGTTAGTATGGGGAGATTAGCCTGGAGCTCAGGGAGGAGGAGACTCTTCCCAGGACTTTGGTGCACTTTGAAGGACAGCACCGTCCAGCCGTTCCCTAGTGTTCGGGTGAGGAATACGGTTTTCTTTCCTCGGCGTGAGTCAGATTTCCTACACACATCACAGGCTTTTTGTTCACGTTGTTAAGCTTTTTAGATGAGCTATTTCGGTGTCTCAGGGCTGTAACCAAGTTTGAAAAATCTGTTTCCTGGTTTTTGTGTTGAGGGTTTGGGAAAAAAAAAAAAAAAAACAACAAACCCACCCCACGAAACAACAAAAAAAACAAATCCGAAACAGACGCACGTCAAGGGGCCTTGAGCTGCTCTGCTTACGTAAAAAAATCTTCCTTTGCGGACTTGAGAATTAGCCAAGCGAACGTGTTCTGGTGGGAAATTTTATTTCCCCGGGTGGAGTGGGTGGGAAGAAAAACAATCTTTATTTCGGTTCCTATGAGCCTCTCTCTGAGTGTTTGTGAAACCTGCGAGTACAACATGTTTTGTTTTACTTGTTTTTGATAAAACCTATCAAGTGGCTTTGTTGACCAAAAATAGGCTTCTATAAATCACCTTTGCATGCCAGACAGAGCCCTTTTTTTTTTTTTTTTTTTCCTGGCTAGTTTATCAGTCAGGTTGGGAAAATGACCATATTCCTTCTGATTCATTTCTGTTTTTTGTTTTTTCTCCATGTTTGAAATAAAACATGGATATTAACGTCTTCCGGCGAGATGTTTGTTTAAAAGACACTGGCTTTCAATAAAAGGTATTTTTTTTTTTCCCCCTTGACCGTAACTGAGACCTGAGATGGAGAGGAGATTTCTTTGATGTGCTTGCTGATGGGGCAGCAGCCCCTCGAACCCAAACCCTGGGAAGCCGGCAGCCTGTCCTGTGATGTCTGGGACCTTTACTGAGGGAAGAAAGGCAAACTGAGGGATGCCAGTTAGAACTTGCCGTAGCCATATTTTACTTTGTTGGTTAAAAAAAAAAAAAAAAACCAAAAACAAACACTAGCTTTCCTTCCAAAGCTTTTATTTGCGGAAAGGCTTTAGTGCTCTCATTTTCTAATGTGGTTTGATACCAAATAGAACCAGATAGGTTTATCTGGGAAATGGTTTCTGATGGTTTTGGAACAGAGGTCTGGGAACCCATGTGATTCATTAGAAAGCCTCACTGTCTGGGGTGACTTTGAGGTTCCTGGTGGGAGCACCGGGGTGCTCTTTCCTGGGATGAAGAGGGCTTGATCCGTGGGATGAATGTTAGAATGTGGTGGGTGTGGGGCATCCCTGTTCCCTCCCCCACAGAATGAGCTTTGCCTGCCATCCAGGTCCCAGCTGAAAAGCCCCTTCCCTATCTGACTGCCCCGTCTGAATGAGCGTGCAGCCCCTCCTTGGCGCATCGCGCAGTTTTCACTCTTTTCCCAGCATTTACTGCTAATTGCTATCTTAAGTGCCCGTTTGCCACTTTCACGCCACCTGACTGTAGGTTTCAGTGTATCAGTGAGCTCTTTCTGTGTAACAAACCTCCCAACACTTAGTGACTCGAGACAACACTCATTTCTGATTCGTAATGATTTCCGGGGTTGACCGGTGGTTTGTCCAGCCTGGGCTGCACCTAGCCTCTCCTTTCTTGGATGGGTGGCCGAGGCCTCTCCCAGTGTGGTTTCTTAGCCCAGCAGCCAGTGAGGGCCTGCCCCAGGGTGCAGGTACTTTTCGACCCTCTGTTTGCATTAAATTTGTTAACCTCCCATTGGCCAAAGCAAGTCACGTAGGCAAGCCCAGATTCTCTGAATGGGGAGTAGGCGCACTTCTTGTTGGGATGGGCTGCGGACAACTTGTGGCCTTGTAATCTCCCACGGGGAAAGTAGATCGCCTGTTTCGTTCACTCATGTATGCCTGTGGCTTAGGATGGGTGCTGGCAAAGGGCCAGATAGTAAATATTTTCAGCTGTGAGGGCCATATGGCCTCTGTTGCAGCTATGCAGCTCAGCCCCTATAGGGAAAGAGAACAATAGATGATACGTCAACCAGTGGGCGCAGCCGGGCTCCCGCATAATGGTATTTACAAAGACAGGTGGCTGGCCAGATCTGGCCCGAGGGCCGTCATTGGCCCATCCCTGGCCTAGAGTATCACCTGTCACCTTACAGGTGCTCAGGGAGTTATTTGCAGAATCAACAAAAGAATCCAAACATTGGAACCCAAACACTTCCTCCCCAGCTGTTCTGATGTCAGCCCGGTGTCCGGGGGGGGCAGTTCTGACCCCAGCCACCTGGAGTGAGCATCGGGCTGTGCCCTCCACACCCCAGCGCTCACTCCAGACGCCAGCCACGCTTCGGGGTACCCAGGCCACCCACGCTTCTCCTCGGCTGGCTATACATGTAGGGGTTCTCACGTATCCTTTTCAGGTTCAGTAATTTGCTAGAACAGGTCACAGTACTTAAAAAAAAAAAAAAAATCTATCCCATTCTGTCAGTCCCGAGCCCGTTGATGGTAGCACCCTTGGTTAGGGACGCTGGCAGGGTCGGCCAGGAGGTCCACGTCGCTCGTGGAATGCTCCAAATGTTTCCCCGTCAGGGCACCTGTTTATCGCTGCGTCGGCCCTCGTGGTTCTTCCTATGATCGTTCGACGCACTTCAGCAAAGACTATCTGGGAACTTAGAGAGACGAGGGCGATGACTCACGAGTCCTCACAAGAGGGCACACGGCAGCCTCGCGGGCCACACAGTGAGGTCACGGGGAACCTCGAGAGAGAGAGGACCTGGGGCTCTGCCTTTGTTAGGACCCGAGGGTGGGTGTTCACAGTTCTGTGGGTTCACCCTTTCCTGGTAAATTTAAAGCATAAGAGGAATTGGGGTGGGAGGGAGACGTGGGGTCCCTCGGGCAGTCAACCATCCAGGCCCCCAGAGCTTTCTCAAAGAGGGGGCTTCGGGGGCGGGGCAGCCGAGTTCCGTATCTGTCCTGTGGCTCGGGGCTGGGTCTTACTGCTGACGGGAACGTTGATTCCAGCGGGACGTTGGGAGTCAGAGCTCACCGTCAGGCACTGACCCTGAACACATTCCCAAGTACAGCTTCGTCCTTAATTACCGCGGAGATGCCCAGCTCCGCCCCGTGGAAACTTCACCGAGCCGATGTCCAGAATTTCCCCTGGGCTCTCATTACAGAGCTGTGATCTGTGGACTCCTTGACCATGTGATTGAACGCCCATCTTCAGTGGCTGAAAAACCCACAAATCGGATCCCACCTTTGGTCTTCTGGGTGACCAGCCCCCATCCCGAAGCTACACGGGGGGGGGGGGCCCTCCCCCCCCAAGCTGTCCCCTCAGTAGCATAACAAAGGGGCTCCCACCTCTCAGGGAATGCCAAGGGCCTTTGAAGCTCTATGCCAGGACCTGGGACTGCTGTCACCAAGGTCATTCTGAATAATCGGATATGCCAGGGGTGTGTGACCGACAACAGTAGCAACGATGATACCGCTAATGAAAAGTGGTCATCAGAGCAAGGACTGGTGATTCTTGTTCTCTACGTGCCACGTGGTTTAGACAGTTTCTCCCTCTGGGAAGTTTGGTAAAACCCTCGCTGGACTGACTTGGGTACGTGCCCACCACCTCTGAATCCCTGGGGATGGGGGGTGGAAGGTGGTGTCCAGCCTGACCTAGATCCTGTGTCTTGCCTGGACCTTGGACTGCTGTGCTAGCCAAGAACCCACCCCTTCAAGGACCACTGGCTATGGTCCGCAGAGCCAGAGGCTGCCCCCGTCACACTGTCCCGTGCCAGGCTGTGTTACAGGTGTGGGCTCATCGTACTCCATGCAACAGTAAACACCTGGCCTCCTTGGGAGCGGCCCCACCATGGTACGGGGCTGTGGAAATCCTCCGAAAGGCCCATCAGCTTGGAATAATTCCCATCACATGGTACCACCCGAGTCCCATCCCTTCGGTGTGATGGCATGAGTCCTGCCTCTTCGGGGTAGAACAGGATCCTCCTGGGGGTGCATTGTGAATCCCATTACTTTGGGGTATGCGGGAGCCCCGTTGTTTTAGGGGAGAAGCGTGAGTCCCCTGCCTTCCTGGTAAAGCTGTAGGACTTGCGGGCGTGGAGGACGGCACACACCTGCCCCTTTATGCGGTGGTTCTTACTGGGGGTGATTTGTCCCCCTGTCCCCACAGGGGATGATGTTTGGAGACATTTTTGGCTGGCATGGAGTGGGGGAGGCCCAGGGGGGCTCCTCACCACCTTCCAGCGCCAGGACACACTCACCACGAAGAATTCTCCTGCCCCACATGTCAGCAGTGCTGTGGTTGAAATGCCCAGCCTTAGGGTAACAGCGTAAGTCCCGTCCCTTGGGGCCCGGTGCAGTCCTGGCATGTGGGGTCCTGGGTGCCCTGACCCCCTCTCTCCACTCTGTCCTCAGCCTGATGTGCACTCCATGCCTGGGCCCCTGTCCCAAGGTCTGCCACATCCTGGAAGGCGAGAAGACCATTGACTCGGTGACGTCTGCCCAGGAGCTTCGAGGCTGCACTGTGGTCAACGGAAGCCTCATCATCAACATTCGAGGGGGCAGTGAGTGCTCTGGGGGTGGGGCTGCCTCGGGGGGCGGGGACCTACCTTCCCAGCGGCACACCGGGGGAGGAGTTTGAGGAATTGGCTTCCAGACCCAAAGCTCCTGGCCTCGCCCACCCGGAGATTCTCGTTTTCCAAGTTGGGAATTGGCATTCTGACTTGGGAATTTGCATTTTTAACGAGTAGGCCACGCCGTGTGGCAGGTCTGTGGGCCGTGTTGCCAGAAATGTGGTTGCAGGCAAAAAAGGCACCCTTTTGTTTATTTTTTCAGCAAGCGTTTATCGAATGCATACTCCCAGCGAACAAAGCAAAGCCCCCCACGATGGGTCCTACAAATCAACACATCAGTGTATGACGTAAACTTGGGGTGGTCCCCACCATGGAGGAAAGTGAAGCAGGGAAACGGGGGGGGGGGGCGGGGAGCCGAGATCAGCGACTTTTTCTGGTAAAGGGCCGTAGAGTAAATACATTCAGCTTTGCAGGCCAGACGGTTTCTGCCACTGTAGAGAACTTGTGAACGAAGGGGCGTGGCTCGTTTCCAGTTAAACGTTATTTATAAAACGGACTGGAATTTCGGGCGACTGGGCTTCCTGTCATTTGCCAGCGTCTGAGATAGAGAATAAAGGGGACTGCTGTTTTTGAGGGGGTTTCTGAAGTGGGATGCCTTGAGCTGGAGATGAAGCAAACCAGGGAGATCTATGAGAGAGTGATATTCCGGGCAAAGGAGGAAGCCAGTGCAAAGGTCCTGAGGCAGAAGGATGCCTGGCTTGTTTAAGGGGTGGTGGGGAGGCCCGTGTGTCTGGAGGAGGGCAAAGAAGGTAAAGGATGAGAAAAAAATGCGCTGGTCACTTACATAGGGACTTGCAGACCCTGCGGTAAAGGCTTTGATTAGTATTCTAAGTCTGATACATTTTGAGCAGGGCGTGTTGAAGTCACTTGCAGCCTCTAGGCTGACTCCTCCCTATGGGAGATTATGGGAAGGTTAAAATATTTCTGTAGAAGCTCACGGGGTATTCTCTCTTTTCCTTAGACAACCTGGCAGCTGAGCTGGAGGCCAACCTCGGACTCATTGAGGAAATTTCCGGGTATCTGAAAATCCGGAGATCCTACGCTCTTGTGTCACTTTCCTTTTTCCGGAAGTTACGGCTGATTCGAGGAGAGACCTTGGAAATCGGGTATGTGGCCTGGTTCTGTGTGCGACACGGGTGCTTGCTAGGAGGTTTGTGAGTTAAAGCCGCTGAGGGGTGTCTGCCAAAACTCGGAAACGCCTGTGTCCGTGGACGGACAAATGGATAAAGTTGGGGCCCGTACGTGCAGTGGAATATCACTCAGCCGTAAAAAGGAAGGAAATCCTTTCATTTGCAGCAACGTGTACGGACCTTGAGGGTGTTATGCTGAGTGAAATAAGTCAGAGAAAGACAAATGCTGTAGGATCTCAGTTACATAAGGAATCTAAAAAAAAAGAAAAACACAAAACCAAGCTTCGAGACACAGAGAGTAGATTGGTGTCGCCAGAAGCAGGGGTAGGGGGCGGGAGGAGACAGGTGCCGGGGTCAGAGGGGACAGACTTCCAGTCATAAAAATAAATAAGTCCTGGGGTGTAACGTTCTCATCGTGACCATTGTTAACAATACTGTATTATACATTTGCAAGTTGCTGAGAGCGTAAATCTTATTTTTTAAAAAAGCTTTTATTTATTGGACAGAGAGCACAAGCAAGGGGAGTGGTGGACAGAGAGAGAGGGAGAAGCAGGTTCCCCACTGAGCAGGGAGCCTGATGTGGGGCTCGATCCCAGGACCCTGGGATCATGACTGAGCCAAAGGCAGACGCCCAGCCGACTTCTAACATTTATTTTCTTAGCAGCTTTTAAATATGTGATACAATGTCATTACGTGTACTTTCAATGACAGAACTTAGGGGTTTTAAAGCCCCCGGAGAATCTGTTAGGGGACAGTGCCTGGAGAAGCCTTGAGAGGAAGGAATCACTGGGATGTGTCGAGAGACCTAGCCAAGGAAATTGATACACTCTCGGGAGATCTCAGGGGCTACAGCTCAAGCTCTGTGCCCTCCAAGTGTGCTCTGGGCTTGGTTATGAGTTGTAGTGCTGCCTTGACCGGGACCCTGGGAGCTCTGTGCCCTCTACCTTTTCACCACTTGGTCCCCTTTGACATGGACTCTTCCTTGCTGAAATTCTCATCTCTGGCCCATAGGATTCTCCTTTTTGGAGATACTCTCCCTGCCTCCTCCTGTCCCTCCCAGGCCCCTTCACTCCACCTGTCTTTGAGACTTGCTGTGGGGGGCTCCCAGCCTTGGCTGTCTCTCTAGCGATCTCCTCCTGCGTGTGCTAAGAGTCCAGCTCTGGCTTACCCTCGAGCCTGTCTCTAGCCCGGCGACCCCCAGAAGCCTCAGATGCTACAGGTACAAAATGGAACTCGTCTCCTGGCCCTAGCTGTCCATCTCCGTTTCCCAGATCCCCTCCCCTCGAGGTCTGCTGACTCTATGTAGGTCAGTAAGACAACGGAAATAGCTGTGTCTCCTGCAGGTGGGGATAGACTCACGAGCGACAAGTCTGAGGAGGCCTGTCCGGCGAGGACCCAGGTTCTGTCCATTTCCGTGCTCCCCAGGGTCGCACCTGCAGCCGCCGCCCCGCTGTCGTGGCATTGGAGGTGATAAGCCAGTGAATGACTAGGCTTGTGTGTGTTTCCGTAGGAACTACTCTTTCTACGCCTTGGACAACCAGAACCTAAGGCAGCTTTGGGATTGGAGCAAACACAACCTCACCATCACTCAGGGGAAACTCTTCTTCCACTATAATCCCAAACTCTGCTTGTCAGAAATTCACAAGATGGAGGAAGTTTCGGGAACCAAGGGGCGCCAGGAGAGGAACGACATTGCCCTGAAAACCAATGGGGACCAGGCGTCTTGTAAGTGGTGATGTCCTGGTCCTTCCAGCCCATGGACCAGATGAGGTGTCCGCCCTCCTCCTCGAGGACTGGGCCCCGGGGTGGGGGGGGGTGTCATTGCCTCTCAATGAGCTGAAACAACTCTATGTCTTAGGGTTCTGTTTCTGAAATACCGAGGACAGGTGTGTCTTATCTTTGTGATTAGAGAGATAACAGTGCCTGATTCTGGAAGATGCCTCATCCGCATTGAATGAATGAATGAATGAATGAATGATTTAGTTCCTCCGTATAGATGGCCTTGGCTCCAGTGCTCTAGCAGGTCCTGTAGCTGCTAATAGAGCCCGAGGCTGCCAGCTGAGACACTTGCCTGACAGGTTCTCTCTGGAAGGGACATCGGAGCCTCGAGGCACCAAGGGACTGCGGTCCTCCAGGAGGAGTGTGGGAACTGGGGAGGGAGAGAGCAGGCTGGGGTGGAGCTTAAGGGATGCTTGCTTGCCTGCCGCTCTTCGTAAGGCGTGGTCTCTCCGTGATGGGCACGCTCTCTGAACTCCCTCGGCACGTGTTCCATTTGCACCATTTGCACCGGGGTTAAACGTCTTGCGACACGTAAGGCTCAAAAGCCCACGTGCATGCCAGCATTGTGCCGGGACAGACGTTACTCTTGAAAATGACTTCTCCCAGTAATTATTGGCCAGGCATCCTTCTCGGTGGGTGCTGACTGCTGTTACATACTATTGAGCCTCCGGCCAGGTCACTGGCTGATGGTAGGGGCCAGCTCTCGAGACCGGCTCTGGCCTCCGAGCCCCGGGAGGGGGCGTGTGGGAGTGAGACCCATCCAGGAGGTAGCAGACTGACATCCCCCTTCCCATGGGCGCTTTTGGAGATGCAGGATCACCTGTTCCGGGCTGGGCTGAAGGGCGTTTTTAGTGCTGATACCATTACTGTTTTTAAACTTTCCTAGGTGAAAACGAACTCCTTAAATTTTCTTACATTCGGACATCGTACGACAAGATCTTGCTGAAATGGGAGCCATACTGGCCCCCTGACTTCCGAGACCTCCTGGGGTTCATGCTTTTCTACAAAGAGGCGTAAGTTGGAGATAAAAGAGGTGTGCGGGTTCGGAGGGTCCCCTTGGAGACTCTGCTGTCTCCCTCTTCCTTGGGGATGGCTGTCATCGGTCCCTTTTTACCATCTCACAAGCCGATGGCCTGGGAAGTTAGTATCATCTCCATTTGTCAATACCAGAAATTAAAACAAACAGGTTTCTTTTTTTTTTATTTTTTTAAATTTTTTTTTTTAAGATTTTATTTATTAGAGAGAGAGAGAGAGAGAGAGAGAGCACAGGCAGACAGAGTGGCAGGCAGAGGCAGAGGGCGAAGCAGGCTCCCCGCCGAGCAAGGGGCCCAACGTGGGACTCGATCCCAGGACGCCGGGATCATGACCCGAGCCGAAGGCAGCCGCCTAACCAACCGAGCCACCCAGGCGTCCCTAAAACAAACAGGTTTCTTTTGCCAAGATTCCTACAGCAACATCCCACTGTGCCTCATAATCCGTACATCTCGCCAGGACATCCTTAACAAAATTAGCTCAGTCAGCTTAGTGGTTTTTAAAGGTTTATTTGCATATCAATTTTGTATTTTTTCCCAACATTTAAAGAATTGTGGCAACACCTACATGACATAAAATTGGCCCCTTGGACTGGGTTTCTCTGTACAGCTCATTAAGCACATTCACAGTGTTGTGCACTTGTCTCCAGCATCCGTCTCTAGAATTTTCTCCTCTTCCCAAACGAAAACTGTCCCCATTAAACAACACCCAGTCATTCTGAGTACAGTTGGCCCTTGAACAATGCCAAAGTTAGGGCGCTGACTCCCCTACCCAGCCAAAAATCCACATACAATTTTTATCCCTCCCCCAAACGTAGTTGCTAATAGCCTACTATTTCCTGGAAGCCTTATTGATAACACAAACCATTGACTGACGTGGATTTTGGATGTTATATGTATTACAGACTGTGTTCTTACAAGAAAGTCCGCTAGAGAAAAGAAAATGTTACTAAGAAAGTCACAAGGAGGGAAATTGCATTTATGGTCCCGGACTGTAAAAAATCCATCCACGCACGAGGGGACCCACGCCGTTCGGCCCACGTTGTTCCAGGGTCTGCCGTATGCGACTATGCTGGAAAAAATTTGTTTTAAAAAATTTTGATTTTGGGAAATCTGTCTACCCAACACGGGGCTTGAATTTACAACCCTGAGATCAGGAGTTGGGTACTCCACTGACCAAGCCATCCAGGGTCCCCTGACTGTGCTGAAATTTTAGAGGGAGATGATGGAAATTGTGATAGTATTCTTATGAGTAATTGCTTCCTCTTCGAAGGTTTATTTTGCTGAGACTCTGTGCTGGAAAGTAGCACGCAGTCTCTCATGGAGGTTTTTTTTTTTTTTTTTTTTTCCAAATTTTATTTCTTCATTTGAGAGAGAGAGAGTACGCCCCGGTGCACAGGGTGGGGGGAGGGGCAGAAGGAGAGGGAGAGAAAATCTCCCTCAGGCTCCGTGCTGAGTGTGGAGCCTGATGCGGGGCTCAGTCTCACAACCCTGAGATCATGACTTGAGCCAAAATCAAGAGTTGGACGCTTAACCGACGGAGCCACCCAGGCGCCCCTCTCCTGTAGTCTTACCGATGAGTGGGAGGTAGCTGGTGTCAACATCATCACTCTTGATATAATTGGAAAATTGAGATGGGGTCCCTTCTCTTTGGGATTCGTGTCATTTTTCTTTGTGGCATAAGATTGTTGGTGAACAGGAGGCAGCCTTGTAGGACGTCACCTTCTCTGTTGCGTCTCTCTATCCTCAGAACAGGAGTCATGGAATGATAACTGCCTTCTGCTTTGTCTTGAAAGCCCTTACCAGAATGTGACCGAGTTCGACGGGCAGGACGCATGTGGCTCCAACAGCTGGACGGTGGTGGACATTGACCCCCCTCTGAGGTCCAATGACCCCAAGTCGCAGAACCACCCAGGGTGGCTGATGCGGGGTCTCAAGCCCTGGACCCAGTATGCCATCTTTGTCAAGACCTTGGTTACCTTTTCTGATGAACGACGCACATATGGGGCCAAGAGTGACATCATCTATGTGCAGACAGATGCCACTAGTAAGTGTTTCTTTTTTTTTTTTTTTTCAAGATTTTATTTATTTATTTGACAGATCACAAGCAGGCAGAGAGGCAGGCAGAGAGAGGTGGGGAAGCAGGCTCCCTGCTGAGCAGAGAGCCTGATGCGGGGCTTGATCCCAGGACCCTGAGATCATGACCTGAGCCGAAAGCAGAGGCTTAACCAACTGAGCCAACCAGGCGCCCCTAGTAAGTGTTTCTTACACAAACTGGACATCTTGCCTTGAACACATTGACGCAGTGATGTTGTAGGAAGGACTCTGTGATGTGGTTATTGGCTTATAAAAGAGCTGGGTGCCGAGGCTTAGAATTTCAAAAGACAAGGCAGTAAGTAGCCTATGTGTATATTCCTTCCCATTCTGGAAAAATTTTTTTCATTTTAATGATTTTATTTATTTATTTGACAGACAGAGATCATAAGTAGGCAGAGAGGCAGACAGAGAGAGAAGGGGAGGCAGGCTCCCTGCTGAGCAGAGAGCCCGATGCAGGGCTCGATCCCAGGACCCCAAGACCACGACCCGAGCCGAAGGCAGAAGCTCAACCCACTGAGCCACCCAGGCACCCCTATTCTGGAAAAAAAAATTTTTTTTTAAGATTTTATTTATTTATCTGAGAGAGAGACCGTGAGAGAGAGCATGAGAGGCGAGAAGGTCAGAGGGAGAAGCAGACTCCCCGTGGAGCTGGGAGCCTGATGCGGGACTCGATCCCAGGACTCTGGGATCATGACCTGAGCCGAAGGCAGAGGCTTAACCAACTGAGCCACCCAGGCGCCCAAGGAAAATTTTTAAATATCCACAAAAGTAGGAGGAAAATGAGCCCCACGGACCATCTTCCAGTTTCGACAATTGTGTTTTGCTATTTGTACTTCTCTGCCCCCCTCCCCTCTTCATTTTTCTTATTTTGTGTGTGGGGAGCAGGAATATTTCATAGCAGTTTAGTGGTATTTGTATTTTCATGAAGCCTAAGTGCTTCTCCTGTAGTGGAGGTCCTCAACCCTGGGGTGATTCTGCCCCCTGCTCTGCGGACACTTGGTGATGTCTGGAGACAGTTTTGGTTGTCGTGATGTGGATGTGGGGTTACCAGTGTTGTATGCGGCTCAGCACCCAGCTGTGCACAGGGCAGACCCCACCACAAGGAATTACCCGGCCCCAGATGTCCGTAGTACTGAGGGAGAGAAACCCCATCCCATGGGATATAGTCCAGGTGTTATGAGCCAGCCCCAGCTTTTTTGGTGAGTGCCCCCCCACCTTCTCGTGTCCTCCAGCAATACCAAAGGACTCCACAGTTTCTGGAAGCTTCTAACTTCCGGATCTTTGAACCCACAATGCCCTCTGCCCTGAGAGCCTCACCCCGCACCCTCAGACACCTGCGTTCTCAAGGGCTGGGTTTTGTGGAGCCCAAAGGTGGTGCATGCTGGGGGGTGTTAGGTGAGGTACCGTCTCAGCAATATGGGTGTCCCAGTGCTGAAAGTTGCCCCATGACTGGGTTCCATTTGGGGCGGATGTTACCTGGAGAATGTGAGTTTGTTTCTCTCTTCCTACTGTCCTCCCTTTCCCCAGCGTCTTTCCAGTGCCTGGAACAGAGACAGCTTGGCACGCACTTGGAGCCTTCCTAGATGCGTGTCGCATCAACGAATGAGTGAATGGGTCTGTAGTCTGCGGCACGAATGGACTGTCATCTGGTACCCTGTGCACTTGCCCCATGAGCTTTCCATGTGTCTCCAGTGTTCTCTGCTGTTAAATAACACCGCGGCGAGCATCCCCATGGTTTCTCTGACCAGTGTGTGCCTTCTTACGCTCGCCCGACAGCCAGTAACCCTCCTGCTCAACGGTGCCTCTGTTTTCCCTTTCTCCTTTGCAGACCCTTCCGTCCCCCTGGATCCAATCTCCGTTTCTAATTCCTCGTCCCAGATTATCCTGAAGTGGAAACCTCCCTCGGACCCCAACGGCAACATCACACACTACCTGGTTTTCTGGGAGAGGCAGGCAGAAGACAGTGAGCTGTACGAGCTGGATTATTGCCTCAAAGGTAAGTGCCCGGGGTGGGGGCGGAGTTTGTGGGAGCAGATGATCCGCTTTGTCCTGGGCAAGCATCCCCGTCCCCGCCTCCCCCCCCACGGCCACCCCCCCCCGCCCCGCCCCACCCCGCCCCTGCCCATGGAGGCTTCCCAGTCTAAGTTTGGGGGCATGGACCACACACGCCATTGCTTCTTGTACCAAAACATGCAGATGCATTTCTAAACATCCCCGCCTCGTCCCACTGAAGACCCGCATCAAAACCAGATAGTTCCCATGTCTTGGCGCCATTTCCTTCTGAAATTTTCTTCCCCTCCCCCTTCCCTGCCGTGGGGATGCAGCTCTGTTGACCCTCTGGCTAAGCTCAGAGTCGAGGGGTTAATGACAAAAGTCAGGGAAGAGTTTTAGGCCCTGCATTTAGACCCTTAATGTTTTAAGGATTGAGGTAGCAAGGACTGGTCATGTGTTCCCTTCTGTGCTTTCCATGAAAAATTTATACCAGTGATGACCCCCGCCCCCCACCCCGGTCTTGTTTATTTAATAGGCTTCATAGGCTTCACCCATTTGCAGGAAAATAGAAAATTTTCTGAGCCTCAGACTAGTTTGTAGAAATTAGTTTAAAATTTTAAAGCCGGATTTAAAAAAAAACAAAAAACAAAAAACAAATCATCAAACCAAAGAAATAGATGTCATTTTTTTTTCTTTAGGTTTTTTTGGGTGTGTGTGTGTGTGTGTGTGTGTGTGTGTGTGTGTGTGTGTGTTATGTTTGTCCGTATTTATTTTTCTTTAGATTGTTTTGGGTTAGTGATTTCCTCAGCCCTTGACCTTGGAGGCAACGGCTCAGGGAGTGCTGGCGAGCAGTGGCAGAGGCCTCAAGCCTGCGGGCCATGCTTGGCGAGACCTCTGACCCGATGTAGGGCTTTGGGCGAGTCACCGAGCCGGTCGCTGGCCGCCTCCTTTTCGGGAGACGGGGCGGGAGGCCAGATCTCTGGGAGCTGTCCCAACTCTAAGATCATGTGCTATATGTATGCCTGTGACCTCATCCCCCCCACCGCTCCCGCCCCCGAGCTGAGGCTTGCAAACGTGATTTATCTCCTCAGACGCTTTATATAACTCAGGAGCAAACACAGGCCTCAGCTTAGCTGTGTGAGCTGTTGGCCCCGCATTCGAGTAACCGAAACCACCAGCTTGAATCACCACCAGCAGCGGCCCTCGGTGCTTTCCTTTTTTTTTTTTTTTTTTTTTTTTTTTAAAGAGTAACAACTTTAATTCTGTCTTTACAATGTGGCTGTTTAAACATGGCTTAATTTGTAATGATCAGGGAGTTTATGGAATTAAAAAATAAACTGAGGACGATATGGTACGATTCCACCCGTAGGAGGTCCCCAGAAGAGTCTCGTCCACAGAAGCAGAAGGTAGATGGTGGGAGCCAGGGCCCGGGGAAGGGGAGGGGAGCCCGTACATCATGGGGACAGAGTCTCCGTGTGGAGAGATGGAAAGTTCTGGAGACGGAGGGTGGGGATGGCTGCAGGATGGTGTGTGTGCTTCGTGCCGCTGAGCTGTGCACTTAGAAATGATTAAGACGTTAAATTTTGTGTTATGTGTATTTTACTACAGTTTGAAAAAAATACGTGAAATAAATAAGCTTACTAATTATGACTAGTAGTGGTTTCGCATTAGCATCACCAGGGGCGTCCTTTCCCCCCCGCCCCCCCCGCCCCGGCTTTATTGAAATATGGTTGAATTATAGGATATTGAAAGGTAAAACTGTAAGATATTGAAAGTGCCCATCGGGATGATTTTGATACACCTGTATGCCGTAAAGGGATTTCTCCCAGGTAGGGAGTTAGCTCATACATCCGTCACTTGGTTTTTACTCTTTGTGTGTGTGTGTGTGTGTATGTGTGTGTGTGAACATTGAAGTTCGACTCCCTTATGTATTTCAGTCCTAGAATCCAGCTGCATTTTTAAAATTACCAACTGCATTTTTAAAAATTGTGGTGAAATATATAACATAAAATTGATTCTCTTAACCATTCCTAAGTGCACGGCTCAGTGACAGTAAGCACATATATTAGTGTCCCCGCCGTCCTTCTCCAGAACTTTCCATCTCCCTAAATGGAGACTCTGTCCCCGCGAAGCACAGACTCCCCACCCCACCCCCTGCCCCAGCCCCGGCTCCCACCGTCTCCTCCCTGTCTCTGTGGACGAGACTGTCCGAGGTGCCCCATTTCCTATACTTTTACTGGGTAGTCACAGAAGAACCATGGGCCACTACGTGCCCTGAGGTGGGGGCCAGAGAGCGTAACAGGAGTGAGGAAGTGTGTCTGACCTGACCAAAAAGCCCTTTCCTCCCCAGAAAATTCTCAGGGTCCTCCTTCATGAAGGACACCCGAACTTTTTCTCCCGCCCATAATGCCATGACCAGTCCCTGTAATGGTTAACCCAGCCAGGTTAGTCTGTGTCCGTTCATCAGTGTCGCAAGCGTCTTTAAGAGCCCCTTGCGGCCGGTCACCGCTGCATAAATACTGGGGCTTCCGAGTGGATACTCCCCGTTCACGGGAAAGGACTTCGGGCCCATTGTCTCCAGGACCCATTCAAGGGGAGAGGAAAAAAGTGCTCAGTCGCCCCTAGGAGGCTCCGTGTGCCAGGGCTGGCAGCGGGGAAGGTGAATCCCAGGGTCCTTCATGGATTTTGCCCAAAGAGAGTAGCTTTCACCCTTCCCAGTCGCACCCGGAAGCGCGTCTGTGGCTCACACGATGGATGGCAGGTGTCCCTGGGATTGGACTCGGGTCGAGACACGGCCAGTCCGTGGTACTTTTGAAAAACAACTTTGTGTTTTTGAAAAATGTCCCCCCCATCTCCCCTCATGTCGTTAATCCAGAGTTTCTCTGTCGACATTTTGGGACCAGATCATTCTGTGGGGCGGGGCTGTCCCGTGCCTTGTGGGATGGTCAGCAGCAGGGCACTCCCCCGCCCCGGCCCAGCCTCACTGGCACCATCCCCCCCGCCCCTGGGTGCTGCAGTCTCCTTCACCCCTCAGTATTCCTCACAGCCAGAACATCTCTAGACCTTGCCCAGTGTCCTGGGGGTGCGGGACGGTGCAGAATCCCCTCCCCCACCCCCGACCCTGTGGAAGGACCGCAGCTCTACTGATTTCTGGATTCCTGCATGAACTGTGGATTCTTTCATTTGCAACCATTGGGTCTGTAGTTCGGACCCTTTATATGGCCTCCTGTCACTTTATATGTTTGACTGCCTGATTCATTCATTCATGCAACTATGACTTGCCCCCCGGCCCCAGCCTTTTTCTAATCCCACCTCCCACCATCCTGTCCCTCAAACTGTCCTCCTAGCTCCTTGGGGTTCTTGGTGTCTGTCAGCATGGCACGGAAATCCCTACCCCAGGGACTTTGCACTTAACTTTTTGCTCGGTCCAAACTGCTTTACACCAAGGTGTGTGCATAGCTCATTCCTTTCCTTAGTTTGGGACTGTGCAGTGGTCACTTCCTCCGAGACCACCGCATGAAAAGCCGGAGCCCCGAATTCACCTTGCCAGCTGACCTACGGCATATGTGTTCATGTTAATTATGTACCCCCTTCCCAGCCACGAGATTGTAGGTTCCACAGGGCCGGGACAGATCTGGTTACCTTGCAGTCTCCGGCCTGATGGGGTGACCCTGCAGTTTCTGGAACACCCTGACACGCACAGATGTCCCATGCGCCCAGCCCCTCTGAGAAGGACCCCGTTGGGGGTGTGTGTGTTGCGGGGTGAGGAGAAGGATCCCAGGCCACCTGCTCTGCCTGTCTCTAGGGTTGAAGCTGCCGTCCCGGACCTGGTCTCCGCCGTTCGAGGCCGAGGGCTCCCCGAAGCACAACCAGAGTGAACACGAGGAGTCCGCCGGCGAGTGCTGCTCCTGCCCCAAGACAGACTCCCAGATCCTCAAGGAGCTGGAGGAGTCCTCTTTTAGGAAGACCTTTGAGGATTACCTGCACAATGTGGTGTTCGTCCCCAGGTCAGGACTCTTCCTTGGCTCCATGTGGGGGGCGGTTATGACCTGGGGAACAAAATGAAGAGGAGACCCGGGGCGGGGCGGGTAAAGGAAGAGATTCAATAAGAAATAGAGCAATTAAGCACTCCAGATGGGGGAAAATTAAAAAAAAAATAACAAAACCCCGAAAAACCCTCAACATTTGCTTTCCCATGTGGCCCAAATGCTATCCCAGCCTCGGGCCTCCATCTGCGTTCTGAGGCACCTTCAAAACCCGGAGGCTTCTCCTAGTTAAACCTGTTGAGTTTCCTTTAGCGAGTGAAAGGCTCTGCCGATGTCCATCGGCCGGGAGAGGGTTGGCAGTGACGACGACCCCAGGCTACTCATCCCCGTCTTTGCCTTTCCCAGAGGCAGAGATGCTTAGGTAAAAGGCTCGTGTCTCTCGCTGCCTCGGTTTACCTATCTGCCATGGGCCGATAATAGTAGCTCTTACTTCTTAGGACCGTGAGAATGCGTGAGTCCTCCAGGTTTCACAGCCTTGACCCTGGGGATGTTGGAGCCGGCTGGGCCTCTGCTGGGGGGCCTGCCTGATGTCAGCAGCTGCGTGCACCCCTTTAGTTTCTGAGTCTTTAGGGTAACACACTGATGCAGCTGTCACCTCCCTTCCACGGGTCCAGAGACAGTGTTTCTGAGCTGGTGAGGGACCCGACCCCGGTTCTGGCAACTGTGAGGGGTGTGGGCTGTGAGCTGCCCCCTGTCCTGCTTCCCTCACTGCCCTCAGTGAATGGGGTCCCCAGCAATGTTTGAAGCAACTGGCTGTTTCCAGAGGTGGATCGAAACCCCAAAAGGGTGACATTGGGATTAAATAAGATTCTAAAATGGGTCCATTTGAATGCCTGCCATCGCTTCTCACATGAATAGATGTTTTCCCAGAACCACTGTTGTGTGACATTTAAAAAAAAACATTTCTTTCTTGGGTTTTTTTTTTTTTCCCCTTCCATGACCCTGAGTCCAAAGAGCACTAAATGTCACAGCCCAGACATGGGGGGCAGTTACCGTCTTACCCGTTTAAAAACAAAACGATGCTGGACTTAAGGAAATGGCTGAGTCAGTTGTGATGTTTAAATGTAGTCAGGTTTGGCACGTGAAGGGGGACCCCAGCTGGCCAGGTCTCGGGGCCGGGTCGGGTATTTTCTCTGATTCTTCCCTCCCCTTCCTGCTGTGTTCTCTGCATCCGATGGGGAGACACTGATTTGGGAGGTGGGAGACGTGGTCCACAGTCAAGGGCAGGGCACCCTTGGGCTGCTCAGAGGGAATGTGGCTTCCATAGGTCAGAAGCCAGAGGTCTGTCTGAACGAGTTCTGTCTGTCCTCAAAGTGGTTG
Source organism: Martes martes (assembly GCF_963455335.1). Taxonomy (NCBI): domain Eukaryota; kingdom Metazoa; phylum Chordata; class Mammalia; order Carnivora; family Mustelidae; genus Martes; species Martes martes. Next base: position 211,351,609 of record NC_137888.1, on the reverse strand, counting down.
GTTTTGTTTTCACAGAAAATCCTCGTCAAGCCCTGGTGCTGAGGACACTAGGTACGACTCCCCTGCAGGAGATCGGCGTGGCCGCTGGGGGCCAGGCAGGGCAGGAAGCATGCCGTGTGCCTTTGAGACTCCAGAGGCTTCCCTGGCCTTAGTGCATGTGATGGGCTGCCGGGCGGATCCGGGAGGCTTCGTGAATTCATATGGGAACTGCCTTCACCCTCAGATGGGGCCTGGGCGTGAATGTCGGGAACGAGTCTGCACTAACACACCCTTAACTAAAACGTAGACTCAGTCGCTTCTCGGCCTTTTGGCTAAGATCAAGTCTAAAACGTAGACTCAAGGGGCGCCTGGCTGGCTCAGTCGGTGCAGCAGGTGACTCTTGATCTCTTGGTCTTGGGTTCGAGCCCCACGTAGGGAGCAGAGTTTACTTTAAAAAAAAAAAAAAAAGAGAGATAGACTGGAGGGGGGGTGTACTTTCTGGGCACCTTGTAGATGCCACACGTTGCCCTCCGTGCAGTCACTCGCTAAACACTTACTTACCAGCACCGACGGTGCGGGCTGGTCTGTGCCTGGAACGCAGAGTCTCAGCCACGTGCAGCAAGTAGTGGGGGGGGGGGCAGGATGTTTTTATTTGGGGTGACAAGTGCAGGGCTGCAGGCGTGCCGTGTCACTGAACTCCCCTGTGGACGGAACGGCTTCCCTGCGATTGGTGTCTTGAAGCACCAAGGGGGGGTTGCCCTGGAAGAGAGGACTGGCAGAGAAGCTGCGGAAAGGAAGACCTTGGGATGAATCACGGGCCCCTGGAAGGAGCCAGCGGTGGGGAGGGGGCCGGGGGGAGACTGGAAAGGCAAGTCAGGGTCATGTGGAGGGATGTTACTCTCTCCGCTGTGTTTTTTCAGGCTTATTCGTGTGGCTCTGATCTGACCTCTAGTGGCCATTTGGAATATAGCCTGCAGAAAAGAAAAGCCTGGACCTTTGAGGCTTGGGGTCCGCATCGGGGGTTTCTCAAATCTGACGCGTACTGACCTTTAGAGTCAGATCATTTTCTCTTGTGGGGCCCACCCTGCGTGTGGTAGGATGTTGGGGCATCCCGAGTCTCTGGATTCACAATGCTAGTAGCTCACGTGTCCCCCAAGTAGTGACAACCAAAGATGTCCCCAGACAGACATGGCAAATGTTCCTGTGTGGTGGGGCGAGGGGCAGACTCACCCCTGGTTGAGGGCCACTGGTTTGCTAGGAGATTGTGGGGTGTGTAGTTCACGGGGACTTTGGGAACCCCAAACCACAGATAGCGGCGGGGCGGGGGCGGGGTGGGTGATTGCATATACATCCAGCTTGTTTGATGAGACCTCTTCATGTGTCCAGTTGTGCGGACACCCATTTCCCAGTAGTTTTTCCTGAGGCACCAGTGTTGTGGTCATTTGGGAAAAGGCCCACTTGTGCCTGGATGGAAATGTTCTGAATCTTACTAACATGGGTGTATCTTTGGTTTCCGTCCAAGAACATCACTGGTCTTTGCATATGAAGAGACCACACAAAAAATCTTAGTGCATATTCCCCATCCCATCCCCCCTGCCCCAAAAGGGTTTGTCTTCTGACTACGGTGCAGTAGAAACTAAAAATCAGCTTCAAACATTTGAACAGAAAAATCCTCCCTGGCAATTTAAAGTTGAGCACTTCAATACCTTTTGGAAGAAGCAGACCTAAGAGACCTTCATTAAAGTCCATTTGGAAAATAGTGGGAATGCGAATACCACATATCTTAAATTTGTAGAGTATCACCAAAGCTTGGGCTTTGATGCGAATTAGTAGCCTTAAATGATCTTGTAAGTTAAGAAAAAAAAAACCCTAAAAAGGTAAAAAAATAGAAATGTATTGTGAGGGAGGGGAATCCAGATGGCTGAACTTGCAAACATAAGAATGGGAACCACAAGTAACTAAAAATGAAGCAGGTGATCTGAAACTAGGGCCAAAGGAAGATTTTAATGTTGAATTCTCTGGATAGTCTTGTGTTATTCAAGTTGAAGCTTTTGGTGAGGAGGGAAGTTTTAATTTGATCTGATTCAAGATGAAGCAGAAAAAATGAAATAGTCTACTAACTTTGGTAAACACGTAAAAATTATGTCTCAAAAAGGCCCTGGGCCCAGAGAATTTTACAGGTGAGGTATTTGAAACTCTGTGATACAGAAACTTTTCTGAGCATAGAGATCGATGGAAGTCTTTCCAGGTCATTTTATGAAACCAACCTAACGTCCCTTTAGCTGAACCTGATGTAGCTGTGATGTTGGCAGAAACCCCAGGACTAGCCAGTGTGACACTTTAGATCCATACGCCCTAAATGAAATAGTGTGCTGACAATATCGTTTCACTCAGAAGTACAGGGGTGATTTACAATCAGCAGATAGGATAATTCATCAAGGGACCCAGTAAGGAAAATCATAGGATAATCTCATGAGACAGCATTAATTAAAAACTCCTAATTTAGGGAAATGAGTGAAAAGTGGGAGTAGAATACTTCTGCTACAAGGTAAATAAATACTACCTAGATGAAACCAACAGCCAAGCTAACATTGTACTTAAACTGTCCCTGTTACATTTATGAAGAAGCCCAGTGTCGTCATTACTAATTAATGTCTTCCTGGGTAGCTAGCCAATGCAATAAGACAAGAAGAGCGAAGAGTGGATTGTGGGAAGTAACGTCATTATATTAACAGTCCAGTACAAGGATAGACTCCCTGTGGTGTCACAGACTGGCTGCTGGTCTTTTTGTCATTGAAGTTTCATCGGAAAGCAGCCACACCCATTTGTTTATACTTTGTGTACTCCCACTTTCAAGCTATAATAGCTGGAAAGCCGTTGAAAGTTGCATAGAGACAAAAAGTACGTGGGGACACAGGTCCTGCCAAATCCAAAATCTTTACTTTCTACCATCAACAGGAAAAGTGTGCCGACTTTTTCTAGTGTGCTCCTTGGAAACCCAAGGATAGCAACTATGAAACTCTTGGAGGAGAGTTTGGGAAAGAAGGTACAATGTAAATTAAAAAGCCTGGTGATACACTAGCAGTAGAATAGAAAACAGAGGAGACAGTCCCTTGATCCCTTTCATAATTGCCGTACCACTTTGGTAACCCCACGGAGAATTAACTGTACAGGAAAAAAGGTAAACGTCTGTGGAGCTCTCAGATTTTCCGGATACGCGTGAAAGACTGTCTCGAATCATTTACAGAAATCTCACCGGCTGTGTTAATATCCTTAGTGAATAAACAGGGTAACAGTAGGAACAGTGAGGAAAGTGCTAGAACATCATAGAAACAGAGAAGATGGACAGTTCCCTAGAGAAACACAAAGGACAGAGGAAGGAAAGACAGGGTCACATGGAGTGGTATCAGGAGTTAACAAACAAAGCAACAGGGCCTTGGTTTTCATTCAGTCTCTTGAGTTGAAAATCTGCAAACCAGCAAACAGACACAACCCAAAGAACCCCTTAACCCTGAGTACTGTTGAGGTTATCCCGAGGTGCATTTCAGGGGCTGCCAGGGAGACCCCTGATCAGTTGAAATGTCCGGGAGAGCAGTTTCGCCGTATGGATGAACAGGCACAGTCTGGCGACTTCCCTTCTAAGAGTCTAGTTTTAGGATCTAATAAGACAGTCTGACAGTGACCAAAGCGGTGTTTATAAGAGCAGAAAACCCTGGGATCCTCCTAATACAGACATCCTCTGAGGTCTTGTGGGCTCGGTTCCAGACCCGTCGTCGTAAGATGGGTATCGCAGTAAAGCAGGTCTCCTGAATTTTTTGGTTTCCCCAGTGCGTGTAAGTGTTCTATTGATACCAGACTGTAGTCTGTTAGGAGTGCCTTAGCATTACGTCTAACAGAACAGTACACACACCTTAATTTAAAAATATTGCTACAAAATGCAGACCATCCTTGGGGCTTTCAGTGAGTCATACTCACCGATCACGGATCGCCATGACAAATAGGATAATAATGAGAAAGTTCGAAACAGTGTGAGAGTCCCCAAAAGGTGACCCGGAGACACCCAGGAAATGTTTCTGGAGAATGGTGCTGGTAGACTTGACCCCTGCAGGGTGCCACACACCTTCAGTTTGTAAAAATGCAGGATTTGCAAAGCACCATGGTGCCAAGGGCAATAAAATGGGGGCATGTCTGTATTAAATAGGAGGATGGTTAGTAATTTATGGCTTGTGCACTAAATTGAACATTTTCCAGTTTTCTGCATTGAGCACGTGCTCATTTCCTAACGGAGAGGGAAAACCTTCACACTGAAAAAGACAAAACATAAATTCTGTGCTAAGTACTTAAGGCGTTATGTTTCAAGGAAGCTCTCTGATGAACGTTTCCAGCAGAACAAGCGAACAAAGGTTAACAAAACTCGCTTGGTCCTCATTATACCTACACATAACATTTCTAGGAAAAAAATTGCCCCCAGGAAACAGAGAGCAGTGGAACGATGAGTCATTTAAATTTTCTCTGTGCTTTCTGTGTATGTGTATTTATAAATTTTGAGGGTTTTGCATTTATTTCTTAATTTCTTAAATGGGGGGAAATGCGTATTGACTGCATGGTTTTATCTTTTCTTTCTTTCTTTCTTTTTTTTTTTTTGAGTACCTTACCAACCTGAGTGGTAAGACTTTTTTTTTTTTTTTTTTTAAACCTAAGAATTGAAATGTAGTCACTTCTATGATGTAGATGCCCTCTAGGGTCATAAGAATTAGAAGATGCGTCTTTCCTGTTTAGATAGGTGATGCTGGCCAGTAGTTTGGGCTGCTGGGCTCATGCCGTTTGACAGGGTTCCCGAAGAGTTAGACTCTGACATGTTCTGGGCATCTGGTCTTTAACACTGACCCGGGGTGGCCAGTTAGTCTGCAATGTGACAACCTAAAATCAAGCATGTTGAGGGGAATATCGGTGTGTGTCCCCCACTGATGGTCCTGGAGCCCCCTCCCCTTGCGGGTGTCCTGGAAAGCTGCTCTGGGTTGTAATTCTGGGCAACCTGCATTTCATTGCATCTCCACCTGCCCGTCCTTGGTTTTGAGACTTTTATCCCTCAGCATCATTTTTTTATCTTCAAGACGGCGATCGCATGACCCTGGGTGTATGTGTGTGTGTCCTGCTGTCATGACAGGCCATCGCGGAAACGCAGGGCCCTCAGGGATGTTGCCAACGTGACAGCGGCCGTGCCCACAGCTCCAGGTTTCCCCAACACCTCGACTAGCACACCCACGAGCCCGGAGGAGCACAAGCCTTTCGAGAAAGTGGTGAACAAGGAGTCCCTGGTCATCTCTGGGCTGCGTCATTTCACCGGCTACCGTATCGAGCTGCAGGCTTGCAACCAGGATGCCCCTGAGGAGAGGTGCAGCGTGGCGGCCTACGTCAGCGCCAGGACCATGCCCGAAGGTGGGTGGGTTCATCGCCAGCGCCAGGAGACCTGGGCTCGCCAAGGGGCAGCCCTCCGCCCGGTAGGCAGCGTAGATGGGTATCTAACCTGCCTTTATTGTTTCTTATTTTTATGGGCGCCCGGCTTCCCCTGGCCAATATACAACTTCAGCAGATACACACACACAGATAGACACATAGGAAATATAAAGTCAAATTAAGAAATACGTATTATGCATGGTATTAATCAGGGTTCTGCAGAGAACCAGAACCAGTGGGATATGAGCGAAATGGACAGACGGATAGATAGGTACGCAGACAGTCCCGTGAAGACGTTGAGTTTTACGTGTCCACTTCCCTCATGGGAAAGTTTCGCAAGCAGCTGGAGGTGGGTTGCTCAGCTGGAGGTGGGATTTGATCCGGGGGTCAGGAGCCTGCCTCTAAGCACTGCTCCTTACAGCCAAGGCAGACGACATCGTTGGCCCCGTGACCCACGAAATCTTCGAGAACAATGTCGTTCACTTGATGTGGCAGGAGCCGAAGGAACCCAACGGTCTGATTGTGCTGTATGAAGTGAGTTACCGACGCTACGGTGATGAGGTAAGACCTCCGGATGCTCGGGCACGTCCCTCAGAGCTGTTGCTGGTACCGCGCCCCCCCCCCCCCCCCCCGCCATTCCTCTTCTTAAATTCTGGCCCAAACACTTCCTTCTCCTGTTGAATGCATTGTCGTTGGGACTCCACGCCTTGATTTAGAACTTTCCAGGGAGGTGGGTGAGAAATGCTGATCTCCAGATTTATTTCCTCAGTTTCTCACATTTCAGCTCTGTCCTGCAGGATGAATGCTGGCTGTCTGCACTTGTGTCCCTCCTGACATCACAGGAGACCCGTTTCACCTCAGTCAGAGTTCTCTGGGGGCAGAGGGAGAGGGAGAGGGAGAGGGAGAAGCAAACTTCCCGCTGAGCAGGGAGCCCAACGCAGGGCTCGATCCCAGGACCCTGCATCACGACCTGAGCCAAAGGCAGACACACCTAACCGACTGAGCCGGCCAGGGTCTTAATAAGGAACTTTCCATTTACTGGCAGACGCTGTGCGGGGTGGTGGGTGAACGCAGAGATGCCCGAGATAATGGCGTCTGAGAAGGACAAAAAAGGAGCCACGCTGTCCTGAGGGGGTCACTGTGTGTCTCGCACATATGAAGCCGTGTACATGCGGTCTTACGTCCTTTATCATTTTTTATCACATCTAAGGCATGATGAGCGGCCACTGCTAAAACAAAAACAAAAACTGCCAGTTCTAGTTGTAAGTTGGTGTTGCTCCTAAAGCCGCCTTGCAATTTCAGAAATGCCAAAATGTGAAAATAATATGCCTCTCAGGACCAGTGAAATGCAATAAATCCTCAGAATAACCCAGCGAGCTTGGTCTGGAGGCAGCCAGGATTTTTTTGTCCAGGGTCCAGAAGAATAAAGTCAGGACTCAAACCCAAGACTGATGCTCTCATCCAAGGGTTGGCAGCTTTTTTTCCTGTCGAGGGCCAGATACGGACCATGTTTGGTTTCGCGGCTGAACGGCCTCTGTTGCAAATACTTAGCTCTGCTGTTGTAGCTCGAAAGCCGCCCGATAGAGGAGACGGACGCTCACGGGGATGGTTGTGTGCCGGTGAAACGTTTTATTGCAAAAGCAGGCAATAGGCGGGCGTGGGCTCCAAGCCGTGCCCGTAACTACTGTGGGTGGATCACCATCCGCAGAAGGGCGGGGGTCTGCACCTGCCAGGAGAGGTGCAGGCCAGGGCTTGAATCCCCCTGCGGACGATTCTCCCCTTGACCGTGTGACTTCAAGCAGATGAGCCTCATCACCTCCTTGGATTGGTCTGAGCCCTTGCCCCGTCCCAGACACAGCACCCAGTCCTTTGCAGGCATCTGCTGGAACCTCGAGGTGACCCGACCAGGTGGCATCTATTAGTGTCTCCTTTTTTTGGCCAGGAGTGCGGACACTGGAGGAGCTGAGTGCCCTTGCTCAGGGTCATACGCCCAGCATCTTAAATCCAGACTGTTGGGCTCCAGAACCTACCATCTGCGGTTGAGGCCGGTCACTTAGGTCAGAGGTCATTTTCTGTAAATGAGAGAGTTTAAGTTTTTAGTTTTGGGAGCCATAAAGTCAGGCTTGGGCACGAGTGTTTTTGTTTGTTTGTTTGTTTGCTTTATAAACTGTGACACATTCACATACCATAAAATACGCCCATTTAAAATACACAGTTTGGGGCGACTGGCTGGCTTGGTCGGAGGAGCGCGTGACTCTTGGTCTCGGGGTTGTGAATTCAAGCCCCACGTTGTATGTAGAGATGACTTAAAAATAAAATCTTTACAATACAATAAAATAAAATATTCAATATAATGGTGTTGGGTTTTTTTTTTTTTAAGATTTTTACAGTTTTTTAAGTCATCGCTACACCCATTGTGGGGCTTGAACTCACAACCCCCCAAGACCAGGATCTCACACTCCACTGACTGAGCCAATCATCACATCAGTTTCACAGTATTTTCCTAAAAAGTACCCCCAGCCCCTGATCTTCCCTTCCTCGTGTCCCACCAGCCTCTGTCAGCTGCTAACCTACTTTCTGTCTCTGGATATGCCTGTTCTCCGCACCAAATCGTACAACACACGGCCCTCTGTTGCCGGCTTCTGTCGTTATCATAATGTCTCCGAGGTCCATCCCCGTGGTGGCACGTGTCCGTGCTTCCTTCCTTTTCCTGACTGAGAAATACTCCATCACGTGGCTGGACCACACTTTGTTACCCGTCACCCGCAGACAGACATTCGGGTCGTTTTCACCGTCTGGCTGTTGTGAGTAAAGTCGCTCAGAGCGTCCTCGTGCAAGTGTTTGTGTGGACACGTGGTTTCCGGTCTCCTGGGCGCGTACCAAGGGATGGAACTCCGGGTCCCGGGCCAGCTCTTTCCCCAAGTGGCTGCACCATTTTATATCCCCAGCGGTAGGGTCTGAGGGTCCAGCTTCCCCCCCGCCGTGGTCTCCTATCCGTGTTCTGGGCCATGCTTTGAGGTAGGGCCGTGCTGGTGGCTGTGAATGGCGTCTCACTGCGGTCTTGATGTGCATTTCCTGGATGCTTCATTTGGGCCCGTTTTGGACCTTTCCCTGAATCCATGGGACTCCTCAGCTTTCGGGCAGCTTTGGGCAGTGAGGGTCGGCCCTGGAGCTGGGGTGGGGTTGAGGATGGGAGGCCAGAGCCCCTCAAGGCCGGGGGGGGCAGCTTCAAAGGAAGTTCCAGGGGAACATAACCTTCGGGATGTTGTGGGCAGCAGGGAAGGGAATACGGATTCTGGGCCGTGGGCAACACGTTTCCACTGCAGACCCTCCGTGGTTTTCTTCCTGCTGCTGGGACCGGCTCTTTCCTTGGAGTTTGCCAGTGTCGAGCACTGAAGTCCTCCAACCTAGTAACCCCTTGGTCCTGGGTAAACTGGGATGGTTGGTTACCCTGTTGGCATAAATTCTCCCAGCTGCCTTCGGTGGGTCCGCCTCCCCCTCTTCCTGGAGTCCAAGGGTCACTGGTATGAATCCCTACTAGATCCTCAGCCCCACGTGGGGCAGCACCAATCCCACACAGACTGGCCCTATTTGCCCTTTAGGGGAACAGAGATTTGGGTGGGTAGGGGGGAAATAAGAGAGAGTGAGATTACAATCACTTTTTAAAAAAAAAAAACAACCTTTTCATGGACAAGATGGCGGATCATTTCCCACATTTTCCCTTATTACCTAGCATCGCTTTGATAAAGTAAGAAAATAATGCAAAAAAAATTTTTTTTTTACACACCATTAATAATACTGTTGGGGTATGATTGTGCCATTTCTACAAAATCCTCTCCAGCATTTTTTGTTTGTTGGTTTTTTGGTTTTTTGGGGTTTTTGTTGTTGTTGTTGTTTTTTTGGTATTTGCTGGTTAATAGCCCAAATCCCGTCTAACTGCCTCACTTTGGCAGCTCTTTCTCCTTGAACCTCGCATTCGAGTCATTTGCCGTCTTACCTCGGCCCCTCTCTGCCCAGGAGGCCCTGGCCCCGGGGACCGCGCCCTCCCCCGGGAGGAGCATCGCTTCTCAGTGTTGGCGTTCCCGTCTCCTTCGCGTCAGTGTCTGTCGCGGTTTCGGGCTTCTGTCTCATTGGCACAGACTTTCATGGATTGGCTCCTTTACCCTTTGTCGGGTTTCGCTTCTCGTTTCCCTTTTCGTTTTTGTTTCTCGGTGTCTGTGGAGACGGCTGCCTCATTGTCTGGTTCCTTCCCTTCATGCTCCCTCCCAGTCCCCTCGCCCCTCGAGGTGTGTGGGGTCCCCGGCCGCCCTAGGAGGGTGCCCTTCCCCTCTGTCCCCCAATAGCGGCTACCTTCGGTTTCTGTATTTGCGTATTTGCCCATTTCTACTTGGTGACTCCTCGGACTTGGACGGACCTTTGGACCGGTGCCCCCACCCCTGCCGTCAGCCCGATCGGCCCGATCTGTTTTCTTGCTGTTGTTGTCACATGACAAGCACGGGAGTCTTTTACGTTTCTTTCTCTGCCCACTGAAATTTTCCAGTCCAGCTCTCTGCATGCACTATTAACTTGGAGCTGTTTTGGAAAGTTTTTAAAAATTGGCCTGACGCGGGCAGGGTTCACGGTCTCACTTCCCAGTGAGCCTCTTGGCTCTCCTACTAAGCTCTGGCTTGATCTCTGTTTGCACGCTTACCACTGGGGCGTGTATCCTTTTCTTATCTCCCCTCTGTTTTCAGAGATTGAGGTAGGTCCCTGCTTGTTTTCAGAATGGTCACAGAAAGCAAAGCAAAGCAAAAGGCTACACCAGAGGAAGGAAGGAGATTTACCATGTGTCCTTAAGACATTAAGCCCATGCATGCCTTTGGTTCTGAGTCCGGGAGATGTGGGGGCAAAGCCTGAAATTTGATTTAGGTCTGTGGGTCTCTTCTTTCCCGGCCTTCTGGAACTTTCTAGAGGCCTGGTGATAGTGCCTCACAGTGGTTCCAAAAAGGGTAGGAGCCTCATGGTTCTGGATTCAACAGGGGAGGTTGGCCCAGCCACTTACCAGCTAGGAGAGCTGCCACCAACCATTCTGTCTCTTCAGCCAGCGGTCGGCAGACTGTTTTTGTATACCTGTGTTCGTACAGCTTGAGAGCTAAGAATCGCTTTCCTGTCTTAAAGTGGCTGGAAAAAAAAAAAATGCCAAGCTCCGAGAGAAGGATAGTGTCACGACATGTATCCACTTAACGTGAAGCTCAGCGTTGGGCGTCTACAACATTCCGTGGACACACAACCACGTCTGTTTGTGGACGGATGTTATGGGTTTGGGGTGGGTCTCTGGGGGCTTTCGCGCTGCGACAGCGGAGCTGAGTGGGTCAGTTGAGTGGGTCATTCACGTGGGTGAGTGGGTGACCATCCGGCCCCTTTGACAGCAAAAGTTTGTGGACCCCCTAGCCCGGGCCCCCGGGTCCTCGTCTCCAGCGTGAGCCTGAGCCCCAGTGGAGTTGTCACAAGAAGGAAATGACCCGGTCCAGGTCAGACACATGGCTTGTGGTTTAGGAAGGGTCAGATTTTACCCACGATGACAGCCTCCGTGGCTGCCTCCTTCCCGGAGAGCGAGCGTGCGGCAATTGTGACGGTCCTGACGCGGCCCGGGCGCTCGGTGCTCTGACGGCGCCTTCCTCCCTCTGCGGCCTTCCTGCCAGGGATGGACGCTCCGGAATGGCCGAGAACAACCCCTGCTCCTCCCCCTGTCTTCCAGGAGCTGCACCTCTGTGTCTCCCGCAGACACTTCGCTCTGGAGCGGGGCTGCAGGCTGCGTGGGCTGCCGCCGGGGAATTACAGCGTGCGAGTCCGGGCCACCTCCCTGGCAGGCAACGGCTCCTGGACAGAAGCCACCTATTTCTACGTGACAGACTATTGTAAGTCTGGGTTTGGGTGTGGGCGTGGCAGGGCAGTTCAGAGGGTGGCCAGGGAAGCTCGGAGGCTATGCCCGCTGGCCCCGGACTTGACTAGGTCCCGGTCTGCTGGTGCTGTTGTGTGACCTGAGCAGTGTGCTTGTCCTCTCTGAGCCTGTGTGTTCTTATCTGACCATGGGGAGAGTTAGGACCCCCCCCAACTGCCTTGGAGGTGAAAGGAGGTTTCAGTGACATTATGAAGGTCAAGTGGCTAGCCCAGGGCACGTCAGATGAACACATTAGCTCTTGTTACTATTGTCCTAATACTTGATTTTTGATGGGCTGTGCCTTCCAAGGGAGGACATGGGAGCTTGCCTACAGAGTGTCCGATGTGCTCTTCATACACAGGGAGTGAGTGCTGCCATTGGGTGCCCAGAGCACACAGTGGACAGTAGAGTGGGAGGCTGGGGACTCCAGGGACTCTCAGGGACTGCTTCCTGGAGGAGGTGACATCTTGACTGAGACCCGGAAGAATGTGCAAGTGGGGACAAAAGAAGGCGGTCATCCTGGCATGTCATCAGAGCCTAGACACTTGAATGAGTGAACAAATGACTTGGAAGGAGGGGAGATTCTAGACCAGGAGGAGTGGGAGCTTGGGGGGGACTGGGGTGACAAGGCTCCTGCTTGGCCGGCTGGATCTTCACATACCTGGCCTGGTGGGACTTTGGAAAGTGGGAAGTGATTCCTGCTGGGAAGGCTCCCGCCAGCGTCAGGACTGGAATGAGCATCCTGACACCAGCTGGGTGTGCGGCACCACCATTCTGTTGCTGCCTAATGGGGTGAACACAGACCCGGCCAGGTTAGGAGCACAGTTCCCAGCCAGACGGGCCTTACTTCAGATGCCGGCTATAAGTTGGGGGTTCTTCAAGCTCCCTGCACTTCCAGCTGGCACCCCCAGTTGGCAACAAACTCAGGGGTTCCTGTGACCCCCCCCTCAGATTCAGGCATTTGCTTGATCAGCTCATAGAGCTCAGGAAAGTGCTAGATTACAAGGATGGTGTTATTATAAAGGCTGTCAGTCGGGGCCACCCAAATGAGGAGACATACAAGGGAGGGTTGGGAGGGTCCAGGACGCTGAGCTCCTGTGCGTTCTCCTGGCAGAATCAGGACATGTGGCATCATCCTCCTGGCATACCTGTGTGTTCACCAGCCGGGAAGCTCCTCTGGGCTTTGGTGTGTAGGGTGTCCCTTGCTAGGCATTGCTTGAGCACATCACTGGCTGTGTGATGGAACTCCATCTCCGGCCCCTCTGGTCCCTGGAGCAGCCCCTCTGGTCCAGCCTTCCAATCACGTGCTTGGTCTGCTGGTGACTAGCCCGCATCCTGGGTCGTCTCATCTCTTAGCATAAGCTCAGGTCTGTTCCAAGGGGCTCGTCAATAACAAAGACACTCTTATTACCCAGGATATTTCAAGGATTTGGAGTCTCTCAAGAACCCGGGCTACCATGAATAAAATTCCAAGGAAAATATCAAAGTGCGAAAAAAAAACGTTTGTAACATCATTGACAACTAATATCCTTGTTATAAAATGAGTATATATATAGATGTAGGACATGAGTAGAAGATATAAATAAGTGCTAACACAAGCATAGACAACGTAAATAGCCAATTTAGAAAGAAATATAAAAGATAGAAAGCATAAAAAAAAGTGCAACCTCAAAACCACACCGAAAAAGGAGGCAAATTAAAACAAGAGGTAATTTTTAACTCATCGAATTGGCAAGGCATTTGTTTCTGTTTAATTATAGTACTCAGTGCTGTCCAAGACTATAGACCCATGGACATTCTTTTCGTGGTTGGTGAATGCTACAATATACCACTTTATTTTAAAGACTTTTATTGATTTTTTTTGAGACAGCAAGCAAGAGAGAAAGCATGAGCTTGAGGGGAGGGACAGAGGGACAGGCAGAAGCAGACTCCCCGCTGAGCAGGCCCGATCCCAGGACCCTGAGATCATGACCTGAGCTGAAGGCAGACACTTTCCCGACTGAACCACCTCCCCTAAAGCATACTACTTGAATAATATGTATCAAACATCTTGTAAAGGCTCTTACTGTGTGAACCAACAGTTCTGGTTCTAGAAATTTATCCTGAGGAAATGAACAGAGATGTCCAGAAAAGATATGTTTGAGGAAATGCAATGCAGCATTACTAAAGATGCCAAAAAGTCTGGAAAATTACAGTTCTTTATTTTCTAACAGGGAGGCAAGCAGGGAACAAGGGTGCACGTTTTAAGGAGGTGCTCACCCCCAGGGGCCGACCCTTCGTCTCCATGACCCAGAGCAAGAGCTCTCAAATTTTGCACACTGGGTGCCTCCCTTTCTCCACCCTGGTTCCCGTGGCCACGGGAATCGGAGGCGTGAGCAGGACTGGGGTCTGGGAAGCCGAGACAGGGGGTGCAGCCTGACTCTCAGATTGTGTCTCCAGACCTGCTAAGTCCCGGCCACTTGGTGGCCTCCAGTTTCCCTGCTCCTGAGGAAGAAGGGATAGGGAGGGAGGGACATGCAGACAACCACGTGTGGCTAGTAGGTTTCCTTTTCTCTTGTCTCGTTCAACCACCAAGTATTGATAGAGACTTTCTGTGGCCAGGAGCTGCCGGGGAGGGGAGGAGGCAGTTTGCTGGCACTTCAGGGAGGGACAGGAGGGCGTCTCAGGGTATAGCCGGCCACCGATGGCAGCGTGGGGCCGTGGCTAAGCCCGTCCGCAGATGGCCCGGCTTGAAATCCCTGCTCCACCGTGGGTCCGATCTGGGGTTTGGGGCAAGACCCCTCCAGTCTGTGAGCCTCTTTTCCCAGGGTGGTGATTGGTCTTAGTTACAACCCTCCCACCTTGGCGTTTGTGAGGGTTAAATAAAATCAACCAGCACAGAGCACTTCACTTAGCACCTGGTGTTTTCCTAAGTGTTCGGTAAACCTCTGTTGACAGGAAAGACCTTAGGGACCAGGGACCAGGTTCCCTCCGTGACTGCTTAGAACACATTTCCCTCCTTGGCCCGGGAGAGTCTGAATACGGGGGTGTGTTTATAAATGCAGACAACTCGGCTTTACGTGCAAATTTTTAAAAAAAGGAAAAAAAAAAAAAAAGAAGGCTCTACAGCATTTCTTCCATGAATTTAAGAGGATTTTTTTGAGGGGAGGACCCCTTAGCATACAGGGCCCTTCCTGGTGAATTTTTCATCTGTGAGAGGTGTTGTTTGGATGAAAATTGGCTGTTTAATTTGCAGAGCCCACTGCAGAATGAAAATGAAGGGCCCCTTGTTTAAAAATTTTAAGAATTTTTTTTTTTTTTAGATTTTATTTATTTTAGAGAGAGAGAGAGAAATAGAGCACAAGCATGAGTTGGGGGGAAGGACAGAGGGAGAGGGAGAAGCAGGCTTCCCGCATATGGGGCTCGATCCCAGGACCCTGGGATCATGACCTGAACTGAAGGCAGTTGCTTAAATGACTGAGCTACCCAGGCGCCCCTAGAAATTATTAAGACTTTCAAGACAGTGGCAGTGGGGCATTAAGGAGCAGGGCCTTTCAAGTGTGGGGACTTGGGCCATGGCCTGGGTTGCCTGCCTGTGAAGCTGGCCCTGCGTGGCAGAGGGAGAAGGCTGCAGTGGGCGCTACGGTCTGGGGGTCGGAGCCTCTGAGCCTGCCTTCCAGCCCCATGGAACCAGCCGGTGTTTCGGGACTGCTGGAAAAGAAGGGCTCAGGTGACCAGCGGAGAGCCTCGGGAACAAGAGAAGGGGCAGGAGCGTGTGGCTTGCCGTTATGGACATAGGTGTGATTTGCCATTACGGACGTAGGTGTGATTTGCGATAGGAACACATTTTGATGTGAACCATCCGTCTTCTTACTCTATTTCAGTAGATGTCCCATCGAATATTGCAAAAATCATCATCGGCCCCCTCATCTTTGTCTTTCTCTTCAGTGTTGTGATTGGAAGTATTTACCTGTTCCTGCGGAAGAGGTGGGTATGGCCGTGTGCGGGTAAATGGTTAGACCGGCTCTCCAGGAAAGCAAGCGTGTCTAGATACAGAGCGACCGCTGGCTCAGTTTTTTGTGAGTTTGACTGACATAAGGGGTGGGCGTGGCCTGCAACTTACAGCTAATGATCGTAATACAGTTCGTGACACTCGATCATAAATGCCCTCCAGCTGGTTGATTGTCACCAAATAAATGCTTTGGTTGATCCCCCACCCCCACCCCAGAAACATTGTCTCTGTAGCCAGCCTGTGGTTGCGAGTGATGCAGGAACATGGCTCCAACCTGTTGACTGGTACTTTGTTTTCATTAAAGAGGAAGGTAAAAATGAACTAAGATGTGGAGGTTCATCATCCAAGAAGTGACTTTGCTTGGTCAGGTAGTGACTTTCAGATACTGAAGGAACATTTTCTCAAATTTTTTTTTTTGCCATTTGCAAATCATGGCCACAGAGATGACATCTTTTTTTTTTTTTTTTTTAAGATTTACTTATTTCAGAGAGCACGAGCAAGAGAGAAAGGGAGAAAGAGCAGAGGGAGGCTCAGGGGAGACAGAGAGAATCTCAAGCAGACTCCCTACTGAGTGTGGAGCCCAGAGCAGGGCTCGATCCCATGACCCTGAGATCATGACCTGGGCCGACATCAAGGGTCATCTGCTTCATGGACCGAGAGCCCCCAGGCGCCCCCAGATGACACACTTTGAAGCTTATTCTGCATTGTTAACATTTTTTGCCATCCCTTTCTCAAGCCCGGACAGACAACAGAACAGTAGATTGGATCTTGGTTTGTAGTGCTTCTGTTTCTTTCTGTGGTGTAAATATTCCTGCTGTGGCCGATTTCAAGCTACAGACCTACCACAGATGATAGGAAGAAGCAGTATGATAATTAGGAAGTGGTGAGTTTTGCTTTCAATATTGTTTTATATCATCATCAGCCCGTATCATTTAATTTTGGATGATGACTACATTAACAACCTGCTCTCCAGGTTCCCCAAGAACTTAGCCGTTGTTTCTGGTGAGCTGGGGTGAGAACAGCAAAGGGCGAGTGTCTTTCAGGTGTTAGTAAGGACAGCTGTACATTACGGTTCATGGTCCCATGTTGGTGCATATTTAAGTAGCCATCTGATGGGCTTGTATGACACCCCAGACCATATCCAGGGTCACAGGGATGCTGTTGCTAAGGGCCGTCATTAGCATTGGGGAGCTTGTAACCCCCCCTGCGAGTGACCCAGAGCCCCATGAGGATATCAAGCTGGAATGTTTTCCTCCTCCTCTTCCAGGCAGCCGGATGGGCCGCTGGGACCGCTGTATGCGTCTTCAAACCCCGAGTACCTCAGTGCCAGTGATGGTGAGTACCATCCCCGTACCCTTGGGTGGCCAGAATCCTACCTTTTGGGGTTCCTGGCCATCAGTGTCAAATGCAAGTTGGGTTGGCACCTGGGGAGGCTGAGCTGAGCCCTCTTGCTCACGTGAGCTCGCAGACCTGCCCCTTGCTCTAAGACCGTATTACTGGGAGCAGCCGGACACCCACTGTCTGGCACCTGTTTGGCTAGGCTGATCTAGCTGGGCTGGGACCCAGGGGCTCGGCTGGGAGGCTGACAGAGAGTCAGGTGTCCCAGCTGTTGGGGGAGTGGGGAGTGGAACCTGGGACCTGAGCCAGAGACTGCGCAGAGGGTCAGAGCCAGAGGGCCGTGCACGGACTTGCCATCCAGGTTGGCAGGTGGGGGTCAGGAGCCAAAATGAGACGCGGGGTAAGAGGCAGGGAAGACAAGAATGAAGGGTGAGATGGGGTCCGCAGGCGGCTGTGTGGGCGCGGGGGACGCCTCCACTGCCGGCGGGGGGCTGAACGCGGGTGGGGCGCTGATGCCGGTGGCGGGAGCGTCGGACTGACCCCTGGATTTCCCTGGATCGTACCGAAGCGCGTTGGGTGGCCCCTGCAGATGACGCTCTCCGTCCGAGGAGAAAGCGTCTGCCACGTTGCAAGTTTCTCAAGGACTTCATGCGGCAGGAATCAGAAAGTGACTTTGGAGGCATGAATGCTGTGGCCGCGGGGATACTGGGGGGGGATGTTTGTAAGGACGCCCAGGACGTGTTCTCATCAGGTCTGCTGAGGGAGTGTGGGAGAAGGAAGACAAGGTTTACTGTGGTGTGCTTGGCAAGGCGAGGCGGGGCAGGGCAAGACCAAGGACTCGCTATTTTGAATGATTTGAGTGGGTTCTGGGGTGTGGGGGCTGGCCCTGGGGTGCCTGGACCGTCTAGAGGAGAGTGTGAGGGTTTGGGCTCTGGATGGTGGCTTTGCGGGTAGAAGGTACTGTCATAGGCCAGTCATTTAGGGTCTGTAGGGATTGGCCACCCTTGGGAGGGGCAGTCCCTCCAGGGTCATCGAGGCCCCAAATGCTAAGATGTCAGAGTAGGGAAACTGGAAGAGGGGGTCGTGCTGGGTGGGAACGTGTGCGGGGGCCAGGAGCAGGAGGGAGTGACTGCGGATGGCGGCGCTTCCTCTCCCGGCTTGGGGATGGCATTGTGAGGTGGGAAAGCTCAGCCTCAGGGCTGCCGTCCGACCCCACGGGAGGGGTGAGGCTGGGACGGCTACGCAGGGCTGCCTCTCCACCCTACTGCCCTGCTTCCTTCTGGGAACACAGCCATGACCGAGGCCACAAGGGTGCTCCATGAAAGCTGGAGACTGGAATTCAAGCGTCTCTAAGGCTGGGAAGGCCTGGGCCAAGGGGAACACCCAGGGAAAGACCCAGGCTCAGAGCCCTGGGGGACAGGGTACCCCCACGGAGCATGTGTGTGTGCTCATTGCCTCCAGTGTCCTTGCCTGGGGCCCTGGTGACCGTATCAGTTGCTGGGGCTCCTGGAACAAACACCAGGGACCGGATGGATGGCTTCAGAAACAGAATTTTAGTTCCTTGCGTTTCTAGAAGCTGGGAGTCTGAGATCAAGGTATCAGCAGGGTTGGTTTCTGCTGAAGCCTCCCTCCTTGGGTTGTGGGCGACTGTCTTCTCCCAGGTCCTCACATGGTCGGCCCTGTGTGCATGTCTGTGTCCGAATGTCCTCTTCTTCTGAGGATACCAGCCACATGGGATTAGAGCCTCCCCACTGACTTCATTTGAACTTGAATTGCCTCCGGAATGGCCCTGTCTTTAAATACAGTTATATTCTGAGGTACCAGGGCTAGGACATCAACATAAATTCTGGGGAGGGACACAATTTATCCCCCCTTTGGAGGAAGGCTGGAACCTTTTTGGCTTTTCTTATGAGGCCTTTGTGCATTTGTCTGCAAATCGTTTGCTGCGTAACAAACCACCCCAGAGTTAGTGGCTTGAAACAGCTAGCGTTTGTTAGCTCGTGATTCGGTGAGTCCGCCAGCTGGGATCTGCTAGGCTGGACAGATCTTTTGATCTCGCCGCGGCTCCTTTGCATGGCTGCAGCCTGCCTGCCGATCCACTGGCCCTGGATGGGCTCACTGGTATGGCCAGCGGTTGGCAGGCTGGGTGGTCTCCCATCCCCTTGGCACTTGGCAGAAAAAACGGCCTCAGATGGGAAGTAGAGTTGTGGGGTGGCGGGGCTCTTAGATCAAACCGAAAGGACGAGGAGGCAGGCCCAGCTCAGCCCAGCTCAGGTCTTAGTGGCGGGGAGCCTGGACCGATGGTGGCTCCATCCCAAGCCTCTGCTGCCCCTTCCAGGAAGGGCAGGGACCCCCGCCTGTCCTGTTCTTGGCTCTGCGCCCGGTGCCTGGTACAAGGCCTGGACCACAGAAGTCCCTTAATGAACATTCCCCTGGCGGGGTGGGGGGCGGTTCCAGTGGGAGGCGGCTGGGGGCTCCCCGGGGGTCCGCCGAGGACACCGTGTAGATCAATGAGGAGTAGTGTTTCCATGTTCCGTGTATGTGCCGGACGAGTGGGAGGTGCCTCGAGAGAAGATCACTCTCCTGCGGGAGCTGGGGCAGGGCTCCTTTGGCATGGTGTACGAGGGCAACGCCAGGGACATCGTCAAGGGCGAGGCGGAGACCCGAGTGGCGGTGAAGACGGTCAACGAGTCGGCCAGCCTGCGGGAGAGGATCGAGTTTCTCAACGAGGCCTCAGTCATGAAGGGCTTCACCTGTCATCACGTGGTGAGTCCCACGTTTGCCCAGAAGCAGAGATGTCCTTTCGCGCCTGCTCCCCTGTTCCCCTTCCTCTGTCCTTCCTCCTCCTCCTGCCCAGAGCAGGAGGACTCTAGGTATGGACCCCTGCTTGTCCCCCGCTCTGCTAAGCACCATAAAGGTGTGGAGGAGGCTCCCTCCCTCCTCCCTCCTCCCTCCTCAAATCCCATCCTCTCCCACCTTGCGTGGAGCTGGACTCATTCCCTTGCTTTCCAGAAACTTCCGTCTCTTCCCTCTTCCTAGTGCCTTTGTGACTCTGAAACACGATGGATGGTTCACCCCATCCCTGCCCCCACTCAAGTCAGCACAGACTCTCCCTGCTCTGCTGTTCCCACGTGGCCCCACAGCTTCTCGTTGAGCCTTGTGTCCTTTCTTCCTTGCCACGCGTAGCTGAGGGGATCTGCTCTGTGCTGAGCCCCAGTCTTGTCTCCTCGATGCGGCAGATTCCGGTCCTTGGGGAGAGTCCAGGACAGCCATGGAGACAGACCCTAAGCCCAATAAGTCCCTCCTGGAGGTCATTAGGAGTCAGGGCTGTGGCGGGTTGGAGCAAGAGAGCAGAATCAGGGGGCTGGGCATTTGGGAGTGGGGAAGGTGTGCTAAGGACAGAGGGACTGGGCCATGCGGACCCGGGAGGGAGCAGCAAGTGCGAAGCCTGGGAGGTGGGAACGTGCCTGATTTGCTCCCCCGAGGAGATCTCAAGGGTCTGCCTTGGAGTGTTGCTGTGTGGCGGCATGTCTCTGTGCTCCCCACCCCGCAAGACCGAGAGTCTTGAATTCTCCCTCCCTCCCCTGGTGCCTCTGTCCCTGCAAGGCACTGACCCTGGCATTGGAGCCAGACAGAGCCGGGCTCCCCACGCAGGGTGCTGTGCGTGATGCCGGTGTCAGACGGGGAGACCTTGGTGATGGCAACCTTCCCCGGGACCCTCACCCAAGATCTTCGCTCCGCAGGTCCGCCTCCTAGGGGTGGTGTCCAAAGGCCAGCCGACGCTGGTGGTGATGGAGCTGATGGCCCACGGAGACCTCAAGAGCTACCTCCGCTCCCTGCGGCCGGAGGCTGAGGTAAGTGGGCTCTGGGGACCCGGCAGGGTGCCTGCTCCTGGCCGCAGGCGGCTGGGTCCCTGAACCTGACCCCTTGTTTCAATTTTAGAATAACCCCGGCCGCCCTCCCCCTACCCTGCAAGAGATGATTCAGATGGCGGCGGAGATCGCCGACGGGATGGCCTACCTGAATGCCAAGAAGTTCGTGCACCGGGATCTCGCAGCCCGGAACTGCATGGTGGCCCACGATTTCACCGTCAAAATTGGAGGTGCGTCTGGCCTTCTGTTTGGAAGTGTGTGGCCCAGGCCCAGTCTGATTGCAGGAGATGTCTGTCCTGAGCAGGTCAGTCTCTTCCAATAGTACAAAGAGGGCCTGGACCTCGGTCTATAATTTAAATGCATTTGCTCGTGAACTTGCTCATTTCCTGCTCTGGATAATAGCGGCGTTCCCTGTTGGCGGAGCCAATAGATGGGACTGATGATTGGTGAGTCACGACGGTTTTTCTGCCCTCACGCAACACCCGGCCCAGCAGCCACTGGCCGCATGTGGCCATTTACAGCCAAGTCAGCTTAAATTAACTGGAATTAAAAATGTATTCCTTGGGCTGTGCTGGCCACATTGCAAGTGAGCAGTCACCACCTTGAGCCTGGTGGCTGCCATATTGGGCAGAGTGAGCGTAGACGGCGTTCAACATCTTAGAAAGTTCTACTGGACGGGGATGTTCAAAGATGAACAGTAAAATAGCGCTTGTATAAACAAGAGAAGGAAGACTGGACATAAGAGATCTGAAGGAAATAAAGAGTCCATGGGAGAGAGTCGAGAGGCCGCTCTCCGTAGGGAGGCAGCCTTTCGGCCAAATGTTGCGGGATTAGTTGACCTAAGTGAATGACAGCCTCCCAGGGGGCTTTCCAGCAGATACAAAGGCCTGACGCTGGAAGCATGGCTGATGTGGTGTATTAGCAGGAACAGGGAGGGGAGCAGAGCAACATGAGATGGGAGGTTAGGGAAAGAGGCAGGAGCCAGACCTGGAAGGGCCTTATTAATCAGTAAGTCATCTAGCCATTACCCTAAGGAGCCAGTGGGAAGCTAGAAGTAACGTGATTCTATTTATGATCCCAGACGACATTATCAACAAGGGAAGCCAGAATATCATCCTATTTATAATCCCAAGAGACCTTATCCTCCATTAGCCATGGGAAGCAAGAAATAATATGACCCTACTTATGTAGCTGTGGGCTGTCAGGGTCAGGGTGGAGGGAAGGTCCTGCAGGTAAGAGGTGGCGGTGGGGCCAGCGTGATGGAGAGGACGAGTTGAGTTAGAGCGGATGTGGAAGAGGAACGGGCAGAACATGCCCATGTCTTAGATGTGGGTATGAGGAAAGGGGCGTGGTCAAAAGGAGGCCTGACCCTGGGTCTTGAGCTGGGCAGCGGGGTAGTGGTGGGGCCATACCTAGTGGAGAAGATCAGGTTGGCTGCAGAGACTCCACGCTTTGGTTTGGGATGCCCATAAGGTCATGGGTGGGAAGGAAGTGTTACTGAGAATGGGGTTCCCAAGCTGTGGGCTGAAACACTGCTTCTTGGCCACTTGGTGCTTCCTTTCCCTTCCCTTTACGTGGTGGCCCATCCTTTCCCTCCACATCCCTGTGAGTACTCTCAGACTATCCTCATGGGATTTGGCTACCACCCAGGTGAGCACACACCTGGGGCAGGTGAGCCCATCTGAGGGCTCTACCAGGTGTGGGGCAAGCAGGAGACACCTGGACTGTAGGCTCAAGGTTAAGACCATGTGACCCCTTTGTTGTCAGACTTTGGGATGACCAGAGACATCTATGAAACGGATTACTACCGGAAAGGAGGCAAGGGTCTGCTCCCCGTGCGGTGGATGGCACCGGAATCCCTGAAGGACGGGGTCTTTACCACTTCTTCTGACATGTGGTGAGTGGTGGATGGATTGGCAGACACAGTGCTGGGCTTGGATCCTGGGGTGTTGCATTAGTGTGACCGGCAAGAGGGGGCCAGTTAAAACCTGCCTTCCTCACAGCCCCTTGATCAAGAAAGCAGAGGGGATATCATGTTGGAAGGACCCTTGTATGGCCACTTATGTTCAGTTGAGACTAATCTAGGCATTTCCGAATGCAGCATGAATTGTTTAATTAACTGGCCAACCACGTTCTCGTAAACCAAGGAGGGGTGCATGCGTGCGTGCGTGTGTTTTAATGGCTTCTTTGTTACTACTTGTGAACTGTCGTTGGCAGGTCCTTTGGCGTGGTCCTTTGGGAAATCACCAGCTTGGCAGAACAGCCTTACCAAGGCCTGTCGAATGAACAGGTGTTGAAATTTGTCATGGATGGAGGGTATCTGGACCAACCCGACAATTGTCCAGAGAGAGTGTAAGTGTAGAAAGACTGGGTGCTGTGTGGGCTGTTCATCAAAAAGGTGTTGCCCTTTGGTTTGTGTGTCATACGTCTACATATGTGTTCATGTTTGCATGTTGTGTCTTCGCATGGACATTTTTTTGCACATCATACCTATACACATGCTTGTGTTTGCATGCCATATCTTTGCACAAATGCTTTCTTGCATATTGTGTCTGTGGAAGGTTGTAGAGAAACTGCACAGCATTGGTTACCATGGTTACCGTGGGAGAAGGAAATTGGGTAGCTTGGGTGGGATGTTCATGTTTAACTGTCAGTCCTTTGTATACTTAACATTTTGTCAGGGAGTGAATACAATCAGACATGTTTGTTATATCGCAGCAGAATTGGGGAAAAAAAATCAGAAGCAGAAACATTAAAATTATTTTTGGTCAGGGATATGTGTTACTTATTTCCCCGCTTCCCTAATTTTTGTTGTAAATTTTGGTCATAGAAGAAAAGGGGGGGCACCTGGATGGCTCAGTCAGTTAAGTGTCTGCCTTCGACTCAGGTTGTGATCCTGGGGTCCTGGGATCGAGCCCCACATCGGGCTCCCTGTTCAGCACGGAACCTGCTTCTCCCTGTCCCTCTGCCACTCCCCCTGCTCATGCTCTCTCTCTTGCTTGCTCATGTTCTCTCTCAAATAAATAAATAAAATCTTTAAAAGAAACTATTAAAGATAAATTAAAAAATGAAATGACAGTAGTAATTGAAATTTGAGATAATGCCTATAAAAATATTTTATAATTTAGTAGATAAGCCTATGTTAAAATATTAAGTATAAAAGGTGTGTGTGTGTGTGTGTGTGTATAACATTTCCAGATGTCTTCAGATAGAAAAGGCAAGAGGTTAGATCTAAAGGAGAGTTGTGTGCAGACTGTATTTTCCCTGTGTTTTGGGGTGTTTCCTCTCTACTATGAGATAGTTTACATATGAAGTCCTTTATCAGTGTTTCTTTTTTTTTTTTTTTAATTTTTTATTTCTTTTCAGCGTAACAGTATTCATTGTTTTTTCACCACACCCAGTGCTCCATGCAATCCGTGCCCTCCCTAATACCCACCACCTGGTTCCCCCAACCTCCCACCCCCCGCCCCTTCAAAACCCTCAGGTTGTTTTTCAGAGTCCATAGTCTCTCATGGTTTACCTCCCCTTCCAATTTCCCTCAACTCCCTTCTCCTCTCCATCTACCCTTGTCCTCCATATTATTTGTTACGCTCCACAAATAAGTGAAAGCATATGATACTTGACTCTCTCTGCTTGACTTATTTCACTCAGCATAATCTCTTCCAGTCCCGTCCATGTTGCTACAAAAGTTGAGTATTTGTCCTTTCTGATGGAGGCATAATACTCCATAATGTTTTATCAGTGTTTCTTAAGAAAAAAGTTTGCCCTCCTGGAAAATCTAGGGGGAAAGGCCATTCTGAGGTTTCATCCCCCAAAGAATAAGACTGTTAATTTAGAAAACCCAGTTAGAAGGGACCTTCTGCGAAAAAGAGTACGAAGCAGAGTTATTTTGAAACTTTGAGCAAAGAATTTCTGAATGTAGCTTCATGAGAGTCCTTTCCTGGTTCTTAGTAGCTGGCTGCATAGTTCCAGGACCAGGGAAATTAGGTAGGCCCTAGGCAGAGGTCCACACGCTTTCTAGAAAGTACTGTAAATATTTGGAGCTTTGTGGGCCCTGTGGCTCCCTGTTGCAGCTACTCAACTCTGTCGCGTAGACAGAAGGCAGCCGTGAACGGTGCGTAAATGAGGAGGTGTGTCTGTGTGCCAGTAGAACTTTATTTTATTTTATTTTTTAATTTAATTTAATTTTTTCAGTGTTCCAAGATTCATTGTTTATGCATCACACCCAGTGCTCCATGCAATACGTGCGCTCCTTAATACCCACCACCAGGTTCACCCAACCTCCCACCTCCCTCCCCTCCAAAACCCTGTTTCTCAGAGTCCACAGTCTCTCATAGTTCATCTCCCCCTCCGATTTCCCCCAACTCACTTCTCCTCTCCATCTCCCCATGTCCTCCGTGTTATCTCTTATGGTCCACAAGTAAGTGAAACCATCTGATAATTGACTCTCTCTGCTTGACTTACTTCACTCAGCATCATCTCCTGCAGTCCCGTCCATGTTGATACAAAAGTTGGGTATTTGTCCTTTCTGATGGAGGCATAATACTCCATAGTGTATATGGACCACATCTTCCTTATCCATTCGTCCGTTGAAGGGCATCTTGGTTCTTTCCACGGTTTGGTGACTGTGGCCATTGCTGCTATGAACATTGGGGTACAGATGGCCCTTCTTTCCACTGTAAGATAACTGGGAATAAGCCTAACCATAGAGGTAAAGGATCTGTACTCGAGGAACTGCAGAACACTCGGTAGAACTTTGTTTACAGAGACACTGCAGAGGATCAGATCAGGTCATTTGGAGAGGGGAAGAGGTAGAACAGAAACCCCAGGCCCTCAGCACCTGCACTGTGTGCGCTTGGCTGAGTCGGGTTGTACGCCCCTGCTAGCACCCTGGACAGCGCCGGCACCTGGCCTGCAGGATGGCTGCTCCCAGCTGGGCCCTCTAGGTTCAGTCCACTCAGCTGCCGCATCACGCAAGCATCTCAACCCTGAAGGATCTTTGACCCTAGAAAGATTGCTCCTTGGCACAGGGAAGCCTTTCTAGCAGCCCCAGTAGGAATTCCAACTTTATGAAATGCACCAAATGGGAGAAAGAAAAAATCAGGAGTGTAGAAAATGATCAACCTTGGCCAACAGGTGGGTGCATTGAGAGGCGCGCTTCTTGATCTGGCCTGGGAGTGAGGCAGCCCCTTCGGCTCTTTCCCAAACCGTTCTCTTTTAAGCACCAGTAGAAATCTCGTTTCTGTCTTGGCCATGGCCTGCGCTAATATTGGCACTTCTTGTTGTGGGTGTGGGCCGCAGGGGAGGGGGCTGGGGTGGAGACTGCTTGGCCGGATGCCGCCAGACGCGTTCCTGACTGTCCCTCTGTCCCGCAGCACCGACCTGATGCGTATGTGCTGGCAATTCAATCCCAAGATGCGGCCCACCTTCCTGGAGATCGTCGACCTGCTCAAGGACGACCTGCACCCCAGCTTTCCGGAAGTTTCCTTCTTCCACAGCGAGGAGAACAAGGCACCTGAGAGCGAGGAGCTGGAGATGGAGTTTGAGGACATGGAGAGTGTCCCCCTGGATCGGGCCTCCCACTCTCAGAGGGAGGAGGCTGGGGGCCGGGATGGAGGGTCCTCCCTGGGCCTAAAGCGGAACTACGAGGAGCACATCCCCTATACCCACATGAATGGGGGCAAGAAAAACGGACGGATTCTGACTCTGCCGAGGTCGAATCCTTCCTAACAGCGCCTGTTTTGGGGGAGGGGTTCCCATCTTCACTTTCCTCTGGTTTGAAGGTCTCCAGAAAACTCAGGATTCTCCTATGAATCTGCCAGTGTCCGACGGAGCTCAGAGATCATAACTATCCATTGCTGTTCATCTGTGACTTAAAAACGTGTTTGATTGCCAATTTGACGAGCTGTCAGAGAATTGAACTGTGACCCTAGAGAAGGGGTTTCCTTGGCTGCTGTCCTTTGTAGGCAACTGTGGTTTTAAGCCAGGATGTTACTATTTTTTCTAGTACATTGAGAGCAAGCACCTGTTTTTACAAATCTTTTCCCCCCCCCCCCCGGCATCTGAGCTACAGTATAAAACATAAAACTTGTTTGTGGAACAAAGTTTGAAAGAAAGGAAAAAAAAAAAGCCAACCCTGTTCCAGTAGAATTTCAGGCTTTCCAGAGTGGGCTTCAGGAAGGTGTTTTTTCCTCATCCAGGCCGAAGGATTTTTTTTTTCTTCTTCACAAAATCAGTTCCTCAAATTGACCAATAGCTGCTGCTTTTGTACTTCTGATAAGGATCTGCAGTCCCGGCGTGTCTCCGCGCGCGTGTGTGTGTATGTCCAGGCTAGACATGGCTGGCATGTGTGTGTGCACGTGCGTGCGTGCGTGCAAAGCGTTCATGCCCCATTGACACTTTGGGGGTCGGCTCATGAAGGTTCTGTCTTCTCGAGCTCCTGATCCTCCCATCTCCTTCCTTCCTTATTTACTGGGAGACTGTGCCCTCCCCAGGTTCTTCTGCCCCAAGCCTAGTCTCAGGAGTCTTTTCTCCCTTAACTTTGGTGAAAAATGTTTTCCAGGAGCCAAGGGAGTCATTTGGAGTGATAGTGGATCTTTTCAAGACCAAACAAAGCTAGGACAGAAAAAAGAAAAAAAGAAAAAAAAAAAGAACTGAGTTGATTAAGGATTTTGAGAATATATTTGTAACATATTTAATTTTTTAAAACTCTCCAACGTCAGCCTCATAAGTTATTAACTGTTTCCCGGGGTGGGGGGGAGGGCTTGTGGGTTGGTCTGCCTGTGTGCAGAGAGGGAGCGAGGCACCAGTGGCTGATTTGTTTGGTCTTAAAGGCATCCACTTTTCTGGGAATAAAGCCACATTAGCTGCTGACCCTTTCGGACGTGATGAGGCCACTCTGAGGGTGTGGGCAATTGGGTTTGGTTTCTGCTTGGGAAAGCTGATAGCCACCTGGAGCTGAGTCCTGCCTTCAGACACACTTGTGGCTCTTGGATCTGTTGGTTCCTTGTGTGTACCTCGCATGCTTCCTCAACTGGGTGTGCACATACCACAACAAAACTAAACCCCAAAGTGTGACAACCCAGATGGACTTTGAGAACACTAAGCAGTATGAAGCGAGATGCACCTGTCGGTCTCCTCCACCCTCAGGGCATCCACCTGTCCTCAGAGTTGACCTCCCAGAAGCTGCTCTGTGCCCAGTGACCTCAGCTGGGCCAGGTGTGGGGCCTGAGCAGAACTCTCAGGTGCTTATGACGTTGCAGTCCCCAAGAGAGTAGAGTCTGGAGGAGAAACTGCTAAGGACCTTCACGCCACCAAGAACTTCTGGATGGGTGTGAATCCAGTTTCTTCCCTTTGGGGAAAGAATCACAGCTGCTCAAATAAAGAACATGGTGAACCCATTACTTTGGTTCATCAAAATCATCACCCACGGGTTATCCCTGAGAGCATTTTCTCATGAGTTTTTGACTGCTTCCTTCTCCTCTTCTCTTAAAAGTTGTGGGCTTCAGAATAGGTTAGAGACAATGGCGACCTCTGAAACTTCTCAATTCTTGATTAAGAACACAGGTAGACAAATCCCAATTGCCTATTACTATCTTATTTATATGATTTGAGAAATTATAGCACATGAAATACTTCTGGGGAGCCTCAATGATTGGGTACAAGGAACAAGAGTACAGAAATTATTTTTGCCAAATTTATTTTGTACATATAAGAGGGTCTACGTAAATTAAGAACACATAGATCTAGGTATTTTGTTCTTTTCATAGTAAATTTGTAGTGGTCGTATACCACACTAGCAACAATTTTCACATTTTTCTAATTCAGAAAGGTTTTTCTTATATTAGGGGGAAATTATTTATTTTAATATATAAAAATCACTGTAAAAATCACTTTCATAAAAAATGGAGTGCATGTAAATTTTTATCAAAAATAAACAGGTGAATGTGGGGTAATGATTTTTTTTTTCCAGCACAGTCTACCTCAGTGTATCATTAGGATGTGGTTCAATAATGGACATCTTTGAGACTTCAGAATTCTGCCTGGATCCAATCTGAATCAGGGAAAATCTGTATCAGCTGATTCCAAATGCCGGGGACCAGTAAGAATTTTGAGGGAGGGAGTTGGGATAAAGTGTGGCTTTCGTGTGAGCATAGATCCTTTTTCTGGCTGATAATCCTCTCTGAATTCAATCCCTCCTCCACTTTGTTTTGGTCCTCCATCCATCGACACCATGCTCCCAAACATGAACTAAATTTCAGGCCATTGTGATATATCTGATTTGTGGGGTACTGAGGCCTGAGCTACCTGCCTTTGGCTAGGAGAGGATACTCCATCTCCTGCTGGGGCAGAGAGAGGCTTTAGAGCAAAGCCAGCATACCCACTGTCCCACTGCATCCCCGTGAACTGAGCACCGAGGTGCCCTGGCTCTCCATGGCTTGTTCCTACTCCTTTAATGGGAGTGGAACAAATTGCACTTGTGGGGACCTCACATGCAAACACCCGATGTAGCATTTCTATTTTCTGAGTGGAGAGGGGGAATGTTGAGAAATTCCAAACCAGAACCCACCAGCATGCTGAGTATATATATATATTTTTTTAAGCAACAAAACCCTGGACCCCTGTGTTTGGTTGACCTCTGGCTGATACTGTTTGAACTTACGGGGCTTTGAAAAAACCCATTTGTAAGTCTGGGAAGGGCCAGCAGGGCTGTAATCATACTTGCCAAACCTCACTGCCCTTATACATTTAGACGCTGCCCCTCCCCCCCCCCACCACCACCAAGGTCTCACCCCTCTGTGCTTATCCTGGAGAGATACAGTAGAGTGATGGGCCCACCTGCACAAATGGGATTTCACCTATTTCCTTTAGTTGCCTCTGCTACTGCAGTGAGAAAAGCAAGCAGCCATTGGTTCACAAGCCTTTTTCATCACATAATGTTGGCTCTAACAACTTTGGTCCTAGGAAGTCATGGTTGTCCTGGGAGGGGCTTTATAATGATGGTCTATACTGGGGGGCTTGCAGTGATTGGCTATAAAAAAAAACAACAAAAAACAACAAAGCCAGCTTAGGTTGACACTTTTTGTTGTTTGCTTTTAAAGATGTCTCATTATTATTAAAACCTTTTTCATTAATGTGGCCTAATCCACATAGTAGTTTCTTCTTCTGAGAGGAGAATAGCAAGCACATTACCTTCTCCCAGGACCAGTGATGTCAAACACACTTCTGGAAATGTTTGTATTCTGGGAGCTATCCTTGGTGCTTTCCTGTTATTTCAAGCTAGTAGGGAGAAATGCTGCTGGTTCTCTTGGAGAGATATTGAGCACAATGGAGAAAGTGTGGGAACTGATGCAAGGGTCTGCACATACAATCCTGTGATCATTGGAGACTGCTGCCAGTCAATGGACAATTCTTCCACTATCTCCCACCAGAGCGGACAATCTGCCATAACGTGCTTGTTGGGTTGGGAGGTGTTCATTTGTAGCTGTGAAAATAGTGGTCAATGGGCAGCATTGCCATCAGAGCATGGCCCATGCTAGCCATCTGGGTAGGTGATGGATGTGCTGTAGTCCCAGGGACAATCATTCTTCTACTTCATGGTGGGTGAAAGTTTGGTGTTAAATGTCTTTTGGATACCACTTGGTGAGTCCTTGACACCTCAGGCTCTTCAGAAATTACGGTTTTGTTGGGGGGTAGGGAACAGGGAAATGCTGATTGTATATAAATGGTGCACGTAGAATGGTGTCCATTTAGAAAGCCTTCCAGAATGTTCTTTAGAATTTTGATTTACACCGGAGGTGAAGCTGAGATGGAAAGAACAAACGCTAATTTGTACATTTGTTTGAAAGAATGTGATGGACTTTCAGGGGCTACAACTAAAGGTGAATGTTTCCTTAGGGGTCCCCCCAGAAGCAGAGGGAAACATTGACTTTTTGAGCTCATGGTCACCTCATACCAGTCAGGGTCCAGAAACAAACTTCAGCCAAATTCTTACTTGGATGTGGGCCCTAAAAGTCCTTTCTAGAAACCAGATTGTGAATCTGAGGCTCTTGGTCTCCTTTGGAAAGAAGGAACAACTTCCAAGATGAGTGTGCGTCTATGCACACATTCGGGAATGGCTTGTTTAGTCTTTCTACTTTGTGTGCCTGGGGGCGGTCTTGGCCC
Source organism: Martes martes (assembly GCF_963455335.1). Lineage (NCBI taxonomy): Eukaryota > Metazoa > Chordata > Mammalia > Carnivora > Mustelidae > Martes > Martes martes. The sequence continues at coordinate 211,320,888 of NC_137888.1, read as the reverse complement.
CGCATGTCAGCAGCAGACACTTCCATCTGCTGTCAGCTGCACAGGATCAAATGTGCCTCGGCATATGTGAAAAACAACTCAGAAACACAAAACCCACCAAGAGCTCAATTATTTTTTCAATGTTTTCCTACAAGAGCCAAGTAGCGCCGTGTACAGAATATGCCTTTTTTTTTTGAATATTGAAATTGCTCTGCATGTAAAATATGGGATAATTACCTGTTTATATGAAAATTCTGAATAAATTATCCAAGAATAGCCTTGTTTTGTGTGTGTGTGTGTGTGTGTGTGTGTGTGTGGTGTTCAAGCAAGGACCTGTGACCTGTGTGGGATTGTGGCTATAGGGTGGGCTGTGTTAAGGGAAATCTGGAAGTTGTGCAGATCTGTTTTAAGAAGGAACAAACCTATGGGTTCTTCAATGAAGCAGGAGGTTAAATATTGTTATAAACAGGGCTGATGATCTGCTGGTACATACCTGTACAGTTGAGCTGGTGGTTTATATATTAAACTATTTCCATACCAGTTGGTAAGTAACTGCTACCCCAAAGACCTCCAGACCTTCCCATGATGCAAGCACTAAGGGCTTCACTCCAGGAATATGAGGGGATCTCCAGGATCTTGTTCCATTTCACCATGCTGAAGACTTATATATTGAATACCTTTAGTGTCATCTTGGCAGCATGGACCTGACCCCAGGGTGGATGGTCAGCGGGGGACCACAAATTGGAAGAGGATTTTGAACAGCTTTGCATGAGCTATACACAGAGTGTGGTGGGTAAGGAGATAGACTCCCTCCCTTCAGCTCCGTGTGTGACTTTGAGTTACACTACTTCACATGTTAGTCATTGCTGTGTAACAAACATTCTCAAAACTTCGTGGCTTAAAACAGCAAACATTTATATCTCATGGTTCTGTGTGTTGGCTCGGTGGATCTTCTGGTCACAGTCTCACTCTATCCATCCATCCATCCATCTGTCCATTTTTCTGTCCATCGGTCTGCCCATGCAACCATCCATTAAGCCATCCTTTTGCCTCTCCTCCCTCCTTCCCTCCCTCCCTCCCTTCCTTCCCTTCCCTAACTTCCTTCCTTCTTTCCGTCCATCATTCATTCAACCATCCCATTTGTATACTCATCTGCATATCCATCCATTTATCCACCCACCTGTTTGTCCATTCAGCCATCTATCTGTTCATCTGTTCACCCATCTGTCCATCTATCCAAGACTCTGGGCCTTTGCTGAGAAGCTGGCAAGGCTGAGGAAGCATGGTCATCGTCTGGGCTTTATAGGCCCCAATCTTGCCACCAGAGGAGGAGTTCTGGCTGGGCCGTGGGTTGGAATGGGGATATGAGTGGTTGAAATGCTCAGGGTTGGGATCCAGGAAGTACAAGCTCTGGCCCTGACTCTGCCCCAAGTGTGTGCTGCATGACCACAGATGAGACAGTTGTTACCAGCATAGTGCACAAGTGAGAGGAAGCACATGAAAGCTTTGGTATCTCCAAAGTACTCCACAGAAGAGGGAAGTGATGCTCTTAACAGGGCTGACATGATTAGCAGGTGGTCTAGACTATGTATGATGAGGTTCACGTTTTCTAGCTCTTGGTCTCTAACCTCCTTGGATGCTGCTGACCCATCTCCTAGGGCATGGTTTCTACCCCATGAGGCTGACTGTGCTGCCTGAGATTGTGCCCTCTAGGTGACTCACCCCGTCTTACACCTCAAGCCACTCTAGAAGCCTGTGTTATAATCAGAGCCACGAGTCGAGTTGTCACTGCAGTAGATGCTGTAGTAGATCCAGTGGGTAGATCTATCAGTGTGGTAGATGTACTGAGCACTGTGGTGGATTCACTGTAGTTGACACTAGTGCACCATCCAGAATACGTCTCAGAACCCAGGTGCTCACTCTTCCAGCTGTCAGGGGCTGTCATCTGCTGGGGGCTCACAACTGAGTCCCTCTGCCAGCACTCTCCGAGGCTTAAGGGAGCTGCTCTGCCCACAGTTATGCTCCCTTCCTTAGGGCAGCCACATCTGATGACTGGTTTTTGTAGGAGTATGAAGCTCTGACCCCTGTGCCTGTTAAGGGTTTGAGTGTGTCTCCCCAAATCTCCAAAAAATATATGTTCAAATCCTAACCTCCAGTACCTCAGAATGTGGCTTTTCTTGGAAATAGGGTGACTGTAGATGGAATTAGTGAGGATAAAATCATGCTGGAGTAGGGTGGGCCCCTGATCTGAAAGGACCAGTGTCCTTGTAAGAAGGGACAGTGGGACACAGGCACACGGGGAGACTGCCCTGTGACGACACAGGCAGAAACTGGGCCAACACACCTAAAAGCCAAGGAATACTGGGAACCCCAGAACCTAGAAGAGAAGCAAGGAACAGATTCTCCCTCACCACTTCAAGAGGACCCAACCCTGCTGACACCTTCATCTTGGACTTCCAGCCCCCAGAACTGTGGGAGGATACATTTCTGTTGTTTCAGCCCACCCCCGGGCTGTGGACCTGAAGTACAGCAGCCCTAATACACTAGTGCAGTGTGGGACGACTCTGAAGAACATCTCTGACGTTGGAGTGCTCCCTGCGGGATCAGGTAAGGTTCTGGCTGCCGCCGCACTGCAGTGTGATTTTTCCCTCTGCTCAGACTCACTTCCCTCCCTTACAGATGCGGATCCCAAGTTACCCCTGATAAGACTCCCCCGTGCAAATCAGCTAAACCCTTCTCTCTATTTGTTGCTGTAAACGAACACTCCAATAGTTAGTGGCTTCAAACCACAAACAGCTGTAATTTCTCACCGTTCCGTAAGCCAGGCCAGCACTTAACTTAAATCCAGGCTTCTGTGTCTAACCTCTTGGGGCAGGCAATGGCTTGGCTGGACTGAGTGATCGTGGATGGTTTTACTCATCTGACTGATGGCAGCAGGATAAAAGAGCTCTGAGTTTTTTTCCTTACGGAACCCAATCTACTACACCAGAGATGTTAGGACCTCAGGGAGGCTCTCACTGGAAGCTTTAGCAAATGCATCAGAGAGGACAGTGAACTCTCAAAGGTCACACAGCAAGTTGCTTTGTTTCACTGTGCTCTGGTTGATGGACCTACAGGTCCATCTGGCATTCCAGCATCAAGGAGAAACAAAGAGCCGAGGTTTCTTTTCTTTTCTAAAGATTTTCTAAATATTTTATTTATTTATTTGAGAGAGAGAGAGCGAGAGAGAGAGAGCAGGAGATAGAGTGAGTGGGAGGGAGAGAGAAGGAGAATCTGAGGTAGACTCCATGCTAAGTGCGCAGCTGGATGCGAGGTTTCATCTCAAGATTGTGAGACTATGATCTGAGCTGAAACCAAGAGTCCGACACAACCAAATGAGCCACCCAGGTGGCCCCCCCTTGTGAGGTTTCTGAACAGTCTCTCCATGGTTGCCCTGAGAAATACAGAATGCTGAACCGTAACCCGTACAGGAAGGAGAAGGCAAAGCTCCCATGGTGAAGGGTATTATAGAGGTACCGACTGGTTCACAACAAGACTTCCAAAGTTAGAGATTTGTGAACTGGCTGATTGTTCACCAGGCAGTCTGAGACAGCTCATTAAACCTCCCTAAGCCTCAGTTTCCTCAACTGTAGAAACAGATAATCACAGAACCTCTACTCGAGGGTCATTCTGAGACGAAATTGGGTAAAAGACTGGAAAGGCATTAAGCACCGAGCCTGGCACATGATATAAGCTCAGAACAGCTTAGTAGCTTTATTAGTATTTTATTATTATAAATACACATTCTCAAGCCTCAGAGAATGAGTCCTATGGTGTGTGGAGTCATTTCATGAACTTCACGTGGTCCGGACGACCCTGTGTTTCACAGATGTGGCACCTGGGCTTCAGGGAGTTGAAGGAACATCACTGATCTTCCTTTCTGTCCTGTCATGTTTGGGAAAATAGCTGTGGTAGATACAATTTAGGGTGACCCCCCCCCATCAATAAGTCACACTTCCTAGTGTCCACCGCTTTGTATAATCCCCTCTCCCTGAGTATGGGGATGGAATGTGACTTGTTTCTTTTTCTTTCTATTTTTAAAAAAGATTTTATTTATTTATTTGTCAGAGAGAGAGAGAGAGCAAGCACAAGTAGGGGGAGTGGCAGGCAGAGGAAGAAGCAGGCTCCCTGGGAACAAGGAGCCTGATGCAGGACTCGATCCCGGGATCATGACGCACGCCGAAGTCAGACGCTTCACTGACTGAGCCACCCAAGCATCCCTGTGACTTGTTTCTAACTCATCGAACATGGAGAAGGTGACGGAATGTCACTCCCATCATTATGGAGTACTATACAGGAGTTCACATTAGCAGGTTGGAGAGAGATTTTACTGGTGATGTTGAAGAGCAGACAATCCTACTGTGAGCTGCCTACGAAAGGGGCCACATGAAGGGAACTGTGGCTGCCCCTAGGACAGAGGGTGTCCTCCAGCCAACAGCCAGTATAAAGCTGGTGTCATGAGTCTTACAACCACAAGGAAATTAACTTTGCCAACAATGTGAATGAGCGCAGAAGCACAGTCTTCTCCATTCAAGCCTCCACATGAGAATGTGGCTTGGAAGACACCTTGATTGCAGTCTTGAGAGACTCCGAGACCTAAATAATGTGCAGACTCCTGGCCCATAGAAATTGTGAGATAATAAACGAATGTGTGGTTTTAAGTTGTTAAATTTGTTATACATCAAAAGAAAACTAATAAAATATCACAGCAACCTGATTTACAGTATTGTGTAAATGGAAAGTCATTTCATGTGGGGCACATAGACTGTCTTTGCTAAGTGTTGGATAATATGAATCACTGACATTGACATCATCACGATGTCCTGGTAGGCATCTTCCTTTGCCAGTCTTTTTTTTTTTTTAAATATAGATCCTAGTTTTTCTTTTCTTTTTAAAATTGAGATATTATTGACATGTAACATTATATTAGTTTCAGGTGTACAATATAATGATTTGATTTTTGTATATGTTGCAAAATGATCACCACAAAGAATGTAGTTGACATCCATCACTATACATAGTGACATTTTTTGTCACGAGAATTTTTAAAAATTTACTTTCTTAGCAACTGTCAAATACACAATACAGTTTTATTAACTAGAGTCACCATGCCGTACATGACCTCCCCATGACTTACTTATTTTATAACTGGAAGCTTGTACCTTTTGACCCCTTTCACCTCCTGCCTCTGACAACCATCAGTTTGTTCTGTCTATGAACTGAGTTTTGTTTTTGTTTTAAGATTCCACATATAAGTGAAATCATAGGGTATTTGTCTTTTCCTGTCTGACTTACTTTGCTTAGCATAATGCCTTCAAGGTCCATCTATGTTGTAGCCAATGGAAATATTTTGCTCTTTTTTATGGCTGAATATCATTCTGTTTATATCTATGCCACGTTTTCATTATCCATTCACCCATCAATGGACCTGGGTTGTTTCGATATCTTGGCTACTCTGAATAATGTTGCAGTGAACACAGGGGTGCAAGTGCCACTCGTGTTCCTTCTACTGTCCCCTTGTCCCCCCAGAGAGTGACCCACAGGTGCAGGATGCCACATGCACAAACCCCAGATGCCCTTGCCCTGGGCTGTCCCAGCATGTATCCCTTAAAGATTCAGAAACAAAGCCCTGGATAAACTTGGAAGACTCCAACGCCAATACATATATAGTGTTTCCTTTATCTCAGGCAGTCCCCAAGTGCTTTATATATATGAACTAACTGGATTAACTGAATCCTCAGTACAAGTTTACCAAGTAGGCACTCTCATTGTTCTCATTTTATAAATGAAAAACAGGCACAAAATGTCTGTTACTTGCCTGAGGTAGCCAGGCGATTAAGTGGTAGGGTCTGGACTTGAACTCGAATAGTCTTTCTCCAAAGTCCATACTGTTCATCACTATGCAAAAAACACTGCCTCCATACCAGGCATGGTTATGGCACAGGATCTACAGTGATGAATCAAAGTCCTTGGTTTCATGGTGTTCACAACATAGAAGGGGTTGGGATGGGGAGTAAGTATTGGTGAAATAAAGAAGCATATATAGAGTCGGTCAGATGGTGATAAGTGCTATTGAAATGAAAAACTCCCAATAAAGATAATAAATGTGGGAACTGGAGACTTGCTCACATATTTGGAGTGGGAATGAAGTTTTTCAGTTCAGGCGACATTTTGGCAGAAACCTAAGTGAACTGAGAGAGTGAGCTATATAGCTATGTTGGGAATATCAGTCTGGGCAGTATGGAGACCCTGGTATTGAGCTGTGCTGAGATGGTGGGGCTACAGCAAGACCAGTGCGACTATAACTTAGGAAGTAAACAGGAGTGGTGGAAGGTGAGGTCTGTTCTGCAGTGGATCTGGATTGTCTGGGGCCTTGCAGAAAATGGTAAAGACCTTTCATTACGTTCTCACTACACTGGTGTATCACTATACCATATCAATTGCAGGAAGGGTGTAGGGAAACAAAAAAGGGACAGTGCATATTCAGTGACTGGAAGAAGAACAAGGAAGGAGAGGACAGAGGAGGGAGTGATTATTGAAGTTTGGGGGCCTGGTGGGATGAGGGGAGAGGGCTGCACCGTAGGGGCTGAGAGGTGGCCAAGGGTAGCATCTAGAACCCAGTTCTCCTGCAGGGATATGCTGTGCCATGGACTCACTCTCCTCTATACCCCTGATCTCCTACCTGGGTTCTCCTCTGACAAACACAAACCGAAGTCTGAGGTATATGAGCCCACTGATACACCTCATCAACCTCTTGAAGCAAGGAGCAGGGAAGAGTAGAGTAGAGTGGAGAGTGACAATTGCTTTCATTTCATATTCCTTATATATAGGGAATTCTGTAAAGTGTGATTTCTTATGTATGTCTTAAAATTTGTATGTCTGTAAATTTGTATGTCTGTAAAATTTCTGTAAAGTGTGATTTCTTAGGTGTGTCTTAAAGGATGAGTGTCATGGGAAGAGTTTTCCATTTTGGTGACATTTATAGGGTTTTCCCTTCATGTGAATTTCATGTGATTCACAAGATACCACAAAAGGCTTTCCTTTAGCCAATGCATTCCTCCCGTTTCTCCCTAGTTGGTAATTTTTTTTTAAAGATTTTTATTTTATATGAGAGAGACACAGCGGTGGAGGGAACACAAGCTGGGGGAGTGGGAGAGGGAGAAGCAGGCTTCCTGCTGAGCAGGGAGCCTGATTCGGGCCTTGATCTCAGGACTCTGGGATCATGACCTGAACTGAAAGCAGTTGCTTAATGACTGAGCCACCCCAGTGCCTGGTAATTTTTTCTTTTTTCTGTGAGAGTTTGAGGTAAAAGTCTTATCACATAAGCTGTACTTACAGGGTTTCTCTCCACAGTGAGTTAACTTTTGGGCTACTGAATGCTATTCCATATTGATGACAGCTCTTCTTCACTGAGTCATGATCAGTCTCCAAAATCACTCCCAGTGGTTTCTCTCCTTGTATCCATACCTTGTGTAGTTCCCACACTGAGTCAGAATCAGTCTGGGTGACCAACACAATATAGATGAAGAGAGAATATATCCTTTTGTGACTAAGCCATAAAAGACATGGCTCCTGCATTGGTTCTTTTGGGTCACATTATTTGGGGGAGAACTTGCTGCCATATTATAAAAACACTCATTATTGCAGAAAGGCCTACATGGCAAGGAACCACAGGTCCCATGCCAACAACTGGCACTAGTTTGTCAGGAATGTGAATAATCAATCTTCAAAGTGGACCCTTCAGTCCTAAAAACTGCAGGTGCCTGCAGTTCTAGTCGACATATTGGTTGCAACCTTGTGAGGGAACCAGAACCAAAATTATATAGCTAATCCATTTCTGAACTCCTGACCTACATAAATTGTGAGATAATAAATGTTTGTTGCTTTAAAGCACTAAGTCTTGGGGCTAATTTGTTATGCAAAGATAATTTCTACATCCAGCATGAGTTCCCAAGATGTTGGAGGATGAGAAATCAATGAATGCTTTCCCAGTCACTGCTTTCCTATATACCTATTATGAACTCTCTTGTGCACAGAAAGGTAAGAGTTACTGCTGAAAGATTTCCCACAGTGATTACATTCATAGGGGTTTTCTCCAGTGTGAGTTCTCATGTGTTTCTTAACAGATGAGAGATTATTAAATGCTTTCCCACAGTCACTACATTCATAGGGTTTCTCTCCATTATGTATTCTCTTGTGCACAGTAAGAGAGAAACTACTGCTGAAGGATTTTGCACACTGATCACACTCATAGGGTTTTTCTCCAGTATGAGTTCTCACAGGCTGGGTCAGATGTGAGCTCTTCCTAAAGGCTTTCCCATAGTCATGGCACTCATACAGTTTCTCTCCTGTATGAATTCTGTTGTGTATGGTAAGGGAGACCTTGTGCTGAAGGCCTTGCCACACTGATTACATTCATAATGATTCTCCCCAGTATGAACTCTCTTGTGCCTTTTGAGGATACATCTAGTACAGAAGACATGAAAACACTGATTACATTTGTAAGGTTTTTCTCCAGTGTGAATTATCACACGCAGTTTAAGGGAAGAGGGATGACTGAAGGCTTTCCCACAGTCAGTGCATTTGTAGGGTTTATCCCCATTATGTATTCTCTTATGAAAAGTCAGGTAAGAACTACTGTTGAAGGATTTGCCACACTGATTATGGTCATAGGGTTTTTCTCTGATATGAATTCTCTTGTGCTGAGTGAAGTTAGATTTTGTGAAGATTTTAAAGCACTGAGTACATTCATTGAGTTTCACTCCAAGATGATTTCTTTCCTGTTGATTGAGAGATGAATGATAATTATAATTTATAGTATTTTTAATATATTTTTAAAAATATTTTATTTGTTTATTTGACAGAGAGATCACAAGTAGGCAGAGAGGCAGGCGGGGGTGGGGGGTGGGAGAAGCAGGCTCTCCGCAGAGCAGAGAGCCCAATGCGGGGCTTGATCCCAGGACCCTGGGATCACGACCTGAGCCAAAGGCAGAGGCTTAACCCACTGAGCCACCCAGGTGCCCTGTAGTATTTTTAATATTCAATGCTATCAGAGGAATTCTCTCTCCCAGGAATTCTGTTATGTATAACATTATAATTTGGCATTTTTGCTATTTTAAGTGTTTGTATAGGCTTTATGCTAGTTTGAGTGGTTAGAAGTTAAAAAGTTAAAAAAGTTGTGGTGCCACAAGTCCTTATTATAGTCAGAGAATATTTTTTCTGATAGGTTTAACACAAGCTTATGTTTGAAACCTTCAAAATATGAGTCACATTTATGGAAACAATTATGGAGATGCTCAGGGAAGAAATAATTGTGAAATAGTTTTTCTCCAAATTCACAATAGTTTCATGGTATCTCTTCAGAGGCCACTTTCTCTTGGGAGAATGACTCTGGTTTTTCTAATTCATGGCATTTTCTTACTGTGGAAAATTAGGGATCTTACCATTTTTATGCTTTCATATTGTTCTTTTCTAAAAACATACTGCTTGGAAGTTAACCCTTTGGCTTTAAGTAGAGTCTCCAAATCTGAAACAAATCGAAAAGAAGTTTACATTTGTGGGGAAAATGAAAGACAAAAAGTATGTATTAGTGAAGGCAGACCTTAAAGGATTAGCATTTTTCAGGAGGTTTGCAGTGAAAGGGACACAGGTTTCACAATTTTGGTATTTTTAAAAAAGATTTTATTTATTTATTTCAGAGACAGAGATGGCAACAGAGATAGAGAGAGCACAGAGCCTGAACTGAAGGCAGACACTAAGCCGACTGGGTCACCCAGGTGTCCCAATTTTAGGTATTTTTTTAAAAAGACTCTAGGAAGATTGAGATTGAGGCTGACAGAAGAAGGAATTGCCAGGAATGTAAAGTGGGAAGGAGCTGGACATGGAGCTCATGTGAAACTTACATTTAAGAAGGAAAATAGACATATCTTTTCTCTTCCTCTAAGACTGAAGTAAAATTTGAAGTGATGCACAGAAAATTTAAGAGGAAGCAAAGAAGGTACACAAAGAGGTTTATCTTGAATGCTTTTGATCTTGTCAAGAAAAAAAAGGAAATTTTACAAAGCTACCTGATTGACATTTCCTAATGTAACACTCCAAACTTCCAAGTCGCATGCCAGAGATGTTCCTCACAAGGACTCACAATCTACCTGGGGCTCACCTGGACAGTTGCCTGGGAGAATTGTGAGTTCCTCTGTAATCACTTTATCTTCTTGCTCCAATTCAGACATCAGACCAGGTTTATCATCTTGATTTCCTATACATAAAGAAAAGACATAGTATGTAGGGGACCCTACAGGGGAAAATGAGCCCCACTACGAATCTGAAGCCCCTACTTCCGAAGATAAGCAGGTGTGGTTTTAGGAACAATGGGATAATTATCCATAAATTCTAATAAATATAGTAGTTCTCTTTCATAGCGAAAAAAAAAATGTAAGTTACCTCAGTTGATATGATACCCAGGGTGTCTGGGGGAATAACTAGTACCAGAAGCTAATGCTCAAGCTCAAATACAGATTTAAAAGCTCCACAACTGTTATGCACAGAGATTATAAAGTCAGGGCCAGCACTAGATCTTCAGTTCATAGGGAAGGCATTAGACTAAGCTCCATGATGGTAGGTAACACATCTGTCTTATTCACCAATTCCTAACACAGGCCTAGAAACATGAAGGTGCTCAAGAAAGACCTCTGAGAAGTGATGTCAGCAAAAATGGTGAAGTAGGGAACTTTGAAAGTTTAACTTCCACCAGAAAAAAAAACAAGGCAAATAAACAGGTAAAAACTGCTAGAATTAACTTCACTAAAACTCTGAAAAGTGATCAAGAGCTTACAGCAGCAAGGAAAATGCTTAATCAAGAAAACCAGCTGAATCTGTAAGAGAGCTTTTTAGTGGACCCTCACCCCATCCTGCGTCCCACCTCACCAAGTACACTGAAGACAGTTTGTGCTCTTAGTACTGGTGGAAGGAGGACAAATCTTATCTTCAAAGAAGTGTGGTTGTGTGTTTTTACCTTCCTGGTGGCTCCCAAAAGGATTGGCTCAAAGGGCTTGCCTTTATTTTAACTCCAAACTCTCCTGGAGTTGAAGGGGCTACGTGGGTGGAGGGCTGGGACGTGTACTGAATACATTTAAATGTATTAGCTACTGCTGCCTGGGGCAAGGGAAAAATCACTGAAGCAGACATAAGACTAGCCAAAAAGTCTCAGAGGAAAAGCAGGGAGCAAGATACTTTGGGGGAGAGGGGCTTTGAAAAGCTCCCACGTAGTCCTAAATATAGAACATGTACATACCCAGGGTTGGGTGTATGCTCAGAAAACATCTGAAAAGGCACTAAGCCTTCACCTTTGACAGACTATCAGGCTCTACGCAAACAGGAAGTGAATACTAGGGAAGAGTTACAAACTGTTTGAGTTGTGAAGGCTCCTACATACACAGAGACCAACTGCAGAGACTGGGAGTTCCAGGCATTGAAGGAAATCTCTGATAAATCACTAGCTGACTGTTAACCCAACAAAACAGAGATTGCAGTGGCCACACATGATAAATACAGGTGTTATAAAATCAGTTCAAAAAAAGTCACCAAACAACACCCAACTAGAACGAGCAACAACAATAAAACTTGGGAATGGGGGAATCTCTGACTTACAGAACTGCCATAACATTCCAAACGTTTGGGAGTTTTCAACAAATTATGAGGCATGCAAAGAAACAAAGAAGCATGATCATTACAGGAAAAGGAAATTAAAAGACACTGTCCCTGGTACGCCTGTGTGGCTCAGTGGGTTAAAGCCTCTGCCTTCGGCTCAGGGTCCTGGGATTGAGCCCGCATTGGGCTCTCTGCTCTGTGGGGAGCCTGCTTCCCCCTCTCTCTCCCTGCCTCTCTGCCTACTTGTGATCCCTCTCTCTGTCAAATAAATAAATAAAATCTTAAAAAAAAACACCGCTATCCCTGAGGAAGAGACTTACTAGACCAAGATTTCAACTATTTTAAGCATGCTCAAAGAGTTAAAGGAAAGCATGAAAATGGATTCTCAACAAATAGTGAAAGACATTATAAAATAGAACCAAACAGAAATTTTGGAGTACAAAGTACAATAAATTAAAATGAAACATTCACTAGAGAAGTTTATCAGCAAACTTGATCTGGTGAAAGAAAGAATCACTGAACTTGAAGACAGGTCAACTGAGATTGTCCAATTTGAAGAATATAGAGAAAAAAGAAAAAGAAAAAAAGAACAGAGCATAAGAAACCTGTGGGACACCTTCAAACAATGAACATGTGCATAATGGAGTTCTTGAAAGAGAGGAGACAGAGAAAGGGGCAGAAACAATATTTTTAAAAGACAAATGGCCAAAAAATTCCACAAATTGAAGAGAGTCACGGATCGACACAATGAAGAAACTTAATGAACACTCAAGAGGATAAAATTAAGGAGACCAGGGGCACCTGGGTGGCTCAGTGGCTTAAAGCCTCTGCCTTCAGCTCAGGTCTTGATCCCAGGGTCCTGGGATAGAGCCCCACGTTGGCTCTCTGCTCAGCGGTGGGCCTGCTTCCCCCCTCTCACTCTGCCTGCCTCTCTGCCTACTTGTGATCTCTCTCTGTCAAATAAATAAATAAAATCTTTAAAAAAAATTAAGGAGACCAAATTGAGACATGTTATAATCAAACTGTTGAAAGCTAAAGACAGAGTATCCTGAAAGCAGCAAGAGAATTTTTGGTTCATCATATACATGGGATCACCACCAATCAGATTAACAGCTGATTTCTCATGAGAAATTGCAGAGGCCATAAAACAGTGGGAGGACACATTCAGAGTGCTGAAAGAAAAAAACCTCTGTCATCCATTAATTCTATATGCAGCAAAACTATCCTTCAAGAAAGTGAAAAGGCAATCCATAGAATGGGAGAAAATATTTGCATATCGTGTATTTGCTAAGGGTCCAGCATCCAGAATATATAAAGAACACTTATGACTCAACAATAAAAAGGCAAAAGGCAAACAACCCCAGCGCCCCCCCAAAACGGGCAAAGGACTTGAATACACATTTTTCCAAAGAAGATATACAAATGGGCTTACAGGCACATGAAAAGAGGACCCTTCTCATTATTCTTTAGGGAAATGCAAATAACGACGTGTTCCCACATTGCTGGTGGGAATGTAAATGGTGCATGGAGAAGATGTTGGAGGTTCCTCAAAAAATGAAACACTGAATGACCACAAAACCCAGGAATTCCATTTCTAGGTACATGTACAAGAGAACTGAAAACAAAATGTTCAGGCAAAAACATACATGAATATTCATAGCACAGCACCCTTCACAGGAGCCAAAAGGTGGAAATGACTCAAATGTTCATCAATGTTGAGCAGGTACACAAAAAGTGGTATATACACACAGCAGAATAACATTCAGCCACAAAAGGGAATGAAGTTCTGATACATGCTACAGCATGGCTGAACCTTGGAAACATTACTCTATGCAAAAGAAGCCAGATACAAAAGGATATCTCTTGTACGATTCCATTCATATGCAATGTCCAGAACAGGTAAAAACATAGAGACAGAGAGTAGATCCGTGGTAGCTACTGGCTGGAGTAGGTGGGAAAGGGAGTGGCTACTTAATGATTATAGGTTTATTTTTGGTGCAATAAGTGTTCTGGAATTAGACATGGTTGTACAACACCATGGCATTACTAAAAATCACTGAATTGAACATTAAAAATGTTTTCTGTTCTGTGAATGTTACATGAATTAAAAAACAAGAAGACTTATTACCTGAGTCATTCAATAAATGCAGGGCTGAGGTGGGGCTTACCCAGGGAGGCCAGGTTCCTGCAGCTCTCCCGCATCATGTCTCTGTACAGTGTTCTCTGAGAGGGGTCCAGCAGTGCCCACTCTTCCTGTGTAAAGTCCACGGCCACATCCTCGAAGGTCACCAAGTCCTGAGCCATCACAAGCATCAAGGCTTAGCCAAGGACCACCCCCACCAAGTTGACAGGAGGAGGACAGGAGTAGAAAACAGGGAACCCCAAGCATAAGATATACAGGCAGAGCCCTGAGCTGTGCTCTCCACTGCTTCTGGGCTCAGCCTGCAGTGCTCCTCTCCTGTCTACTGCCAAGGTGAAATGTACTTCTAAGTGAGTCCCTTATTCCAGGGAGACTGTGAAATCCTGCAGTCTTATCTCCCTCAGTCTCAGGGTTGAGCATAGGCCGGGGACATGGTAGATGCCAGAGATACTTCCCAGTGGCCATCAACAGTGGCTTGAATATAGGACCCAGTCACGGCTTTCCTTTAAAACTAATAATAATGTTATGTATAAAGTGACTCTGGAAGAAGTTATGAAAATATAGAAAATGTTGATAAACACTGACAAAATTTTATCTACCACCAGATACCCAGAGATCCTGGAATGCCTGAGGACATGGTTTGGTTGTGGGGCTCCAGGCCCTGAAAGGTAAGTCCAACTCGGTGAAAAGAATAATGACTTGGAAAAAGGGGTATCTGACTCACCGGTAACCAGCTTGTCAGGAAGCCATGCACCGACCCTTCCTCCTCTGTGCATCCTTTTTGAAGAGAGGCTGAGAACAGGGAAGGCTGAGCTGGAGAAGAAGAAAGGAGTCCGAGGAGGTCGGGATGGCTCTGTATTCTAGCACTCAACAGTGTGGGGGCTTCCCCACCTACCTGTAACTGACCATACCCCAACACACACACGCACACACACACACGCGTGTGCACGCACAGCTTTCACAGGAGGCCAGAGCAGAGCCCTGTCCCACCAAGGCCAAGACTCTTACTGCACTGAGGGAAAAGGCGATGGTTCCCATTTCACAGAGGAGGAAACTGAAGTTCAAGGGGCAGCACTATTGTTTTATCAAGTTTACAGAAAGAATTTGAGGCATAATTCAAAGGCTCTCCCATATTCACCACACAGGTGACACCTCCACAGTTGCCCAAACCAGCAACACCCCAAATCCCAAGAACCACATGGGGTCCCTGTGACCCCCCCGGGCGTCCGGGGCTCGACTCCCACCTCACTGCTCAGCCCCTCCTCTCCCGCTCTGTGGTGCAGGGGCCTTTAATGCTTGGACTCTGGGGACCCCCCAACTTACTGCAAGTGGGAGACAGAACCACGGCCGCCATCCTGTGACTCAGAGAACCCGGACGCTCCTCCTCTCGTCCCCACTGTGCACGCAGGCCAGGTTCTGGAACCGTGTCCTCCTTCGAAGCGCTCGTGGGGTCTCCAGTCCTGGGTCTTTACTTTGCTTAGAAGGGGATGAACGCAGGGCACGTGAAGGCAGAACTTGTCCTCTTCTGTCCTAACCGGTACCACCGGCACCGGCCTGCGCCGTCCCCACTGGAATCCTCAGGCTCACCGAGTCTCAGGGCACGTTCCTCCCATCCAAGTGCTTGTCACACACACAGTCCCAGCTACGACCCTTTCCTGGACACGCTGGCACCTGCCTCCCATCAGTCCTTCCCCTGCCAGTCCCACCGCCGTGGATGACGTCAGAGGGTGTGTGGATGACGCTCACTGTGTTGCGAGTGTGCCCCCATCCACGTTGGCCGCACCTTCCACCGGCACCACCCTAGACCCTGTCTTCACCTGACCCCGTTCTACCATCTCGAACAGCAGCTCAGAAATGTCTCTCTGAACCCAGCCTCCCAGACCGCGCCCTTGTTCACTCCGGGTCTCTCTACGGCACAAAGGCCTCGGTCCAGCCGCTCTCCTGCTTCTCAAGCACTTCCTGTTTGATGTTTACAACATCTGGCCATTTCCTAAATTTATTACTAATGGGAGTTTGAAGGCAGCTAATATAACTCTAAATTTAAGCTAAGCTTATTTGAATTAGAGTGTTCTACTAACCATTTTTCATGCCGCTCAGAAAAGTAACCCTCACAAAAAGGTCGCTTTTGTATCATGGTGACTTCTATGTGGTCCAGTCATATTTCAGGAGAATGCCTACACTTCTTTAATTCTTACCAGAGGGGGAAATATTACTGGCTTTTCACCATTTAGAATGGCAAAAATTAACAAGGCAAGAATCAACAAATGTTGGAGAGAATGTGGAGAAAGGGGAACCCTCTTACACTCTTAGGCTTTTCGATATTTCTACCTCAAGTGCGTTTTGTCATTATAAAAAAATAATAATTGTTGGATTGCTATTCAATTACTCAGCATTAGGTTTTTGCTGTTGCTGTCTTTATTATAAATCCATATTCCTCATATTGAGCCATTTTTACCAGTATGTTGCCTTCCAGTAAATATACATATGGGAGATGCAGTGTTTTTAGTAGTGAAATACATCTATAAGAAGGGGAGTTTTCCTTCTGTTTTCACCCAGTCTCTTTCCCTGATCACAGGCAAAGTGTTTTTACCCTTTGACTCATTTCCTTGTGTCTCACTTACTCCTCAACTTGGGACATTCTGGTTTCAATCACTACCAACCCAAGGACACCACCCTTGGTAGAATCACTGGAGATCTTATTCATAACAACCGATGCAGACTGCAACTACAATGATACTATTTCTTATCTGTCGATCAAGAAAAACCCTTTATTGGAAAGTGTGCCTGGAAAGGCACTCTCCTACACCGCTGGGTTGCAATCCTACAGAAGGAAGTTTGTCATGATCACAGAAAACGGTGAAGACACTAACTTCTTCTCCGTCCATCCCACTTGTAGGAATCTTTATCAAAGATACAGAAATACTAAAAAAGATGTCTAAGACTATTTATTGTGACAATAAACATAATCGTGAAGGTCTAGAAGCAACACAAATGAGCATCTATAGGGAACTGGGAAGTAAACTAGGGAATACCCGTATACTGAAGGATCATGCAGCCATTACAGAGTGAGATGATCTCTAGGTATTCATAGAGAGTATTGTCCCCAATAAATATAAGGAGAGGAAAAAAATCAAGGTACAAAGCAGTATACGAAATGTTCCTTTTATAAGAAGGGAAGGGCCAGGAGACACACACATATATGTGTATATATATATGCGTATATATTTTCTGGATATATACCTTTATAGACACATTGTAGGTAGATACATACACAGATATCCATACCTATTTGCTTATGGATGCAAAAAAAATACTGAGAGGATAAAACAAATGAGTGTCAATGGTGACCAATAAGGGCAGGAGAATAATCGAGAAGAAGAGATGTGAATTATAGTTAGTATTCTTGGAACATGTCTTATTAGAGAATTTTGGCCTTGGAATCATATTTTTAAAAGTACAACTGCAATTCTCAAAAATGAAAACAGGGGCACCTGGGCGGCTCAGTGGGTTAAAGCCTCTGCCTTCCACTCAGGCCATGATCCCAGGACTCTGGGATTGAGCCCCGCATCCGGCTCTCTGCTCAGTGGGGAGCCACCCCCACCCCTGCCTGCCTCTCTGCCTACTTGTGATCTCTCTCTCTGTCAAATAAATCAATAAAATCTTTAAAAAAAAAAACCCTGAAAACAAATAAGATAAACCTAATTGCACATCAAGTTGGAAACACGATCACAAGAGAGTCTGAGGAAACGATGCCTTCCCATGACTTTAAAACGAAGTCCATTGCTAATTCTACCAGCTTTCTATTGGTGGACATTTGAGTTGCTTCTCATCTTTTGCTGCTGGAAATAACACTCCCACGAATAACCTCATATTGTATTTTCAGAGGCTGACATTCAGAATATATTTCCAGAAGTGGGGTTGCTAGATACAGACAGCAATGTTTCTCAGTGTCATTTTTTAATATAAAGTGAAGGAGAATGCCATTAGGTAAATAAATCAATGTTGTTAGGAGTCAATATTTTTAGTATAACATATAAAAATTAACATAAAATCCAAAAAGTTAAGGAAAGAAACACTGCAAAGTTAAAACTGAATTAGAAATATCATGTTAAACTCACGATTTAAAAAACATATTTCTGGCTCAGTCAGCCGAGTGTGCAACTCTTGATCTTGGGGTTGTAAGTTTGAGCCCCATCTTGGGTGTAGCGATTACTTAAAAATAAAATCTTAGGGGCGCCTGGGTAGCTCAGGCAGTTAAGCATCTGCCTTAGGCTCAGGTCATGATCCTGGTGTCCTGGGATTGAGCCCCAGGTGGGCTGGCTCCCTGCTCAGTGGGGGGAGTCTGCTTCTCCCTTTCTGTCTGCCCCTCCCTCCAGCTCATGGTCTCTCTCGTGCTCAAATAAATAAGTTAAAAAAAAAATCTTTAAAAAACAAAAATAAAATGTTAACAACCTTGTTGGCCCACTGGGCCAAAAGCATACATATATTTCCTAGCGAAATCCAGGGAAAGTTCTGCTCCAGGGTGACTTACTTAGCACACCCAGTGTCTAGATCTTGGTTTTTAATATTATTTGCCATTCCAAGGAGCAAAGTATGAAATAGTAATGGAATAATCTCCAGTATATGTTAAGGGGCAAAACGCAAGACAAAGAAAAATGCGTTCAGTACTACAATGTTTTGTGGAAGTAAAGTGGAAACAAGAATACATTTGCTTGTATTCACCTGACAACCTGGAAGGATAGGAAAGCACAATAAACCATTAAAAGCAATTACCTGTAGGTCGCTAAGGGAAGAACCGGTGAGGACAAGCTTTCGTATCATCTTTAAGTTTTGAACCAAATGCAAGGAAAAACTTTAACCAGAATTTTCGACCTGTGAGTATTTTCTTTAAGAAAACTGAGTAACCTAATTTTTAACCCTCACTCTCAGGGACTCCTGGTGTCACTTTCCCACAGCAAGGGCCCATCGGCAGTTCTGCATAGTGGAAACTGCTGGAACCTGTCGCTGCAATTTCCACGGGGAACTCAACCTGGTCACACGAAAGTCCACGGATCCCTGAGAACAGGTGGAGCCTGAGGCTGGTTTCAACGCAAACTCGAAATGGAAAGATGCTCCTCTTGCCTTGGGGGTGGGGGGGGGAGGCACAAAAATTGCTTTTGAGGTCTTTATATAGGAAGTAATAGTTGTTGGATAGAAAGACCGCTCATTCACCATTTTTAAAATTTACTGATTTAAGATGTAGTAAGAGCCCAGCCTGCGGGCCGAGCCTGAACTTGCCTGGTTCGCACCCAGCCGTCTGCTCCCGCGCGGGAGAAGGCGGCGTCAGGCTGGGCGCATTCGCCTTGCTTCTACGGCTTGTCGCTTGGGGGTCCCTCGGGTAAGGGACCCAGCTGACTTTGAAACGATTTGCACAGCAGATTCAAGACTTCAGAGACTTAAGGCCCCGCAGAGAGCGGGGGTTCCCAACCTTGGCACTGCGGACACTGGGGCGGGATGATTTTTGGTCGTGGGGGGCGGTCCCGTGCTTGGGGCCGTGGAGGGCTGAGGAGCATCCCCGGTCACCACCCTCCAGATGCCGGTATGTGACCACCCCATTGTCCCCAGACAGGGCCGGAAGTCGGGGGGGGGCAGAGTGGCCCCCAGGGGAGGTGACGGGGACCGTGCTTTCTGAGGGGGATGGCGCGTCCGGAGCCAGAGGCTGACCTGAGAAACAGCCTGAGGCCCCGGGGAGGGAAGAGGGATGCGGGTGTGACCGGGCACTGCCCGAGGCCCAGCCCCTCCAGGGTGGGGCCCGAGATCGCGGGCTCGCGGCTCCCCCAGTTCTGTGCGGACCTGTAGTGCAGACTGGACCCGCAGCTCGGCCCCGCCCCCGCCCCCGCCCCGCCCCCGCAGCCCCTCCTCGGCCACGCCCCCTCGCCCCCGCCCCCTCGGCCCCGCCCCTGCCCCGCCCCTCGGCCCCGCCCCCGCCGCGTCTCCCGGGCCCCGCCCCCGCCGCGCCTCCTCGGCCCCGCCCCCGCCCCCGCCCCCGCCCCCGCCGCCCCTCCTCGGCCACGCCCCCTCGGCCACGCCCCCCTCGGCCCCGCCCCGGCACCGCCCCCTCGGCCCCGCCCCCGCCGCGCCTCCCGGGCCCCGCCCCCGCCGCGCCTCCCGGGCCCCGCCCCTGCCCCCTCGGCTCCTCCTCGGCCCCGCCCCCGCCGCACTTCCGCCTCCGGCCTCGAGCCAGCTACGGCCAAGAGGGGTGCCTGGGGTCTCTGGGCTGAGGCGGGGGGCGGGGTGACCGGAGCCGGGCCTTGGGGGCCGCGAGGGGCAGGGATCGGGCCTAGCGGAGCGGTAGCGGCAAGGGGCGGAGGCCGAGAGGGGCGTCCGGGGTCTCCGGGCTGAGGCGGGGGTGGGGGCGGCGGGGAGGGGGGGCTGGCGGGGGGGGGCCGGAGCCGGGCCTTGGGGCGCGAGGGGCAGGGACCCGGCCTAGCGGAGTGGTGGCCGCGAGGGGCGGGGTGTCGGCCGGTAGTGGGGAGCCGCGGCGGGGAGGGGAGGGCGGGGACCGGGCCTCAGGCCGGGGTGCTTTAGTTCGCTTAACTGACAAGAAAAGACAACTTTTTGACAAAAACCCATGAGGGGAGTATGGAAAAGTGAGGCGCCGAAGTATCTTAACTTTTGTTATTGGAGAAGAAGGAAATAACCAGGAAATAACCAATCGGGGGAGGAATCCAGTGGGTGCGGAGACAATCCTTGTGTAGATGGAAGCTTAGTATGTGATCGAGGTAACACTTCAAATAACCTGGGAAATGATGATTTAGTAATGGTTTGAGGAGAATGTAGGATACACTTAAAAAATTAACAAGTATGCAGGAAGAGATAACATATATTCGAAAGGTAAAATTAAAACTGCTAAAGGAGTCAGAAGAAAACATGAAAGGATGTATGTGTAACCGAGGTATTTTGCCCAAATGGGAATCTTTTTCTTTTTTTTAAACATTTTGTTTTGAAAGGTGTTTTTTTTTTTTTTTTTTTTTTTTTAATTTGACAGAGGTCACAAGTAGGCAGAGAGGCAGGCAGAAAAAGAGGGGGAAGCAGGCTCCCTGCTGAGTAGAGAGCCCGATGCAGGGCTGGATCCCAGGACCCTAAGATCATGACCTGAGCCGAAGGCAGAAGCTTAACCCACTGAACCACCCAGGCGCCCCCTAAATGGGAGTCTTTATCATAACTGTCACTTGATAAAAGAAAACAGAAGGTGCAGTGGAGGATGGCCTGATATTTCCAAGTTAGGAAATGATCTTTTCAGTCTAGAGAGGTGTCAGAGGAAACAGAGAATGTGCTCACTGTATATGTACTAGTGGGAGAAACAGCTAGATTAAACAGGAAGAACTTTGAGGATTGTCGTTAATCCAAAGTAGAACTTAGGTTTGTGAACCTTGATGGCTAAGGGAGGTGTAGGTAGAGACTCTTGAAATAGAGTGGAGAA
This sequence comes from Martes martes, assembly GCF_963455335.1. Classification (NCBI taxonomy): domain Eukaryota; kingdom Metazoa; phylum Chordata; class Mammalia; order Carnivora; family Mustelidae; genus Martes; species Martes martes. Next base: position 211,299,622 of record NC_137888.1, on the reverse strand, counting down.
CTTGGAAAAGAGCTAAAGAGCTAAAGATAATAGTTTTGTGATATCGAAGTGAAAAACCACAGTGATTTATTGTTTAAAGACCTAAAAATATGATGAGACTTCTGAGATAAAATCTAAGAATGTGTGTTTTCTCCAGGAACCTATTTTATTACTTAAATCTTTTGAAGGGTGCTTGGTGGGTCTTAACCCGGAAAGATCAGCACTTTGGGGTGGAGATGCTGCCTAGTAATCTAGTGCTTGAAACCAAGATGGAGATCTCCATGGGCACCATGACCTTGCCCTTGGTGCTGTGACAGAGGGGGAGGACAGTGACTCAGACACTGCAGAACACCTTTCTCTCTTCTAGCCTTCACCACCCTCCAAACGCAGCGCGCGCATGCGCGCGCGCACACACACACACACACACACCCCCCACCACCACCACCAAGAACGCTAACACCAACAATGGGTACGTGGATTACACAGAGGGACAAAGCTGTGCGGCAAATTAGGAGAACAAAAGATGAAGACAGGCCTCCTAACAATGGTCTTTTAGGTTCAGTATTTTACCTGTAGGCTTGAACTACCTATTCGACTTTTTTCTGTTTGGGGAGACAGTAAGCTATTTAAACCCCTACTCGTGGAAGGCAAGATTCCACTTGTGCCATAGTTTTGGAGCTGTTGTTTTGACAAGTTCGGGACACACATGGTCCCATATTTCTCCCTCATGTTTTATCAGAAATATCAGGGTTTATGATCTAGTTATATAAAGCAATACACAATTTTCCTTATTACAAAGGTTATGTGATCATTTTATTAGAAAAGCAGGTAAACATGGAAAGAAGGAGCACCTGGGTGACAGTTACACCTCAGCCTTCAGCTCAGGTCATGATCTCAGGATCCTGGGATCAAGCCCCACGTCAGGCTCTCAGTTCAGTGGGGAACCTGCTTCTCCCTCTCCCTCTGCCTGCCACTCCCCCTGCTTGTGCTCTCTCTCTGTGCTAAATAAATAAACAAAATCTTAAAAAAAAATGAAAACTAAGTCAACCATAAGTTCATCTTTAAAAGATACTCACTATTGACATTTTGGTTCATCCTCTTCTAGTCGATTTTCCTGCTTTATTTATAAACAAATACTAATTCACAGCACTGATATTGCATAATAACTAAGTTTTTGTTAAAAAAAATAGACGCTGAACTTTCCCCCATATTCATAAATACGTGATTTTTAATGTCTGGAGTTCTCTGAGTATATAACAGTTGCTTTAACCAGCATCCTATTCTTGGGAGAAGCCCCAGGAAAAAGAATGTCTAGACAGAGTATTCTTAGTTTAAGACTTTGATAAATAGATTTCTGAATCACTGTCTTATTCTATATTCCCATCAGGAATGAAAACTAGTGTGACTATGTCCCCATACTTTCTTCACAAAAGGGTATTATCACTATTTTTAATATTTGCAAATGGTTGAAAGCATTTCTTCGAGGGTAGGTGTACTTAATATATCCACAGGTGAGTTCTATTTCCTTTTTGTCCATTTTTTTTTAAGATTTTATTTATTCATTTGACAGACATCACAAGTAGGCAGAGAAGCAGGCAGAGAGAGGAGGAAGCAGGCTCCCTGCTGAGCGGAGAGCCCAGTGTGGGGCTCGATCCCAGGACCCTGGAATCATGACCTGAGCCGAAGGCAGAGGCTTTAACCCACTGAGCCACCCAGGTGCCCCTGTCCATTTTTTTTTTTTTTTAATTCTTTAACCCATTCTTACTGATTCGTAAGAGTTCAAAATACCTCAGTGCTATTAATCTTTACATAACATGTTTACCAGGTTTTTAAGCTGAGGCATCATTTACTAAATTTTGTCACTGGGTTTTCTGGCAAAGGAAGTCTTGAGATCTTATGGAATCAAATTTTGCCCATATTTTCCTCGATGGCTTATGGATTTCATGTCAAACTTAGATTTATAAAACCCATGGCTATAAAAAGAGTCACTTTCTTCCTTTAGAAATTTGTGGATCCATTTGTTAGATTTGAGTTCTTAATTTGTCTAGAATAGAGGTGTAATTTCAACAATTTAGTATTCTTTGGTAGGAAAGTGCCATTATAGAAATTATTCTAGGGAAAGACCTACACAAATGAAGGGGAGCAAAGAAGGTAATTGGAGTCATAAATATCACAAAATATGTGTCAGGTTACAGTAACTTCTGACCTGAATTAAAAGAGAAAGTGGCTCAGTGACAACAAAATGGCAAAGAAATAAAAAAATACTCAAGAAAATATGAAGAAATTGGGAAAAGCCCATGATAATCCAACCATTCAAAGTTAAGTGGTTTGAGACCCTTTCACAGTGTGTGTTTATTATCTTTCCAAATGCACAAATATTTTCAAGTCAATGCATTTTGGAGTGGACATCCACAATAGTAGGATTAAGTTTGGAATTTAGGGAAGCACTAATAGGATCACAAAACAGACCGGGAGGGTAACATAAGGGTCATCTGGGGTTATTACTCATCAGGAGATGAAGAAATGAGCCCTCAGAGATGAACAATTTCAACTAATTGAAGTCCTTTTTTCTTTCCCATGTAGAATTTGTATATTGCTTCATATTTTTGCAACACACACACAAATCTGTACTATTATTTGTTTATAATAGTAATCTTTCTAGGAAAGCAAGATAAGTGGTCAAGTACTAGCTTCCTTTTTTTTTTTTTTTTTAAAGATTTTATTTATTTATTTGACAGAGAGATCACAAGTAGGCAGAGAGGCAGGCAGAGAGAAAGGGAGGAAGCAGGCTCCCTGCTGAGCAGAGAGCCGGCTGCGATGCGATGCGGGGTTCAATCCCAGGACCCTGGGATCACGACCTGAGCCAAAGGCAGAGGCTTTAAGCCATGAGCCACCCAGGTGCCCCAAGTACTAGTTTCCTTATTTTTTAAATGACTAAGCCTAAATAGAAAACCTAAATATTAATACAGTTTAGAAGTTTGAGAAGATCTATTTCTGCAAAACATTTTGGTTAATTCTCCTGAAGAGAAATGAAACAGTCTGCTCTCCAGAAGGGCAGTGTTTATGTGAGAACAATTTGCTGGCAAAATTACAGTGCAAAGGGGACAGCCCACGACTGCTACAGGCAAAGAGCAGTTCTCTTGGCATTCTGAGAACGGAGAGGTTAAATTTCACTGGGGACAGACTGGGACACACTTCTGAAAGAGATATTACAATGTGGTTTTTATCACCTCATGCAAATATTAATGATATAACAAATTATTTGATATAAAAAGCAACACAGTAAAGACACAAATCTGAACTACTTGACAATCACGCTCATGTGGTCAAATGTTTTGTAAAGTTTGCAAAAGTAAAATGTTATTTCCTTTTTTTTTCAGCTTTGTTTGATATAATTGACAATTAAAAATTATACATATTTAACTTGATTTGATCTACATATACATTGTGATTAATTACCACAATCACGCTAATCTACATATCCATCACCTTATTTACCAACCGTCTTTTGTGTGCATGTGTATATGGTAGGAAGGCTTAAGATCTGCCTTCTTAGCAAATTTCAAAATGCAATTCAGTATTGTTAATTATAATCTCAGTGCTATACTTTAGGTCTCCAGAACCATTCATCTTGCATAGCTGAAACTTTGTACCCCTGGGCCAACGTCTCCCCTTTCCTCCTCCCCTTATCCCCTGGAAACCACCTTTATACTCTGCTTCTGTGAGTTTGAATATTTTAGATTCCATGTTCAAGTGAGATCATGCAGTATTTGTCTTTTGGCATCTGGCTTATTGTACTTAAATAATGTCCTTCAGTTTTATCTGAATTGTCTCAAATGTCAGGATTTCCTTTTTTTTTTTTTTTGAGGCTGAATAACACTCCATTTCAATAAATCACATTTTCTTTATCCATTTGTCTATTGACAGACATTTTGGTTGTTTCCGAGTCTTGGCTGTTGTAAATAATGTTAAAATAAATGTGGGGGTGCGGATACCTCTTAGAGATCCTGATTTTCTTTGGGCATACACCTAGAAATGGGATTACTGGATCATATGGTGGCTCAATTTTTAATTTTTTGAGGAACTTCCATACCGTTTTTCTCAGTGGCCGCACACTGGAAATTCCCATGAACAGTATATAAGGGTTCACTTTTCTTCTCATCTTTGCCAACACTCGTTATCTCTTGTCTTTTTGATGACAGCCATTTTAACAGGCGTGGGTATCTATCCCCTTGTAAAGTATCTTTTACAACCTTTCAAGGCACAAAAGCAAATACTGAAATAAAGTGAACCTAAAATCAGGCCTTTGGACCTCTGTATCATAATGTTAAAGCAAGATCTTTACACTTTCAGATTTTGAGAACTATAGAATCACGTGCAGTTGTAAGAAATAATACAGAGAGATCTAGCAGGACTTTTACCTGGTTTCCCCCAATAACAATATCTTGCAAAACTATAGTACTGTACCACAACTGGAGAATTATCATTGATATTGCCCAGATACAGAAGGGTCTGATCATCCACAGAGATCCCTTATTCCCTTTTATAGACACAAACGCTCCCCTCTCTGGCCAATTCTATCCTTTACCCCCTGGAAATCACTAACCTGCTCTTCGTCTCCATAATTTCGTCACTTAAAGAATGTTCTAGAAATACACAGTATGTAACCTGTTGGAACTGGCTTTTTGCCCTCAATATCCGGGAGGTTCATCCATAGTTTGTTCCTTTTTTATGGTTGAGTAGGGTTCAGTGGTGTGGATATACCATATTACTCTGTTTACCCATTCACCCATTAAAGTATATTGGAGTTGTTTTGTTTTTTGGCTATTCAGAATAAAGGTTTTCAATAAACATTTGTGTACAAGTTTTTTGTGGGAACATGAATCTTAGTTTCTTTGGAATAAATGTAGAAGACTTAAAAAATTTTTTTTAAATTTTGAAATAATTATAGACTCAAGCACTTAGAGAAGCAGTAGAGAGAGTCCCACTCTCGTACCCATCACTCAGTAAGCCTTACTGGCCTTCCCTTTCAGGTCAAGCAGAGGGGACAGAAGGAGTGCCAGACAGGTGTCAGGTCACCAGCCTGTGTAACTTCTGGCATTAAAGGCCGACGTGCCTGTCATCTTCTACTATTTTTAATATTTGCAAACAGTTGGAGAAGGCATTTATCTGAGGCTGAATAAGGTACTCAGGTGCTTCTGGTAATTTCCTAAATCGTGAATTCAGTGCCAACTTTTTCTTCTTTTTCGCTTTCTTACTCTTTGGCATTTTGTAGGTAATCTGTCTTACATCTCTGGTTGCTATGGAAAGAAGCCACTTCATACTGTGCAAATTCACCACGATATACATGTGGGCGGATTAATTTTCATTCTACTTAGCACTCCCTGGTCGTTCTAAAACGGAAACAAATGAATTTCAGTTTGGGAGAGGTCACTGCTGTGATTTCTTTGAATTCAGATCTTCTTTTGTGCACTCTCTTATTTCCTTCGGGAACTTCCTGCACGGGCCCCCACTCAAGATAACCTCTGTATCTTCTTCTCTTTTGTATTTTTCTTCTCTTTCTCACTGTTCTGTGGTCACGGCACATGTCTCACTACCTTCCAATTTGCCAGTTCTCTAATAGCTGTTCAGTTTGGGTCCTGGTATTTGTTCTGTGTATTTAATTTATATAATGTATTTCAAGTCCTCTACATTTTGTTTTCATATTTCCAATTTTCTGCATCATACGTGCACCTCTGTGTTACTTGGCCTGCTTTGCCGATGCTTCTAAGATGCCCTCTTTGATTTTCATCTTCTTCCTCATGCAGTTTCCTCCCTTTCTGTGCAGTTTGGCTGATCCCAGGCAACTTTTGGGTTGTATATACAATCTGTGTATACAAGGTTGGAGATGTGATCGTTGGTAAGTCCTCCCCACTTTCATACACTTCTCCCATACAGTAGGATCAGTGGGCCTAAGAGGGATGTCATGTTCCCCCAGTAAGTACCTTTCATTTATTTTCTGCTTAATTTTTATGCTGGAGGGGGCCTCAGGGGTCTGTGGATGGATGGACCTAGACTCTCCATATCACCTGTCCTGTTCTTCCTACGTGTCCCAGACTGTTCGTAATTAACTTCTTCTCTTCCTGTTGACTTTGTTGTTTCCGTCAAAGGCAGGAAAAGAGTTTTTAATCAGGCAGATGGTAGTTCTAAAAGCAGACTTTAAAGGAAAACATAGAAGAGGGAATGATGCCTCATGCAGAAGGAAAAAACATGCATCGGTACCTACAGGAGTGAGTGGGCAGGAACAGTTTGGGAGAATTGCGTGAAGATTTGGGAATCTTAAAAATTAACGCAGAGGTAGTAGGGGTAGGCAAGGCCAAGTTTATATAGTATCCTCTTGGTCTTTCTAAGAGTTTGTGGGATTTTTTTTAGGATAAACATGAGCACATTTATATATGGAAATGTCACTAGTGATGCTGGACTGGGCAGAGAGCCTGAGCAGAGAGTTACTGTGATGCCACAGGAGAGAAGCAGCTAGAATCTTAACAGAAGTAGTGGGAGTGAAGTCAAGATGGAATGTCCTGGAGGTCATTTTAGATGGCAGAGAGAGTGTCATTTTGAAGCTCCCTAGGAGGGAGGTCTCTGACTTGGTCGCCTCTATTTCCCTGGAATGTAGCAAATTATCTGGCTCACGGGAGCTTCAAACCACAGTGGACAGAGGTGTAGCAGTGAGACAGGAAGGGATTTCGGCTTTTTCCTGAGCAAAACAATGCCCCCTGTGAATATGCAACATAGATACTGAGAAGAATAATAGTTTTGTTTACTTAACCCTAAAGGTGTAGGCAGCATTCACGGGGAATCATCCCAAGCAGAGCCTTCTTTTCCGTGGTATCTAGAGCAACAAAGGGGGAATGTTTGGCTAACCTTGTACCTGCGCTTCTCTGGGGGCCCCATGAATAAGAGATTACTGGGCTTGGGCTGAAGACGCTTGGCGCTTTTTCCCAGATGAGGATCAGAGTGTAAGGTGCCCAGATCATCAGTCCACCAACAGGGAGTGAGATCGCTGCCTCCAAGAAGTGGTGACCTTTCTGGTTTAGAAGGACCCCTCAGGGATGGAGCTGTGGTTCTCTGTCCTCATGGCTGTGGTCCTGGGGGCCTTTGGGAAGTGTTGAGACACTCCTGTAGTCAAGGCCGATAATAGGGCTCTCAGCTATGGCCTGCTCACTTCTCTCCTCTTGGGCTTCCTCCGCTCGCTACTCTTCATCCTCTGTCCCAAGGCAGCCACCTGTGTCCTCCAACAAACCCCATTTGGAGTTGTTTTTCCTGTGGCTCGTAAATGACTATGAGAGAGCAGATACCTCATCAAACTCCTGTTTCATTTCCTTTGGATATATACCCAGAAGTAGGATGGCCAGGTCATGCAGTAGTTCTATTTTTAATTTTTTGAGGAACTTCCAGATTCCTATAGTGACTGCACCACTTTACAATCCCACTAACAGTGCATAAGCCTTCTCTTTTCTCCACATTCTTGCCAACACTTATTTCTTGTCTTTTTGATGATAGCCACTCTAACAGGTGTGAGGCGATATGTTATGTGGTTTTGATTTGCATTTCCCTGATGACTGGTGATGTTGAGCATCTTGTCATGGACCTCTTAGCCATTTGTATTTCTTTTCTGGAAAAAATCTATTCACTCCTCTACTGATGTTTAATCGGATTTTTGTGAGTTGTATGAGTTTTTATGTATTTTGGAATATTAAGCCCTTATCAGATATATGATTTGAAAATATTTCTCCCACAATCCATAGAGAGTATTTTCATTTATTTCATTGTTTCTTTTGCTAGGCAGAAGCGGTTTAGTTTGATGTAGTCCCACTTACTAATTTCCCTTTTGTTGCTTGTGTTTTTGGCATTATATCTGGAAATTCATTGCCATGACCAATATCAATGAGTGTTTTCTCCTAGAAGTTTCACAGTTTTAGAGAAGTAACTAGAATCTTAACACGTCACTATATCACATTATTAGAGTACTTTGGATTTCACTACATAGTTACCTTTATCAGTATGTTTTATGTTTTCATATTATGAATTGGCATTCTTTCATTTCATTTTGAAGAATTCCTTTCAGCATTTTTTTTTAAAAAGGTGGGCCTAGTGGTGATGTATACTCTCAGCTTTTATTTGTTTAGGTAAGTCTTTCTCCCTCTTTCTTCCTAAAGAGTAACTTTGCTGGATGGCATATACTTGGTTAGTGATTTTTTCTTCCTGCTATGTGACTATGTCATCCCATTCTGCACTGGCTCATAAAGTTTCTGCTGAGAAATCTACTGATAACTTTATGGGGTTTCCCTTGTAACTTACATGTTTCTTTCCTCTTGCTATTTTTAGGATTCTCTCTTTGTGATTTTTGACAGTTTTATTTTAATGTGTCTTGGAGAGGATCTCTTTAGTTTGAGTTTGTTTGATGATCCATGAGCTTCATGAACTTGGATATCCCAGTCATTTCCTAGATTTGAGAAATTCTCAGCCATTACTTCTTTAAGTAAGATTTCAGCCCCTTCGGCGGGGGGGGGGGGGGGGGGAAGATTTCTTTTCCTTCCGCAACTCCAATTCCAGATTCATAAATTGTCCTTTTGATGGTATGCTATAGACCACTTCATCTCTTCTCATTCTTTTTAATCCTTTTTCCTTTATTCTCTTCTAACAGAGTAGTTTCAAAATTCCTGTTTTCTGCTTCATAGGTTCTTTCTTCTGCTTGATCCATTCTGCTGTGGATATTTTCTTGTGCTTTTTAAATCTCATTCACTGTATTCTTCAGTATCAGAAGTTTTATTCAGATCTTTTTAATGATTTCTGTCTTTTCATTAAACATCCCATTTCATTTTTATGCTGTTTTCCTGATTTCATTGATTATTTTTCTATGTTATCTTCCATCTCATTGAGTTTCTTTAAAATAGCTATTTCAAATTCTCTATCCAGTAAATAGATTTGGGATCAGTTACCAGAAGATTATTGTAATCCTTTGTTGGTATCAAGTTTCCTTGGCTTTTCATGTTCCTTAATGTTTTGCCCTTCTGTCTTTGTATTGAAGTAGCAGTCACCTCCTCCAATATTTACTAACCAATTTCAGGAGAGAAATATCTTCCACAACCCTGCCTAGGGATTCTGGGCTTCTTGAACCTACTATGGATATACCTCGATGCTCACCGTTCTCTTTTTTGGCAGAATTTTTCAGCTTGTCCAGTGATACATCAGACCAGGTCTTAACAGCCTCCGTTTTGTTTTTCCAAAAGTGATGTGAAAGCTCGAGTTTGTGGTCTCTCCCTGGCCTACAGAATTGGGCCAGCTTTCTGTGCATGCTCACTAGCTGTCTGCCAAAGCTTACCTTTACTGCCACCTTTGGGATCACACACAGGGAGCAAGTGGTTAGGAGTTGTGTGTTTGGGTGAGGCACACAGAGCACTTGGGGGTATCCCCACATGAGGCATTTTCAGCAGTTCTTGGGTAGGCTTCTGGAGGGAGTCATCAGTGCACCTAGTAGGACCTCCAGGAGTACCAGTGAATCTGCCAATGCATCCAAACTCCTTACACCAAACAAACTCATATTTGCTCTAATGGTGTGCTGAAACTTCTCTGGAAACCTGGAATTTCACAGAGGGTCTCTTAACCATGTGTCATCATCTAAGACAGTATTTTCCAGGGGCTCCTACACAGTGGCCAAGACAGGCTAGAGCTGGTTATGGGCCACTGCAGGTCCACACCTGGGACTAAGTTCTGTCTGCATGTTACCAGATGCACAGGTGGGACAGACTCCTACCAGGTCCCTAGGTGTATAGTTCCAGATCCCACTGCTCCCATAAAGATACTTTTGCTTATAGATAGATGCCAAATTATCATTGGTGGGAAAGTAGAGGGAGAAAAATGTGGGGCCTCTTCTATTATGATGCTGACATCATTCTCCTTTGATTATAGAGATGCAATTTTGATGCAGCTTTTAGGAACATGCTGTTGCCTAAAAGGCTCTACACACCCAGACCCTTCCCTATTCCATGAGCTAAGTGAAAGAAATTGCTCAGACCTGCTTACAAGGTCCAGGCAGACGAATGCCAACAAAGTGTTTGCAGTCATTCTGCTGGGCCGCATCAGACACACGTGATGCTAGCCCGCAGGTGTTGTAGGGTTATGTCATATACACCTGAAGATGTTGGAGCAAGAAGTTTCTAGCATGATCTCTCCTGTGCAGGTTAAGAGGCTGAAGAGGCCCCTAGTGGCCCAGAGGCTTTTCCAGGACAGAGAAATGATAGAGAAAAAAGAGCACTGAGCTTAGTTCTGAGCCCTCCAAGCTGGAACCCTGGTTACGTTCCCAAGGAGTGGTGGAGCAGACAGTGGTGGATATTTGTGTAGTTACGGGGATGACACAGCCAAGGAGGGGGAACAGTCAACAGTCTACTGGAGGCTTTGGGTGGGTCTCAATGACAGAAGGGGCCCAGGAAATGGAACTTTGAAAAGTGATTCACTTCCTTGATGACAGACCCTCAATAGGACTTAGAACTCTCATCACCAGACACCCACATTCTGGAGACAACCCCCTTGTCCAACTCACTTGACCAGAGATGCTCAACAGAGCAATATGTGATCCTGTTGTATCCCTATTTTCCGAGGCTCTGGCCTCAGGAGAGCCAAGAGTGAGAGCCTTATCAGCTGCTATCAACATTGGCTCAACCCTTATTTCTAACACCTTTGGCCATTTGCCACAGGGTACCCTAAGGTAACACAGGCCAGCCCAGGACAGGTCAATCCAGGCCAAGCCACAACTGTGATCCCACCAGGGCAGTCCCACACCCCTTACCCTTTCCTATGTGGGGTGGGGGGAAGGTGGGGGAAGGCAGGAAATGAGGAGGGTGCCTTCCTGGGCAGGAACAGGTTGTTAGGTGTAGGAAACATGGCAGGCTGTCACATCCATACCCCAGGTCATGGCTGGCAGGATGGAAAGGTGAGTTCTGAGGACAAGCACCTGCACCCAGATGTCAGTCCCAACTCTCAGATGTCATCCTGTTCCCTCCCTGGCTGGAGGTCTATGCAGATGCTCCCCTGGATCTTGAAAGAAGAATTTGTGTGTGTGTGGGGGGGTATTCGCCCTGGGGAGGAGTTTACACAGGCTCCTAGAGTCTGCTCCCTGGCTACCAGACACTGTCTTTGCAGATCTCCACCCAGGAGATCATGAAGGAGCTGGTGGATGGGCTCAACTACTCCATCTCCTGGGTCAGGGGGCAGGTGCACCAGGCCACCACCGACAGCCAGGGTTGGTCTAAGGTGAGAGCAGGGGCAGGAGTCTCTATATCCAGGATGCTGTGATGAATGAGCCGGGCTCAGAACCCCAAATCTGGGGATTCTTCTGGGCCTTCCCAGGGCTTCTGCAGTAGTGTCATGGTCTTACTCTCAAAGGAGTCAGCACCTGCACCCACCCCCCAAGCTAGGTGGGAGGGTGCAAAGATACTCTTCACATATTTGTTTGAATATTAGAGAATAAAATTAATGTTGTTCTCACTTAAAAATAAACCACGGGTATCTTGGAATTTTGCCTTTTATCTGATTCTGAGATCTCCATTTTGAGGGTCTCAAAACTCCCTTTATTTTTTTTTTAATTTTATTTATTTATTTGAGAGAGGGAAACAGAGAGGGAGAGCACAAATGGGGGGTGGGGAAGGGTGGAGGGAGAAGCAGGCTTTCTGCTGAGCAGGGAGACTGACGTGGGGGGTTCCATCCCAGGACCCTGGGATCATGACCTGAACTGAAGGCAGACACTTAACCGACTGAGCCACCCAGGTGCCCCTCAAAACTCCTTTAATGTGAAAGAGAAACCAGTGGCTTTAAAGGAATCACATAGGGGTTGTCTACCCTGCATGCTGTCTCCAAACTGAGAAGGGCCTTTCCCTTCATGTCAGGGACAGACTGACCCTCAGCTCGAAGGCAGTGTCATGCAGGCCTGGTGTGGGGGAGTCTCCATTCTGACCCACAGGATTGCCGGTGGCCACTTGACATCCTTAAGCCTCTGTGTTCTCATCTCTCTAATGGGGATGTTTGTTGGAAGACTCTTCATACAAGCTATTAATGCAGGGAGGTCTGTTGTTCCCCAGCTAACAAAATGCCTCGAAGGTACTAACTGTATAAACATATGCCCTAAATTTACATGGTACGTCTAAAGCCTCGAACCTTTATCACTGTGGGGACCGCTGTCCTTCCTCCTGTTCACGTCCCCGAGGGGATGGGAGTTCTTGGGTAGACTCCAGACCACGGTCCTCCCGGTGGTTCACGGTGATGCTGCCGACATTCTGTCCCTCCTTGTCCCACGCTGTGTGAAGACGGGTCCATCCTGAACGTGGATGAGGGCTGTAGGGTGCAGGTCCTCTAGGCGAGCATGATGGGGAAACCGGCAGAGCCCACGGTACTGGTCTTCCCAGAAGAAACCTCCTCCACATCACCCTCTTCCTGTTCACCTGCCTGACCTTCACGGCCCCCTAGGGTGTGCTGGCCCCGCTGCTCACCTGGTGAGCCCCCGTCCCTCTACACGGTGGTGACTCTGCCCGCTGCTTGCTGTGTGTCTTGTGAATGTCACTGCTTCTCTCTGAGCCTCAGTTTGTTTCTCTGGAAAGTGGGGTCAGAGATGACCAACCTCAAAGTGTTCTTGTAGGAACGATGGGATAATCCTTGGCAGGGGCTTACCTAGTATCTGGCTCTGAAGAAAGGGCTCTTGGACGTGCGGTGGCCGTTCTTGGTTATTATTTCTCTTTCTCCTGTGAAAAACCATCTGCCTCACCCATCACTGGCCTGTGGCCTTTCTGACTTTGGAAGAGCCTATGGAAAGCAACTTTTTTTTTCCCCCCATGAGGAAAGGAGGTTTGGGATTTTATCTAGCTGGTCCTGGTCCTTGTCCTTGGTGTGGCCAGAGGAGGGATCTGCGGGAGCAGCAGAGGAACTCCTGGCCCGCTCTGGGCAAATTCTGGTTGGGGTTAATTCAGTCAACAATATATCTTCAGCGTCCATTCGCTACATTCAGACTCCTTTCAGACTAGACACCTAGCCTCCCTTGTCTGGATTGGCCGGAGAAGGGGTGTGTTTGGTCCTAGGCACAGGGGAGCAGTTTGAGAACAGGAGGCCCTGCAGGTGGGATGTAGTGGTGTAGGCTGGGTGGTTCCAGGAGGGCAAACAGTTGGCAGAATCAGCAGGTCTCTGTCTTCCATGCTGGTCCGTCAGCTGGCAGTCGTCTTCCTCCCGGCTTCCTCCTGGCTGCTGGGTGGACAGAGTGGGGTGGGTTTGATTTCCTTCCTTCCTAAACCAGCTCACTCTGTCCTCAGGAAGCCAGCCCCCCACTGCTCCTTCTGTCTTCACGGAAACTCCGTGGCCTACACTAGGCCTACACTAGTACACGGCCTACACCAGGGATGGGCATTTGTGGGATCCCA